>NC_085047.1:16293423-16658423 GCF_963662255.1 Cinclus cinclus | reverse complement strand
ATGCAGAAACATCTGCTTAAGCCCTGAAAAACTATCCCACTCCTCCAACATATGGGACAGGATCCCCTTAATCATTTTCTCTCTGGAGCAATGGCACAGAGTTACAGATGGTGCTTTGCAACTTCCATTTGCCCTGGACTTGGATATATGACCAGTAAAACACCAGCAAAAGGCTCCTGAGGTGCTCTAGCATTGTTTTGCAAATCCCATGAGCATATGGTATTTCTTACTGTGTAAGGGAGATGTGGTTATTTCAGCTTTTCCACAGATGGGCAGCAATTTCCTCTGCTTATGGTGAGATAGGTTTGGTTTTTTTTGTCTGAGAAGGGGTCAGTGCAGACTTCAATATTTTTGTTGTTTGTTTTGTTGGGCTTTTTTTGTTTGGGTTTTTTATTTTTGTTGTTGTTGTTGTTGTTGCTAGGGTTTGTTGGAATGAAGGTTGTCTAAGGCATTGTCAGAAGGAGAAATGTAGAAAATGTCTGTGAGCTAGTTGAAGGGAATCAGATCAGTAAATGGCATTTTGCTGTGCCTTTCGACAGGCTGTTTTAGGTTGGGAGCTATTGGGAATACTAAACACTAAAACTAATGACAATTAGACTTCCTGTTGCAGGAAGTCTTCACTCAACACTGCTAGATTTGATGGGCAAGTGTACTGGTTTGAAGGAGGCAAACCAGTGGGGAGAATTAACTCCACACCAATATTTTGTAAGGGTGTCTAAGTCAGAGCTACAATTGAATAGGAAAATTACAACAAAGGCAATAGTACAGAAACACTGGCTTAAACTGATAAAGTCAGAGTATGACCAGACACCCTGTTGGTCAGGGTGGCAGTAGCAGTCCAGCGAAGTGGTGGCTGCAGTCCTGCTGGAGTGATGGATGTGGTTCTGTCGAAGCACTGACCCTGTGGAAAGGTCTCATCCTTCTCTGGAGATCCAGTGGTGGCTGTCAAGAGCTCTCGTCCTCTGAGTGTATTGTGTGTGAGTGGTGGTGCTGTGGTGTCCAAAGCCCAAATTATAATCAAGTGGGACTGTTCAGGACATCCCCCAGGACAGGAAATTTCACAATAGGATAATGTAATGCTCTGATTGGTTCTGGGGAGTCCCTGATGGTCCATTGGCAGAGATGGCCCCTCAGTGGCAGAGGGAGTTACCATAAGTCCTGGAGAAGATAAAGAAACACTGCCCCACCCAATTTAACAGCTCATGTAGATGGTAGTAGAAAACTTTTGGTTACACCTTACACTTTAACCCAAGACAGTGGGTTTGTGGGTTTTTTTGGAGGTTTTTTTTTTTTTTTGTGGTTTTTGTTGCTGTTTGATGGGTTTTTTGGTGTTTTGTTGTTGTTTTGGTTGGTTGGGTTTTTTTGGTTTTGGTTGTTTTTGTTTTGTTGGTTTGGTTGTTTTGTTGGGTTTTTTTTTTGCTTTTTTGATTTGAGAGGTTTGTTTGCTTCTTTGTTTGGGGCTTCTTTTTGCAATTAATTTTTCTATAGTAAAAAGCTGTAAAATTAACAGGGATTTTTGCATCTGCTTGCAGGATGTCAAACAAGAGTCTTGTTTTTTTAAATTGTTTTCTTCCTTTATTTTTCACACTGCTGGAACAGAATCTCTTAGATTTGCTAACAGGATGTTTCGTTCTGGTAGGATGAAATAAGGCATACATGAAAACATATGAATGGGTGTGTCCATTCCCTGTGGCAGACTTCACCGGGATGCTCAGGACACTGAGGCAACATCTGTTCACACAGAAATCACTGACCAATTTTTCCTCATTGACAGGAAGAGTAGTCCTGGTACAATGCTTGATGTGGAAATATACACAAGGGAAATATTTACCTCTGGCTAACAGTCCACTACTACATTTAACAACGCAACAATCCATTTCTTCTTTTCTTCTTTGTGTTCGTTTTGTTGCCAGTGACTGCTGTCAAACAAGTGTGTGTGCCAAGTCTGCTAAAAATCAATACAGCTCCCTGTACTCTTAAATCTATTTAAGATTTGTATGTCCTTTGATTTTGGCAGGAATATTAAAGCCAGATGTTTTTCTCATAAATGTTGCAAGAGGAGAGAGTCTGTTTCTTCTTCTTCTAGAACAACCTGTACTGTTGTTCACTGGTTTACTACATTTAAAACTGTCTCAATTTTAAAAATAATGTTCCAGCAATAATTGATCCCTTATCAGAGAAGCTTTGCTTGGTTGTGGGGGCTTTTTTTGCTTTGGAGTTTGTTTGTTCTTTGCTTTTTTCTTTTAAATGTAGGTTTTTGTTGACCACCCCCATCCCCCAGATAGAGATTGGCATATTTGATGAAAGAAACATTAGAAATTAATAAACAATGGATGTATTAAATGTTCACTGGCATCAGAAAGCATTTAGGTTTCTCTGAATCAAGTGGCACCTAGGCAGAAGTCCAAGGAACCTATTTGCCAAAATAGCAATTTAAAGTAGATGTGCACCCAAGGCATGCTTTTTAGGACTATTTGTTTGAAGGTGTGACATTCAGAAGTAAATTTCCACAGTGTTAATGGTGGATGAAGGCTGGGTGACTCCTGAGAAATATTTTCCTTGGTTTGGTTCTTAATTAAAGTATGGCATCTGACCATATTTGTGAATTCCAGCGGTGTTGACATTTAAATTGTATGTAAGGCAGTTTCCACGTGTGGGCTGCTCTAGAACTCGCCCGAACACTTTTAGGTACTGTGGTTACTATGTCGATCACCAGACAGTGTTCCACATTACAAGTTCTGCTGTCAGCGTGGAGCTGCAGTGCAGCTCGAAGGTCTCTGAGAAGCCCCTGCTGGTGGAGTATGGCAGCTATGACATCGGCCAGCGTAAGATGGATTTTATCTCTTTCAACCCTTCTCCGCATTTCGCATCTGTGAAGTCGCATTTTTTTGGGTCCAGTAGGATTTAATTAAGTTTATGCAGGAAACTACCTGCTGGGTTCCAGTTCGTTTTCTTTTCTAATCTCACTGAGTCAGATGACGAGCAAACAAAGAACCTTTTCTAGGCTGTGCACCTAAGATTTGTGGGTACGTGCAGCATGCTCTGGTTTCCTGCATGCACACTGTCCCCTTCTGCACAGTCCTCCAGGCTTCCTGCATGGCTATGACAATGGTGCAGTCAGTTGAAATCTGCTGTTCCTGTTTGTTTTCATCCCCAACATTTTGTCTGAAATGTTTCTACTGCTATAGGGCTTCCAGGTAGTGAAAAGAGTGCCAAATAACCACCTGCTTATTTCAGTGTTTCCATGTATTTATATACAGTGTGTGCAAATCTGAAATCTGAGCTGAAAAAACAGCTCTGAAAATTGATAAACTCTGAGACCCCGAGTTTATTTCCAGTCCTGAAACAGACAACTTGTTTACTGGTACTTTTTTCACCTGTGTTAGTCTTATATATTCTCTTTAAAGTAGTAAAGCAGCAGTGGTTTTTAGACATAGTTACTTGTCACATTAGAGGAACTCTAGTCTGTATTTATGTAGAGTACGTAAAAAAAGGGGAAATTTGATTATTTTTGTTTATAATCAGAATTATATAATTCATGCACCACCTCAATGAAGGTTACTTACCAAAGTTGCAAAGTGCTGCAAATTTTGGTTGTTGAAAGTGAGACTCCTTTAAAATAAATATGGCATTCTAAGCAGCCCTATGTTGCACCATAAAACACTGGCTGATTTGGTCCTGCACCAGAGAGCCTGTGGTACATATTTCAGAAGCAGCTGAATTGGAACTTTAGAGACATTTTTTCCTCTCCTTTAAATCCCAGTTTTGAACATTTGAATTCAATTTAAGTGCTGGCAATGTATACAGACTAATAAATTTAGATCAACTTTATAGTTCCTTGGAGCAGCTTAGTGATTCTAAATTGAAACAAGCGGTCAGTATTTGTGAAAAAAAATGTTGAGGTTTGGTTGCTTTTTGTTTGTTTCTGTTTCTGTTTTGTTTCGTGCTGTTTTGTTTTTTTTTTTCAACCTCCAGCATGTCCACCTGGACATTTCAAGTGTTCTACTGGCTTATGCATCCAGGAGATGCAGCGCTGTGATGGAATAAACAACTGCTTCGATGAAAGTGATGAACTCTCTTGTGGTTTGTATTCACTTATTAGAGAACTTGACTGGAAAACACAGTGAATGTATTCTCTAATCTTAGAAGGCAGCTGAAACAAGGTGATTTTTTTTTTTTAATGGGGATAATAAAAGGCGTTTTCAGCTTCCTTTGTACGTCCAGGTACAGACTATCTGCCAGCCTCTTGAATGCTTAATTTGGAGTTAATTGGCAAGGGGCAAAACCAAGAATGAAGAAAGTATGGCACTGGAGAGCACAGGGAAGAAATTTAGATGTGCAATAATAGTTGTAGTAGGCTATATTTTAGGGATTTTTTTCTCATATGATAAAAGCTGGCAATTATTAATAAATTTCTATCCCATTTTGAGATAAATTATTTTTTGTGGGGTTTCATAGAGTAGATGAGAGTGATACTAAACATCTCCACGTTGGGAGTTCACTGAACTCCTTTATTTTCTCCATGCATAATGTGGCACTGATGCCTACCCTTGTACCATGCTGTGGAGGAATGAATGTTGTATCCAGACACAGTCAGAAGGGGATGTGTTAGCATTTACAGGAATGCTTCTGTACCTGATTTGGCTTATATTTTTTTAAGTTGTCCCTGAGTGGAACTGTAACTCCAGCTTCACAGTACAGGACAACTTGCTTGCCTGCAATGGAGTAAGTGACTGTGAGAATGGAAAAGATGAGCAGAACTGCACCCACAGTAAGGCTGCTCTCCTGAATAACTTTTTCTCTCTCTCTCGTCGTCTTTCTATTCCTGACTTCAATTCTGAATGCTGCATTCAAAAGGTCAAGAGGTATTGTCAAATCTCACCTGGGCTATATAATTCCCTTCAATTCTTCTGATATACTTAGGAACAAGCCATTACTGATTTTAAACTAATTCTTTTTAATATGCTCATGAACATCTGTTTCAGCAAAATACTGGCAGAAGAATTAAGTACTTCAGGTGCATGATGGGGATCTAGAGATTTAAAGCTTGAATCTGAGATTTTATCTCTTTACAGCATAATCTGTGCAAATTAATTCCTGGATCTGTTTTACCATCTGTAAAACAACTATAAAACTTACGGTTTCTCTGTAGCAATTTTCGGGGTTATAAGGTTAGTGGAAGCCACAAATTTAGCATTAGGCAAATGAAAATTTTGAATCAGAACTTTCTTGAACTTTTTAGAATAAATGGATGACATATGGCTATGGCATATGAGAGGGCCTTATGAAAGGGAGCACAACTGAAAAGTGCTGCAAGTTACTTTTTCAAAGAAAATTTTTTGACTCCTCTGACAAGACAGTCAGTGTAAATGATTGCAGGATACTTCTGTGTGTTGACAAGAAAACCAGATTGGGTCTGAGTGGCCACATTTATTGCAAGCCACAGAGAAACAGGAAAATGCTGGGTTAGGGGTTGCAGTTTCACTGGATACAGTTATTAAGGCTGCTTTTACTGCAATCTTTCATTTCACATTTAATACTGAAATACAAAGGAGAGCTCCTTTCCAGGGTACTGGATGTTCTCTTTCGCTGTCCTTACACTCTACATCTTATTTTCACTACTATATCTGTGTGTGTTGGTGCTGTGAAAAAGGATGGGAGGAAATCTTTGTTTGGACTTAGCCAAGTAAATGCACGTCCAAGTACAGATACAGTTAATTCCATTTGAATGGTTTATTCTGTTTAGATGTTAAGTTATCCTAGCCAAAGTACCTTTTTGTCTTATTACTTCCTATCTATTAACACATGTATTAATATATGTACATCTTCTGTCTGTGCAGACATGTTTTCATGTGTTAAGCTGAACCAATCGTTGGTTTTGGTTTTTTTTCCTTCACAACTGTTTCAGGTATTCCTTGCACCAACCACACATTCAAGTGCAGGAATAACATTTGCATTAGGAAACAATATGCAAGGTGTGATGGAACTGTGGACTGTGTTGATGGAAGTGATGAAAGCAGATGCAGTAAGTTCCTTTCATATATTTATCTTTCTGAACTTTGAACTTTTTACACAATAAATACTTAATTTCTTCCTGTGTTGGCGTGGGTACAAGTCGGGCTGCAGGCACTGAATTTTTATTTTATTCTCTCTGTGATAATTGGGTAATTATCCGCTATCAGTTTACCTCAGTTCTGGTTGCACAATTTGCCAAGTTCCTGTGGGAGGCTGGGCTTACAGTCATGGGGAGCCTTACACAGCTGTACTGCTTATTTCAACTATGCTAAGGATTAGAGCATCAGGCTTAATTACAGAGTGAACTTGGTTAGTTGGTGAGGCAGGAACTTTTGTTGTCTGCAGCAATGCCAAGCACTTTGTTGAAGCTGGATTGTATTTGGACTTCAGGAGTGATACAGCTGCAATGAGGAAAAAAAAAAAAAAGGACACATTAACTTTTCAGTTCTCTGACTCTTCCAGATGGTGAAGACCCCAATACTTCATAACATCAAGTTAGGTTCTAGTCTTAAATCTTCCTAAAGTAACCTTTGTGCAAACCTTTTCAGTTTGTTTCGCTGTAAAGCAAGCAAAGATTGCTGTAAACCAAGATTGTCACTGCAGTAGCAATAAAAGTGGGGTTAGGATTAGTTGCTTAAACTGAACGATTTCAAGTATATTACATAGCATGAATGTGTTGGAACAAATCCAGAGGAAGTTCGTGAAGCGATCTGCAGGCTGCAGCACCTCTCCTATGGAGACAGGCTGAGAGAGCTGGGGTTGTTTAGCCTGGAGAAGAGACAGCTTTTGGAAGAAGGCTCTTAGCACCTTCCAGTGCCTAAAGGGTCCTACAGGAGGATGGGAGAGAGTCTTTCCACAAGGGCATGTAATGATAGAACAAGGAGGAATGGCTTTATAATAAGAAAGGGTAGCTTTAGATCAGATATAAGGAAGAAATTCTTTATTCTGAGTGTGGTGAGGCTCTGGCAGAGGTTGCCTAGGGAAGCTGTAAATGGCTCATCCCTGGAATTGTTCAAGGCCAGGCTGGGCAGAACTCTGAGCAACCTGGTTTAGCAGGAAGGTGGCCCTGCCCTTGTTGGGGGACGGGGGGTGGGGTTTGCAACTAGATGATCTTTAAGATCCCTTTCAAAACCAAACCATTTTCTGATTTTGCCTGGCCCTCAGCTGTCTCTGGTGTTCTGCCTGTATGTCAAATCTGTCAGCACTGGCCTTGGATCCAGTAGGATTCTTAAGAGACTGGCCATGCTTCTATTTTTATTTGGAAACATTAAAGCTGCATTTGACTTTCTGGATGTGTTCAAGAAAGGGTCCAGAAGTATTAACTCCTGTGTGCGGGAATGTGGGACTAAAACTCATGAGCAGAAACTTTATGTGCAAGCACTGGGGATGGACGGGAGGCTCTACAGAAGGGTCTTTCTCTCTTGCTTTTCAAATTAACAGTTGAGATTTTTTGCCCTGATGAGACATTACTTCTTCACCTGTTAGTAATATACATTGTCAGACAGTCATTTCTATATAAAATAATGATTGTTTCTCAAATAAATATCCGATCTCCGCATACATTTTTCTTGTATCATTTCCACTGTTTTGGCAAGAAGTGTTCTGATGATGTTGAACTTCTTTGTTGATGGTCTCCTTTCAGGCCAGGGTTGGTATACAAGAAAGATGAGGGTTTGCCTATTTGTATATATTCATTGTGATGCTTATTAAATCAATGGATCCTTTGACATTTCTGACACAAGAAATATTTAGGGGCTAATTTCTGGAGCAGAGCTAGAAAAGGGACTTATTAAAATTTCCAGACTGGTGCCTTTTTGTGGAGTCACCTCTTGTTTCATTAATAGAGTAGCCAAAGAGAGAAGTTTTGTGATTTTAGCAGGGGAATGAAATAGATTTCAAAGCTCAATATTCTTTCATGCCAGGTGTGGGGAGCCCCCTCATTAAAGGAAAGTACTGGAGATGGGGATTATAACCTTAAATATCTCTTGCAGGTTGTGGCAGTAGCAAGATCAGCAATCTCATCTCTCGGATTGTAGGCGGCTCAAACACTGAAGAAGGTGAATGGCCCTGGCAGGTCAGCCTTCATTTTGTGGGAGCTGCTTACTGTGGAGCATCAGTGATATCAAAAGAATGGCTTGTGTCTGCAGCCCACTGCTTTCAAGGGAGCAAGTAAGCAGTCTTCTCTCTGCATCTGTCCCAAACATGGCCAGAATCCACAAGTGCCTTTAGGTTCCAGAGTTCGAAGTGCACGGAGGTGCTGTGTTCCCCTTTCCCCAGCCCTGCTGTCTCTAGGTGTTTTGAGGTACTTCTTAAAGAAACTGCTTCTTGGTTTGGTCCCCCGCAGGCTGGCTGACCCCAGAGCATGGCGCGCCCACCTGGGCATGCGGATGCAAGGCCGTGCCAGGTTTGTGTCGGCGGTGAGGCGGATCATAGTGCACGAGTACTACAACAGCAGGAACTACGACTACGACATCGCGCTGCTGCAGCTGAGCACGCCCTGGCCGGACACCGTGAGCCACCTCATCCAGCCCATCTGCCTGCCTCCCTCTTCCCATAAAGCCCGCAGCGGGGACAAGTGCTGGATAACAGGTTGGGGCCAAAAGCAGGAAGCAGGTGTGTTTTATCCCTTCTTCCATCGAGCTGATTTTTGTTCCCCGGGAAACTTGGCTGCTGGTCCCGTGGATCTGAATGTCTTCCAACACTGTGTTGTTAGAGCTACGCTTACCCCAAAATATCAGTGTTGCCTTTTCCTTCTGTTCTCCTTGGAGGTGTGGGACACATGGTGTGGTTTCTCTCTTTGGGCTGCTGGTTAGTAGTATGTGAAATTAAAAAGCTGGTTATTTTAAAGATAAACATAAAAAAAATTTCCTTCATAAAAGAAATGGGGGGATGAATTTCCTTTCCGTTTCCTTCTATTCCCTTTGTCAGTTTCTACAGTGCAAGTGACAAATCAGTCTTTTAATTTCAAAATTATTATTTATTACATATTAGCTTTATTACATATTAGCTTTAGTAAATCCTAAAACAACATTTCATAATGTAAACCAGTGCTTGTATATTTGAATATTTGGGTGAAGGTTTATTGGCTATAACCAGATTTTGAAAGAATCACCTGGTGATGAGATTGGACCTGCTGTATTGAAAGGAGGGGAAACTGTGGATTAATTCTGTTACTATTAAACAATATATCCTATTTAAAAAGAGATGTTTCGCCAGATCTTTCAGACAGAAAGAAACAACTTTGGAAATTGGTTATTTATGGTTATTTATGCATTCAGAAATTCGGACTCATAATCTTAATCTTGAATTCAACTCCTTCAGATATGCTACCGTCACTGCAAATCTGTCATGTGATGATCTAAATATCCTTGTAAAATTCTGTTTTATTTTTGAAATAAGAAGAGAGCAAATTAAGAAGTCTTGAGACATTTTGGAAATAACAAAGAAAACATTTTGGCCAGTCCTAGTGATGATGCCATTGTATTTGGTGTGTCTAAAGATCACATTAAACAATTACCTGATTGTTTGAAGAGGCTTTCTGCTCAGTTGCAGTTATTTGTTTGGAATCTGGAATAACTCGAGGGTGAAAAGTATCTGTGGATATTTTCTGAAGACTTCTTGTTTGGTACTTCAATAGATTAGTAAAATGCTAAGCTCTGTAGAATCACCCTGCTCTGATTTTTTTTTTTTTCCAGATGATGAAGGTTCAGCAGTCCTTCAGAAAGCAGAGGTAGAAATTATTGACCAGACATTATGTCATTCCACATACGGGATTATCACAGCTAGGATGTTTTGTGCTGGGCTATCGTCTGGGAAAAGAGATGGGTGTAAAGTATGTATCTCAGCAAACTTTGCAGAGAGCTTATCTTGTCTTTCATTGTTGCATGATGAGATGTAAAGTTGACTGGCAGACCACTTTGTGGTCAATATGTTTCAGTTCTGAAAAAGAGCAATGTAAGAATTGTCTGTCAGCAAATCTCTTCTGTGGGTGATTTCAGAGATCTGCTGCTTTATGTGCCTGAGTGCCATCACTAAGTTTCAGTTGTAGATCAAGAGCCAATCAAGTTTGCAAGTTCCAATAACAAGCTAAAATCAGGCAATTTTGGGCATAATAGGTTCTCAGCTGAAGAAAAAAGTGAGAAACTAGCTTGTGTCTTTTTAGGATCCCTCCTCTCCAACCTGGAGCTATAGGACTGTATGATGAGATGCAGAAATTAGGTAAAAATTTGTAAATGTAAGATATTTCTGATCCGGAAAAGCTGAAAGATGATAAATGTAAAGTGCTGAATTGACATCCAGTGAAGAATAAAACCACATAGATACACAGTATATATCTACATGACACTTAATATTACAGATCTTATATGCCATATTATATTATATTATATTGAGCTTATATAAACCTATATACATAAAAACTTATATGAACTTATATACATATTTACTGCTAAAACAGTAGTAAATTTACTGCTGAAATAATAATAAACCCATTTTTTATGATGGAGATCTGGAGTCTTCAGGATGTTCTAGCTTTCACTGATCTACATAAAAACAAGTGAGCCTACAATGGCTGAGGGAATATAAAGCACCAGCAGTTCTTTAGAGGTTAGCAACAGCATTGATATTAAGTATCATTGATATCATTTTCAGTAACTGAGAATTTCTTTGTTTATGGCTGCTCAAGATATAGCCAAGGAAAGACATCATTTTGGCTGCATTTTTGTAGAGGCAAATTGTCTGTGTCTGGAAGAACTACTCAAATTGTGGTATTCCTGTTTTGTGAAAAGTGCTAGTGTTTTACTTTTTGTTTTGTCCTAGGAATGAAAGAAAAGACTTGCAAATTTTACTCTCTAAATGTAAAATCTTATTTGTCATGGAAGGAAAACAATTCTTCTAAATTCTTTACCTATTTTGAGGCAATTCAAGATGATCCTACTTTGAGGAGAGGGGGGCACCTAAGCACCTTGGAAGAGGTCCCTGCCAACCTGCATATCCCAACAACCTTTAAAGTGAAGGCAAAATAGTTTTCTAGCTCTAACAAAATATATATCTAGAAAGAAGGCACTTCTCTTGAAAAACATCACCTTTTGTTTTTAGAAGTTGTTTCTTGCACCCAATATTTTGGTATACCTTAATTTGCCACTGGGTGTCTTTTAAAGAGATGCTGTGTGTACAGCAGAGCCTGACAGGGAAATATAAGCTTGGCCCAAGGAATTTTCCCTTAATGGTGGCAAATAGTTTTATATCTGATGCTCTGCCAAAGTATTTCTAAAAGAACTCCCTGTAAAGGAAGAGTCCTTGTTGCTTTGTGCTGCATTACAGCATTATTTAATCCTGTATTAAATTTTGAAGTCTAGAACAGATTTCATTTTAACTTCTCTAATTGCAAAGACATTATGAGTCCCTAAACATTATATCCTGACTAGTATCTACTAGAGGATAATCCTTAGGTCCTTTTTCCTTCTTAAAAATAAAATTTAAAAAAATCAAGAAAAAACCCAAACACAAAACAGTCGAGGGATTCCATCTATTTCCATTTACCTCTAATTTGAAAGAAGTCATACAATTATTAAATACTTTATTTATTGTATTTATCTTATTTTCTTTTAAAACATTTTAAAAAGCTTACTATTTTTGAGTTTTAGTGTGTAATCTATAAATGTACATACGCATGTTCAGTAGCAGATTTGAGGTTTAGCTGTAAATGTGAGGTTAGAAAAAAAGGTGAATTTCAAATACAGTCCATGCAAAGTAATATCCTTATTAATGTCTTTAAAGAGTGAGAATTCCCTTCTTTTTTATGAAAGAGCAAACTTTGGTAAAGCTGTGCAATGCCATCTACTTGAAAAAAAAACCCCTATCAATTGTTTGAACTATGTGAATTTGAAAACATAATCACTGGAATTATGCAAAATATCTCCTGTGGATTTTTTCCCCAGTTTTTATAATTCATATTGTAAACACACATAACTTGATACATTGTTTTCAGGGTGATTCTGGTGGACCACTGTCATGTCAAAACAATGGAGATGGAAAATGGTTTTTGACTGGCATTGTGAGCTGGGGTTATGGATGTGGAAGACCAAATTTCCCAGGTGTCTACACAAGAGTGTCAAATTTTGCACCATGGATACATAAATATGTGCCTTCAGTCTTGTAACTTGAAAACTGTTTTCTTGGAATAAATTATGTCCTGGATATCTTCATTAAAATCATGTTTGGAAGAACTGTTCCGTGGTTAAATTTCTTTGCATGTCTCTTGCTGATTCTGGAATTCACCTATGGAGGTAATAAATACCATTGTTTGAAGCTTTGGTGAAAAAGGAGGAGGCTGTTCTTTGTGGTGATTGTTCCATGCAGATGTCTGGAGACATGGGGGGAGGCACAATAATAAACTTCATTTCCAAGGCATCAACTAAGTGCAGGTGCACTAATCTGTCAGGAAGCTGAAGAGATAATTGTGTAAACAGAGAGCTTCAGGTTTACTCATCATTTCTTCTGAGATGTGTGCATCTAATACAGAAGTAACTGTAAGCAGCAATTAACTGCTTGCACTCTGGCAAATACTAATTTCCCTATCTCTTCCACCAAGAGCAGCTGATAGGGAGAAAGGGAGAGGAGACACTGTAAAAAGTGAACTCAACCCTTTCAAGCCCATAGGGCCCTAATTTTTGAAGATCAGAAATTCTGCTGCTAAAAGTGGTGATTTGTTGCATTCTTATTCCTTGTCCTGCTTTCATTTTAATTAACTACATGATTTGGAGCCATTAACTCTTTAATTTCCTGCTTTCATTTCTTTATTTTCAAGTTCTTCCACCTAAGAATTTGACTTCTCAAGTTTCAGTCAATCTTATCAAGATGAATAAGCATGGTGCTGTGTTATTGCAATGATCTTGTCCTTGCCAAAATAAACCTGGTGTTTCTAAATGGTCCTGATCAAAATTTTTATGTAAAAATGGATTTGTTTCCTCTAGGCATTTTTTCTGTGTTTTTCTTTTCTCTTTCCTATGAAGGAAGGGGCAAAGTGTCAGTCAGCACATTTTGTGCAGAGACAGGCTGTTGAAAAACAGAGGACTTGAACAAAACCATCTGTCTGCAGCTGTAGTTTGAATTTCTGAGCTGTGACAATTGCTTTCCAATTAATCCCTTTGCAATCTCTGTGTGAACTGTTGGGATTTGTTTTGTTCCCTTTGTATTGTTTTTCTGGGGGCTGAGATTTCTACATCCCCTTTTGCTTTTCTAGATTCTGTTCTTTGTGTTCTGTCTCTCTTTCAACATGTATCAAATATGTTATTTCCGCACACACATCCTTGATTTTCTTATTTTACATGCAGAATATGCTGAACTTGATGGTTTGCTGACGTAACGCTGCTTTTTCTTTCAAACAGGAAATGTGAACATAAATTGGTTTGCAATTTATTTACCGCTTTAATTCTGTGGTACCGTCTTGAAGTTGGAAAACTAAGGTCATTTGTGGAACTGAGCATTTCTTCTCTCTTATGGATATTTCTATGAATTCCCCAGGGTGTTTATTAGAAGTTGCCTTATTTATATTGCCTGGGATCTCTTATCTGCAAATTGGTTGCGTGTCCTTTGCATCGTGTGGTAAATGACTTCCCCACTCTTGTATTTCTGAAAGAAGTGATCTATTTTCAAGTGATGGGACCCATCTCCTGCTTAACCAGTCAGGAAAACAAAGAGTTAAAGTGATGGTGACTTTTCCTGCCCACCTCCTTTGACTGCAGATCAGCTGGCTCCAGCTTCAAGCAGTATGGCAAAGGTGAAATAAGAGAAGCCCGGTGTGTGTGGTGGGGAGAGCAGATATTCTGAGTTATGTTTAAGAAGCAGGGGTCATTTAGGGGGCTGTTGCTAGGTTTGTCAAAAGGCATTTGTCACGGCATCATGCTGCAGGCTTTTCCCTCCGGCCGGATTTCTGTGTACAGCATTCCAGCTCCGGACCCTGAACAGGCTACAGGGCAGGTAAGAGCCACCAGCTAAGCTTTGTAGCAGGAACACAGTAAATAAAATTATCTCTGTCCACTCCTGTGTGCTTTGACTCCTATTCGTCATAAATTGCTCTTAACTACAGTGATAAAAATTCCTCCCCCTGTCTGCTATCACAGCTTGAGATGCATACAAGAAGGAAATAGCCCAGAGAGATGTGGGTTTCATGAGTGAGGTGGCTGATAACATGAAAGATCTTATCTCAATTTTAATCTCTTTAAAACTGGGTAAATACACCAGAATGTGATACAGTACCTCTTCTTTTTTTTTCTTACTAACTGATGCCATCCGTGGTCCTTCTCTAGGAAAGTCCACGTGTTTGCTACTGCCCATCCTACCAAGAAGGTTTGTGCCAAAAGTATCGTTTCTTCAAATGGATGAAGTTGTGTTTCTGCAGGAGATGTCTTCTAGGAATATTACCTACAGTTTCTTTAACCTTTACAGCAATCGTGCTAGTCTTGCTCTACTCACTCTGTAAGTGTTACTCCCCAGTGTGGTCTGGGCAGGATGGATATTTTCCACTGTGAAAAGCTCTGCACTAAGCAGCTGAGCCTGTAATGTGTGTATATAAACTACTGACTTTCCCTTCTCCTTAATGTCTTTGCTAAGGCAACTAAATGCACAGTAATTAGCAGCTAGCAGTTGCAAAACAATATTGAAAGTGTGCATTTTATCTCTAATTATTTTTTGTCTCTGCTCGTGAATACCATCATTATTGGTGCTGTTATCTTTTGCAGGAACCTATGTGAGTTATTTTTCTATTTTCTCTTCACTTTTTTGAAAAACAAAATGGGTACCTAAATTGTTTATGTGCTTTCCCAAATGTCAAGACATAGCCATTAAAACCATGCATCTTCAGGAGGAGAGCACTGCAAAAACATGAAAGCTTAACAATGAAATCTTCCTAGTAGAAATGCCTGCCTAAACCTTTATATCTTTCCTTTCCTGCTGGGCATTACTCTGATTCAGTGGCACTGATTCAGTGCTCTAGCTATTACTGCATGTTTCTTTTAAGAGCTAATACCTGCAGATGCCAAGGACGAACCACATACTTCTGCAAGTCTCTTGTTCTGTAACATTAGTAGGTGTGCAAATTTTTTTTTTTTTTCCTCAGCTCCAGCTTTTTCTTTTATTTATATCAGTGGAAGTGTAGAAATTCCTAATTTGACTTATACAAATGACCTCAATGATCCAACATCACAGAAGTTCCTCCTGCAAGCAAAAGCAATCCAAAATTATGTAAGTTCCCACATAAGTAGAGCAATATTTTGTAAATACTTATACAGAAGCAGCTGGGAATGAGGAGGGGACTCTGCTTAACCTTTTTTTCTTTTTTTTTCCTTAGAAATATGAAGTTTAAAGCTAGCAAGAGCCTTGGCAGTTTTCATTTTAGAAATGCAGCTGGACAGATGGGGCTGTGTCTCTTAGAGTAAGGTCAATATTTTCTAGGTAGTAAAGTTTCAGGATTATGGACAAATTACTTGTCTTGAAGGAAACAGGAGAGTGGGGTTTTTTTTAAAATTTTACTTTATTCAAATTCTCTTCCTTCTACATTTTTCTTTTTTCTTTTTAATTTTACTTCCAATTCAGTGTTTCACTTTTTTCATTTTCCTTATCATTCACAACAGTGCTTGCTTTCTTGCCCTTATGAGTTTCTATTTGTGAGATCAGTAGTTTCCTAAGTACATGTGGACAGCAGTTTTGAAGACAAAGGTGTTCTCTGTTAGCCTGTATTTCCCAGAAGAACTAATCTCAAAGGTGCTTTGTGCACAGCCAATACAAGTTAATTATACTGGAAGTTTAAAGGCTGAAACAAAAATATAAATGTATTCGTAAAGACTTTCTTCATTACTAATTGTCAAGAACTGTCACAATGGTCTTGAAATGGGATGTAATAAAGCAATTTTTAGTGGAATTTAGCGCACCTTTACGATCCTTATTTGATACATTTTATGAAAATTATGGACAGCACTTGTAATGTGGGGGAGGGAGGTGAGAGAGAAGAAAGAATGAAAAAGACAAGCACTTTATAGTATTAAAGATCATATCAGCATTAAAATATAATGTTGCATTTTCTTTTAATATTATTTCATTGTCAGTTGGCAGAAACATATGAATCTTCCTTCTTGGGAAAGTACTACTTGAAGTCTGTAGTGGCTGCTTTCAGGTAGGTGCTGTTCCAGCATATGGTAGAAATTTGAAATATTTAACTGTGATTTTTCTCTTTTTTTTTAAAATGCATTTTAAATTAGCTATCTAGAAGAACATGCACATCTCTGTAAGAGAATTGAAAATGGAGAAATGCATTTGACTATATGAGCTAAACTACTAGTATGACTTCTGTCCCACCCTGTAGAATTGGTGAGAGAAATTATTAATTGTTCCTGAGTCCATGGGTTGTTTTGTTGTCTATTAATCTACTTTTAATTTTTGAAACAACTATGCGGCATTTGCAGGATCTTATTTTGGTTTTGTCCATTCAAAAGAAGTTCTTTTTTATCCTCTGAAAGCAAATCAGTGTAATTTGTGTAATTTGGGGCAAAACGCCATTTGAGCTCTGGGTAAGAAAGGTAAATCCATTCAGCAGCAGGTTATTACAATCCTGATAGTTTCTGAAAACCCTGAAGGGTCAGTGCACAGGCAATTTCGAGAGGACTGTGGTGAAACCACTGAAGTAATAATTTGTATGTGTATACTCAAGGATTCTTTATTTCAACAAAGGTGGTGTGAAATGCTGTATCAAAGTACGGGCATAAAATTGTGTTGTCCTGTGGTGCTAGCTTCTGTTAAAAAATACTAATCACAATGTGTCTGGAGCTGTTATGTGATCTTAAAAGTCTATAATTATACGGGAGGGATTGTAACATACAATTTCATGAAAGCTATTGGAGTATTTCAAGGTATGGCTTTTAGTCTCAGTGCGTAGCTGGCTAAGCTGCATATGTCAAAAATATTTCTACTGTATTGCAAAAATGATTGTTAAGCAAGGGAGCTTTTTGTCACCATGTTTAGCAGCAGCTATTGGGCACAGAAGTTCAGCTGGCTATGAAACTGTGCCAGCCAAAAATGCAGACCGGTGGAAACCATGTCCAAAATAGTAATTAGACTGTATTTATGATGCATTTCTTTTTTTTTTTCCTTTCACAGTGCAGGAGAATCTGGGCCACGAGCTTACTTCTGGAATACATTCTGGGCACCACAAGATATGGTTGCTTCTCTTAAAAAATTAACCCCAGTGGAACAAAAAGAAATCTGTAGCAAACAAGCAGCTCCCTTGTCCGGTTCTGGGGAGAAAGATTTTGATCTTGTTACAATGGAGCTTTTTGGTAACAATGTACCTGTCATTTAATACCTATTCTGTCTATTTTTCTTTCTCCCCTTGGTGTCTTTGGCTTGTGTAGCTGATAATTATTGCATTTCAGTTTCAGATTCCACAGAATATGACATGATGCAAAAATCAGGTAATTATGCTTCAATCCCAAGTGATACCACTTTTGGGGGACAGTGGAATCCTGTGATAGAAAAACGGCATTTTTCCAGTTATTCTCATATTTGTAGGGCTTATGAACTAAACTAGACTATGGAATCTCCATGTCTTGTGTTTCAAATGAAGGCTGGATGAAAATACCTTACAGCTTTTATTCTGATGTTCCGACTAGAATGCTTGAAATGCAATAATTCCCACTGAATTGCAGTGAGTTGTGGCTCCTATTTTTGCCTATTTTGCATCTCTAAAAACAACAACAACAACAAGAAAAAGAGCCCCCCCCAAAAAAACTCCCAACAAAACCTCTAAGAAATTGTACATAATTTGGCTCATGATTAGACAATTTTGATTATATGTTGTTAGTGGTCAGTCAGATAATGTAGAGCTTTAATTCACTTTGCCTGATTTCTTCATATGAAGCACATCTCGAGATTTGTCTTCATGTACTTAGCATTCTCATTGCATGGAGAAGGAAGGAGAGAAAATGGCAAAGGAAGCAGTAGGTGTGAAGCAGGTATTGTAGAATTGCAGCTGAATCAGCTCCTGCTTGTGGAATGTGCAACGAGCTGGTGACAGTGAGGCTTTGTATTTCTTTGGCCACAGCAGAAGGTGATGCACTCTGATAGGGAAAAGGGAACAGAGCTGTAAATTTAAGAGCAATAAGGGAATAGAGTAGTCAAGAAATGTAATTGTTTCTACCTTGTCTGAAATCTTACCCAAGAACTCATCGTTCAATCTAACAGTTTTTCTGTATTGATCTATATACTTTTCTGTAGCAGTATCCTTTGACCTGTATGCCAAGCCAGGTAACAACAAGACTCTAACTCTGATGAATCCCAAAAAGTCTTTTTATCAATGGAGACTTCGCGTTCCTTCTAATTATGTGGTGAGACTGGTAGTTGTCACTTTGCGTGGCGTCACCCCAGAGAGCTGTGCATCACACCACCTGTCAGCATACGATTTCCTCCTCCCACTGCAGAACAAGATCATTACCAGGTATGATACACAGAGCAACGATGCTTTCCTGAGCTGTACAGAATCTCTCTGAACCAAGTTGATAAAATGTGAGATTTGTAATATGACTGAATTGAAAGTTTTAGGCAGTGTAGTAAAAATATCCTCTAAAAAAAGTTGAAAGGGGCTGATAAGGGTTTTCAAGTCCAACTCCCTGCTCCTCAGATGACTCTTTAAAAACAAACCATCTGGCTAAAAGCATTGTCCAAATGTTTCTTGAACTCTGACAGGCTTGGTGCCATGCCCCCTTCCCTGGGGAACCTGTTACAAATTTCAGTGGTGTTTATTCTGCACTGTGACTAATTCTTAATGGGTTCCTTTCCATTAAATTACTCTCACAACTCAAAAAGATACAGACTATTTTAGAGTATTACATTCTATTACTTTCAGAAAATGTATGTTTTATGGCAGTCCAGTCACAGCTGAATTCCTGCTCATAATAAGGGTGTTAGAATGCTTCATCCTCAGGGTCACTGTGTAGTCTATTTACATAAGTGAGTTGAGATGATATTTAAATTTGAGTGGCTGCACTGCTCCCACTTTTCAGAGTCAAACTTCACACATGAGTACAAGAAATCTGTCTTCCCCAACCAAATAAATAAACAAGTTGTAGGTTCTGAGGATTGATGGTTTCAAGAGGGGAACTTTACTTAATTTTTTTTTCTTTTAGGAAGAGGTTAGCTGGGGATGAAGATTCAGCTAAGAATCTGAAATGCACTTGTTTAAGAGTGCTTTAACTTAATTGAATAGGTGGTCTTCTTCAGCTCTAATTAACTATTAATTACTCAGTATGAAACAAGACATAACAGATTGCCATAGTTGGCATGGAGTGGACACAAGGTTTTTGCAAGGAGTTGCTCTCACACTGTAGTTTAACGAGGAGAATCCTGTTCGTGATGTGGGCCTGCATCTTATTATGGATTCTGGATTAAGTTCTGCTATTTATTATGGATTAATGCTGAAACTGTTACTCCATTGTGCATTATTACCACTGGCATAGCTTTTTAGGAGCCACAAATGTAGAGCTGGCCATGAGCATGAAAACACTTGGCAGACAGCAAGACCAACACAGGTGTCTGATGTAACCCATTCAGAGAACATTGTTGAAGTAAACTGTAAGACAAAATTCAAAAATGTGCACTGACGTCTGTCTATTAAATAATCAAAACAGATTTTGGTGACTGAAATTATGCTAAAAGCCTGATGGTACCTCAACAAAACTGACTTTTCTCTTTGCTTTTATTGCCACCCTAGAAAATATGTTGTTTTGCATATATCTATTAGTTTTCTGCTTGGGTCAAAAGCAGCCTAGTGACATACTTAAGACACATGCTGTAGAATTATTAATAACAGTGTGTCCAATATCTGTGGCAGCCAGTAATTACAGCAGCCATCATTCCCTGATGTTTAGGTCTAGGGTCACACATGGTGACTGAACTGATTCTCACCAGTTTCTGTAAACTGCAGTAATACATCTGCTCAGTGGAAAACCCTAAAGCACATTCAAGCTGAGATGGTGAGGTGTGCTGTGAGGCTAAGCATCTCTTGTGGACAAGTCTTCTCATAGCTTGCCTTGCTGTTCTGATGATAATGTGTCAGAATGTACAGATAGAAGATAAGCCAGGGGCTGTCAATTGGGTTGATGAAGATGCTGAAATATTTCCACATGGCACTGTGGAGAGGACTTAAAAAGTTATTTTATAAATGTTTTGTCAGCTCTTAAGATAAAAAAAGTATTTAATGATGTCTGCAGGAGAGGCAAAGCAGAAATGCATTCACTAGTTTCTTGCTTTAAAAGCATGAAAGGAATAGGCTGCTAAAGCAGAAGACAGCTACTTTCAATTTAAGGTTAAAAACTTTTATTTTAATACTGCCAATTTGGATCTCAATGACATCAAAGAACTTGATGCAGAGCTGTGATGGAAATGCACAGTAAGAGATGGACTCTGTTACTCTGAGGTCTAATCTTAATTGCTTTCATTTGCTGTGTACTGAAAAAGAGAAACTTCTTAGAAATTTTTAACAAACATGTTCACAGATATCACAGAATATTCTGAATTGGAAGTGACCTGCAAGGATTATTGAGGTATAAATAAATGAAAAAAGTCCAAAATCTGATGTGCGTTGCAAAACTGAATAAGCATAAGAGTGAATTTACAGATGCAAGAAAAAACATCTCACGTTAACAAGTAAAAACAATAGGAAAAAATAGTTGCCAAGTATGGGGCTTCACAATTTGTATGATAGCTTTTGTGGCACAAAACCAGGCTGAACATGGATAGATTGGAAATATTTTGGGTTTATCTGTTGCACAGATCCTGCTCAAGACTGCTGTACTGGCACTTGTTGCCTTTTAATTCCTAACCTCTTCTTCTCAGTGCCACTA
This sequence comes from Cinclus cinclus, assembly GCF_963662255.1. Lineage (NCBI taxonomy): Eukaryota > Metazoa > Chordata > Aves > Passeriformes > Cinclidae > Cinclus > Cinclus cinclus. The sequence goes on along the minus strand of NC_085047.1, from coordinate 16,637,517 downwards.
TCACCACTAAAGTAACATAACCTGGCACTGCTTTTCAGGGCTCCTATAGGGCTCTTGTTAAGCAAGAAAACAGTGATGTACATACAGAGTGACTAAGCTTCAGTTCTGGGAAGCCCTAGCATCCCGTGTACTATCAGCTGGGTGGAAGAAAAAAAGGGAAGTGGTGGCCAAGGGAGCACTTCTGAAACACAGATGTTGAGATCAGTGTTACTTCTGCCCAGTTTCCCAACAAAGATGACAGGAATGTGGGAAATGTTTTGGGATTACTTTTTTTAAAGCGTTTGTTTTTTGGGTTTTTTTTGTAACCTTCTAGGTGGTGTGGGCCTGGGACCTGGACTTCTTCTGTTGTGCGTTTAACTTCATCTAGTAATGTAATGTTGCTTACCTTCTCACTGGACCGAAGAGGAGAAAGCAACACATTAAAAGCTCACTTTCAAGCCGTTCCTAAAATCAGTACGTAGTTAATAGAAGCAAGCAACTGACGGAGACACACTTATTACTGGGCTTGCCTCTAAAAAAGCTGATGCTGCCTTGAATATATCTGGGGGGTGGGGCTGGGGGGAAATGTTGGTGCATAAAGCAGGGAATTATCATTCGGAACCACTTTACAAAAGACTGGGAATTGAACAAAGAGAGATCATCCTTTGCTCTGGGAGATTTTGTATTCCTGATAACTACTCAAGCCTTACTTGCCAGTCACTGTATGGGTGACACCCAGTAGTGGCAGCTGAGCCACACAGCTACAGGCGCTGTCTGTCCAGGCAAAGCTAGACAGCCCCAGGGACAGAGCAGTTTTGGCAATGTATCCACAGATTGCAGAATGTGAATTTAATTCTAATTTTTCTTTACTCTTTTTCTGAAAGTATTGTTCAGTGTAGATAATTGAATAAGAAAAGTGTGTTCCAGACCTAAGAAGTACAGTCCAATCCTATGGAGTACTACGGATTTTACATGAGTGCTGTGTGGTGAAGTACTTTGAGTAATGCTAAACTATAGTACTAATTTTATAAGAGATAAAGGGGCTTCACAGGGTCAAGTTTAGCCACAGTTATCTGGTAAGGTATAAGTGAAAGAGTTTTGACAATGAATCAAGTGACTATTTTTTAACATGTGGAACAAGCCACAGAGGATAAAATCTTCCAAAGCTGCCACATTTCAGCTTGTGTCTCTGCATGCTGCTTATCCAAATACTTATCCCATGCACATTACAAATTAAAATGGCTTTATTGTTCTGAGGATGGGCATTTCAAATTACATTTAGCCCAGGTTTTGCCACAAGATTTAATTTCAAAATTATTTTATGTTATGTTCATATTTGCATTCACAGTGTAATCTAAAGGGAAGCAAAAGCATTAAGGACTGGATATCTAGGAGAGTCCTTGGTAGAAAATAAAACCTCAAAGGAATTGTTCAAATATGGCATGAATTTTCAAACTGAGAGCTGATACACTAGTTTCCTTGTTTAAATGTAATTAATCAGTTATCACTTCACTGGGCTGATTGCTTTTTAATTTTAAAAATACCTACAGAAGAGTCAGAAGTAAATTAGAAGGCAGGATTGTTGCATCCACATCTAGTTGCTTCTTTCACTTACCACAAAAGAATGCTTTTTAAAAAAAGAAAAACTTCAGTCAGAGGTTTCGTGTACTTACCTTTAGCTGTAATTTGGTAAAAAATAAGAGAAATTCCATGGAGGTGGAAGTTGAGTGATTTTCAGTTAATACAGGAATAATGTGAGTTTAATACTGTGACAATGTATTCTTCTAACTCTGTAGCTAGAGAAGGGTCCTACCAAGTGAAGTAGGCTCTGCACTTCGGTCCAGCTGGGATAATTGTGTTCCTTGCTGATGTGTTTCTCTCCTAGTATGTGGTGGTCACTATAATTCCTGGAACGGGACACTGAGTTCCCCTTATTACCCAAGTTACTACCCACCAAACATTGACTGCACCTGGATCATCAAGGTAAGTGCTGGGAACTCTTCTGAATACTGATGATTTTTCTTTATTTTATGTAGACACAAAATTGGGAGAAATGGCTTTTGATGTGGGTGAAGCAGAGAGAAAACCTAGTGAGACCACTGAAGCTGACTCCTTCACAGGCATGCATTTCTTTCCTGTCCTATGTACAGGTGCCAACTATGAGAGGGAAATATTGGCAACTTCCAGAAAGTTTGAGCCTTATTTGCGACAGAAACAAATTAATGTGTAAGATGACAACTCCCAGCAGCCAGAGAAAATCAATAATAATCAGAGTTTTTCTTCTATGTCAAAAAGAAAAAAGGTCATATAAGCCATGCCTCACATGATGGATACCACACTGTATTTCCCTGAATTCTGCACAGCCAGGACCTTCTCTGGCTCAGAAATTCACCTCTGAATTTCCAGCAAGTCCTTTAGCAAGACGTAAAATCTGCTCATGATTTTTATCAGCTGCCTAATGTGTTGGTCTATTGTTCCATTCAGCATTTAACTATGTTTTTAGTTTCCCTTGTAAAGGAGTTTTTTCATGTATACGACTTGATAATCTCTAGTTTTCACAGTATTATTAGCAGCTTGTAGCACAAAACTTTCACCTCTGTGCTGGACAGGAACACATGGCATTATAAACCTAGCATGAACCTCACATATATTGCTTTATGCTGGCTGCAGAAAGGCGAACACTCCTTCATCAGGCACAGCCTAGCCAAAGTTGGGTCTAAAAAGACTTCTATAGGTGTTTAAATTAGCAAAGTTTTTTGGTTCTTCGGAGGCACTAATTTCAATAATAAAAATGCAGTACTTTCAATCCCATAATAGGTATAACATTTTGGAAGCAAAGGTCGTTTTCATTTTGTGCATGTGTGTCAGGGTTTTTAATTTTTTTATTTTTAGGCACCATTGCCTGGTTACAAACTCTCACTAAAAATCCTTGCAATGCAAATTCAAGAGAAGTCTCCAGGGTCCAGTAAATGTGACAAAGACTGGTTAGAAATTGATGGAGTTAGGTGAGTAAATACTTTATTTTCTGGCATATTGATTTGCGCTTTGAAGTTCTGCACATCTGATTTTTTTCTGACAAGTATTTACTTTTTCTTTTGTTCACCTTAGAGCAGTAATGTAGAAAACTGTATTTTATGCAGCTGCAGTTGAACTGTAAATTCCTGGCTGTGGTCTTGATGTGGGCTTGTGTAACCCGAGTTTGTGTAATCAGAAGTTTCCTTTTCTTTACTACTTGCTCTTCCATGATTGCAGTTGTTACACAAACACTAAAACTAACACAATTCAGAGAATTTTTTCTGTTGGAAGGAACATATTGAAACAAGCAACAGCTGTTGGATTTGGCTGAATGATTAAGTCCTTTCCTGTATGTGGAACTTTCAGGTTTACAAACCTAAACAGACAATCAGAAATCGATCATGCTTGAAGCAGCTTGTGTTTGTAAGGTAGATCCTGACATTGATCATCTTGCTGTATTTTGTTTCAAAGTCCACTAATCCCAAAAAAAGTTATGGAGTGGGAGAAATTTGTAAATAGACTTTCTAAAAGTTTGGTTGGGCAGTTTTTAACACCAAAATACAGCTGATCCTTATTGAATTGTCTTAAAGCTTTTTGTCATCACTACCACTCAGTAAGAAGAAACGTACCTAGGTAGTGGTCAGTTTGGTTAGAAATTAATATTTCTCACTTTTTGCCTTGCTAGATACTGTAAAGCTCTTCCAGAAAACAACAGAAACAGAGAATATGGCTATTCTGTTGCAATCAACTTCCATTCTGATGAGCTGGTCACCCACAGAGGGTTTTATATTGAATACAAAGCTTTCAGTCACACAGACCGTAAGTTATTAAGTACACATTTTAATTTTTAAGGAGAAACCTTTGAGAAACCCTGCTTGACAGACCAGTTATATACAACTCAACCTGCCTATTTTCTTAACCTTACTGCAGGAGACAAATGTGTAAAATGTTCTGTCTTTAGTTGACCAAATAGAGGTACAAACTTAGACATAAGATGCATTTAGAAGCTAGTACTTATTTTATAACTTTTATCAACATTTCTGTAAAATGGGGAGTAAAAGTAAAATTTCTCAGTTTCTGTGGGTCTACTTATATGGCACTTTGTTGATGCCCTAAAATAGCCAAGCTGCAACATGAAAATAGAATGAAAGAGAGCCTCAAAGCATGACTCAAAAAGCATGCCAACAAAAGTTGACCATGAATACTTTATCTTCTCTTTAAAATCACATTTCAAGGTGCTCTAGATCAGTTCCCAGGTTTAGACAAACTGTTTAAGTTTTACTGACTTACTTTACTTTGACTTTACTGGTCAATGAGGACCCCTTGCTAGAAGATGTTGCAGAAATACGCCTGGGTTTTTTATGGGCCTTTCCCAAGTCCCCATTCTATGTACTTCTGGATCAATGTTAGATTTTGGGGGGCTTCCAGATGGTGGAACAGGAATTTTCAGGAGATACACGTATTTACTTGTGACATTTCTTAGAAAAGATGCAATTTCGGATTTTTTAAATGCCTGGGGTTTTTTTCACCCAATAATGTCCATGTATCTAAAGTTCTCGGTGATTTCAAGCAATCAGTTCATTTTGAGAACCCTTTTTGAATCCGCAGCTTGCTTGTCAGGATGTAGTTCTGTTGATTGTTGACACAGAAGCATTGAAGTATTCAGGTTTCTGGTAAAGATTTTTGTTTCCTGCCATTCAGTCTAATTAAGTGGTGTGTTTTGTGGCCAGTCATTCTATAAGACTCACAAATTTTCAGGGGTTTCTTCCTCCACCAATGTGGGTCTTTTTCCACTAGAATAACTTAACCAACTATTCTTAGTTCAGTGGTTACTCTGCTTACTGCCTCAAAAATGGTTAGGAGTCTAAGCCTAAGAACATTTTTTTTAAACAGAGAAAATCCCCGGTCCTTATTGTGTGTATCTGTATGCTGTTTCTAGCACTGAGCCAGCAAGCAGATGGCTCGAAATTATTTAATCAATTCTTAGTCTTAACCAGGAGACTCCCTATAAAGGCTCATCAGGAGGGGTGGAATAGCTGTGGTGTGTCAGTATCAAGTTGAGGTAGTAGTTTGGGGAAGGCTGTCTGAGATATCAGCATGGATTGAGAGTGCTGGCTTATATCAGCCTTGCCTGTAGCAGTAGTAATAGGGGAAGAAAAAAATATTCATGTTTTCCCATATCTTTAATACCTGCAGTCACGCACCTGAGGTTAGTTTTTTCCCATTGTTGAGTGCCTGTAAAAGCAGAGTCATTAACAATCACAGGCACTGCTCTGAGCTGACCTGGAAAGCAAATGCCAGCCTTCAGCTGGATAATTTCAGGGAGAGGTGACAAGAAAATGGAGACACTCCTGCTTTGAGCTCGTGCTGGCTGGGTAGTGTGTGCTTTCCTCCCATGGACATCACATGCAAGGCAGTGAAGAGGATTAATTTACTCCAGATTGGAACTGATCAGAAAGCTGTGGGACAAATGGATTTGGTCCTTCAGTCTGATGTAGCCCTTAATTTGCCTATGGTGCTAAATGGCAGAAAGTTTCATTTGACTTCACTTGAGCAGAAAGAGGAGTGGTCTGAGCTACTTAGTTTTTCAGAGACTTTTTTCTTGCACATCTGAAAGAATGAAAATGTTTGTTAACATTTTTATGTGTTGGAAAGAAACAGTTTAGCATCTATACTAATATAGTTAGTTTACGTGAATGTGAAAGAAATTCTTGGTCAAGGGATGTTTTTCTTAACAATACTGCAAGTTTTGGGAAAGGTTTGATAAACCACTTATTCACATCAGACACTGAGTGTAGTACCCAGAGAATAATTTCTACAAAATTTTAATATCAGAAAATATGTATTTGTAATACTAAAGAGAATGCCTAGTTTTGATTTTATTTTCCTTCTCCTTAGATGCTCCTGAATTAAATACATTCCCTTAAAGAAATGCTTCCTATCTGTAATTATGTATCTGTGGTGAATGACATTCAACCCTTAGAGCAGAGGCAGTTAATGTGAATTTAATTTGCTAGGTCTATTTAAGCGACTCATTTAATTCAGACTGCTTGATAAAACTCTTTGACAAAGTAAGATATTATTTCTTTTTTAATATTCAATTTATTTTATGAATAACACAAACTTTAATTTTCAGTAGTCATTTTAATATTTCTTCATGGTAGAGTCCTGCAATCCTGTATCAATATTTCTAATGTCATTGATTTCTTATTTTTCTAGTTTCTCCTTAGATAAGCAGACAGAATGTGCATTCCTTCAAGAAATCAGTTTGAATGCTGGAAAGGCTGCCCAGATGGTAGAGATTAATTGGTTTGGGGTAGAGCAATTATTTCTTGTTTGTTGTTTTCTGTAAAGAGTTTCTTCCACAAAGTTGAGAGATGGGCTGAAATTATCTCTAAAATATGGCTGGCAATCTCTATGATCACATGAAGCATGTGGTTGAAGATGCAAAATTGTGGAAAAAGAGGCTGTGTAATGTGTCTCTTCAAAGAGTGGGAGAACAGAAAAATCAAGAGGGAATTTTACACCAGTATTTGTAAATTAGCCTTCCAAAGGAAAAAAAATGCGCAAGAAGTAGCCAAAATAAGCTATGCATAAATAGTGAAAAGAATATTAAAACCAGCATGGAAGTTTAAAATTTTGTTTCAGTTCCCTGTTGTGAGAGGATAAATAGATAAATTGCACTTTGACACTGTCTTGTGTGACAAGCTTATCAGTAAGCAAAGAAAATGTGGGGAGGAAAAAAAAAAGGAAATTGTTTCCATAGAACAATTGGTCAAGACTCATTACCAAAGTGGAAGGGGATTTTTAATGTCATTCTGCCAATATTGTTATGGAATGTCATATAATTTTTGTTTGCGATCTAAATTATGGATTAGAGTGGATGCTTATGAAATAAGGAAAGTATTACACAGTAGAAACTGGATGTATTTAAGAGGGATGTAATTTTAAGTGGTCCTGAGAGGCTATAGAATATATATGGAGAAAAATAAAGACAAGAATATGAGTCAGCAATGTCCTGGCAGCCAGGAGGGGCAATGGTGTCCTGGGGGCATCAGGCCCAGCTGGGTGAGGGAGGGGATTGTCCTGCTCTGCTCTGAGCTGGGGCAGCCTCAGCTCGAGTGCTGGGCACCACGAGATGAAAAACACTCATCCTTTAGAGAGTGTCTACAGTGGGGTAATGAAGATGGTGAAAGGGCCTTGAGGGGAAGCTGTATGGGGAGTGGCTGAGGTCACTTGGTCTGTTCAGCCTGGAGGAGAGGACACTGAGGGGAGACTTCATTTGCAGGTACAACTTCATTGAGGGGAAGAGGAGGGGCAGGCACTGATCTCTGCTCTCTGGTGACCAGTGACAGTCGCCAGGGAATGGTCTGAAGTTGTGTCAGGGGAAGATTAGGTTGGGTATTAGGAAAAGGTTCTTCACCCAAGGGTGATTGGTCACTGGAACAGGCTCCCCAGGGAAGTGGTCACAGCCCCAAGGTTGCTAGAGCTCAGGAAGTGTTTGGACAATGCTCTCAGGCACAGGTTTTGACTCTTGGGAGTGGTGCTGTGCAGGGCAAGGAATTGAACTGTGAAGCTGATTCTGGTGGGACCCTTCCAACTCAGAATATTCTGTGATTCTGTGAAGACCTGAATGTAGTTAATTAAACACACATGTGGATTGCCTAAATTGCTTTTTTTTTTTTTGCTAAAAAAACGGCTGGGGGGATGATTGCTGCCCAAAAGCTGACTTGTGAGTCTGAGTCACAAAATACTCTGTGACAAGCAAAATACTTTTGTTTGTATTTGGTGTTTTGTTGGTTGGTTGCCTTTGTTGTGAGGGTTCTTAAGTGTCACACAAGGATGTAAGACAGGAATTTGAAAGTATCTTCCCAATCATCAGAGGGAAGGCTTCAGGTAGAGTATTGTACCAAATTAGGCACTGCATGTCAAAGAAGATAGGAAACATTCAAAAAATGCCAGAAACTGTAACCAGAAGGTAATCCAAGGTCAGGGCTACAGCACAAGTCTCTCTCACTGGATGCTACCAAAACCAAGGTAGGTAAGTGTCTGACAGAAAAATGGCACAGAAATATCCAGGTGACCTCTGGTAGGGAGTGTAGCATGTGGCTTTTGGTCTGCGGTTTGCATTAGAAATTTACAGATCTTTTTTCTTCAGGTTGTAATCCAGAACAATTGGACTGTGGTGATGGGAAGTGTAAACCTCAGGCTAAGTCTTGTAAAGATGGTGACAGCTGCAGGCAGGACAGTGATGAGAATAACTGCTGTAAGTATTTTTAGCTATTTTCCAAAAGATAGTAGAAGGCAGAAGCAGGAATATGCATATTTTAATGGTTAAATATGTTGTTTCTAGTTTTTTTTTTTTTTCATGGCACAGAGTGAAAGTTTCATAGTACTGAACATAAATCATGCAGAGTAAAACTAGGTTTTGGGACAGTTTAATCGATTAATGAAGACAAATCCAAGATAACAGGGATTTTAGTAAGAAAACCAAACCACATTTTGCTGGTGATCCTCTTGGAAGAGCACTTTCCCCCCAAATGCTGCTGGATCAGTGTCACATAATTTAAGGAAGAGAGACATAGTAGGCTGGGGACTTTTGCCACATTAATGGTCTTTTTACTGTATATCCACAACATTTGTGGGCGTTGCTGGTACTACCAATGAGTCCCTAGTGACTTTCTGCATTTTGCTTATATAATTTTTGTCTTGCTTTCCATCTTGCGATAGCCAGGAGTAAATCTTTGTTGAAAAAAACCACTGTTTAGAGGTCCTTGTAAAAAAACTGGTAGTGAGAATAATAGTAATGGAAGCAAATTACTCAGATCTGTCAGAATTCTCACATAGTGAGATATAGTGTGATAGTCCTCAGTCTGAAATGTATTGGAGGGAGTTATAAAGCTTTTCCACAGTTTTCTCAATTTCACTTGAAAATTAAAAGAAGCTGTGAAGATTTATGATTTGTAATGCTGGTGAAGGCAAAAGAACAGATCTGAGAAGTCACACTCACTCAGGTTAGAGTTGTGTAAAATGGGAGTGTGGGCAGTTGGAGGGTCTTCTTTTTCCTCAGGGAGACAGTGGAGACTGAAATTAGTGTGATCATTAATTAGAGTGGTTCATTCCCCTGTCCCCTCTCCAAAGAAGGACCAGTTCACACCAGTATAGACTACTACTTCAAGCAGGCTAGAATGTGCTGCTTTGAACAACTTGCTGAATGTGCAAGGTTTTGTTAATAATTTCAAAGCATGACTCCAAACATGTGACACCGTCTTCTCTCTCTTATTTCAGCCTACAGAAGTTGCTCCCCTTATGCATACAAATGCCTCAATGGAAAATGCTTGCTGAAACAAAATCCTGAGTGTGATGGGAAAAGAGACTGTACAGATGGATCTGATGAAACGAACTGTGGTGTGGTAACATTTATTTTAAAATTTGTTAGTTACTTGGGAAACTAAGTCAGCAATTTGTGTTATTATTAAGCATTATTTGATTAAGAATTGGTTAAATCAGATACTGATTTTAAAAAATTAATTTCCTGGTAACATTGTGTGCAAATGTCTGTCTTGAATTTTGCACTGGTTCTTTAAAACAACTCATGCATTCTGTCTAGGATGACTTATTTCAAGCAATATTCTTCTAGGATAAGTTGGTAGGTCTTGCTGCCTTTTTGAGCTGAATGAAATGCAGTCAAGGAGCTGTGTCTGTAAGGAGGGAAAAGAGACAAGAATGATTTAAATGAACTTTTAAATTGTGTTTAATCTCTTTTCAAGTTATTCAACTCTTTAGAAAGCTACACAGGAAGATAGACAATGACTGCTTTATATCTGACCTGCCCATTGAGTGAAAATGAACAATTGCACAGTAAGGTCTAAGAGGTCTATTTGTGTCAAGCACGGCGAAGTGAATTAACTGGTGGGCTTTTTACTAATTAATTAAATTATTTCTGTTAGCTTGTGGAAGACGCCAGCTTAAGAAAACCAGAATTGTTGGAGGTGAAGATACAAGGTCTGAGAAGTGGCCTTGGCAAGCAAGTTTACAGATGGGGGCACAGGGCCACGTGTGTGGAGCATCTGTGATTTCCAACAGGTGGCTCGTGTCTGCTGCCCATTGCTTCCTGGATTCTGATTCTGTGAGGTAAGAAGAAGTTGTACTATTCTAGAGTATTTGAAGTTTAATAACCATACAAAGTTGCTCTCAATAATTTGCAGAAGTTATTCCTTGTCTAGATAAGTTGATCCAGGTTATAACTGGGTGACATGACCTCACTACATAAACACTTGGTGTTGTCTGCTGGCTTCAAAAGTCTTAAGTTTTTTAAGTTATCCTCTTGCTTCCATTGCCAGTGAATCCTGCATGATAGGACACTGTTCTGGTTTGGTTTTTTTCGTCCTCTTAAAAGGCAGAGGATTTCTGAATACAACTATAGCCTTTTATCCCAAGACATGTCCTATTTATTGATCAGTGAGTGAAAACCTCATTGATATTCCATTTACATAGAATAAATTGAAAATGCATACCTCCTACCGGTGGTAAGGAGGAGATAGAGTTGAATAATATGCTTTTATTTTGTTCCAAAGCATGACGCATAGCAAGGAGTTAGTCTTACAGCTCCAGGAAATTAATTATGTTCATAATAGCAAGTAAAAACATTGCTTAATGTTTTATCAGACAGGAGAGTGCATCTATCTTCTGAATTCATATTCTACTCCCTGCACTTTGATTTTGATTAATGCCCTGAATGCTGAAAAGTAGTTAAAATGTAGTGAACTAATACTGTATTGCTTTCCTATGGGATGTTCTAAAAACATTTTTTTTTACAGATACTCTGTTCCAATGGGGTGGAGAGCATATATGGGCTCACATGCTATTAATGAAAAGAGCAATCGTGTAGCTATGAGACCAATCATAAGGATTATTGTCCACCCACAGTATGACCAATCTATCTCAGACTATGACATTGCCCTGTTGGAAATGGAGACACCTGTACTCTTCAGTGAGCTGGTACAGCCCATTTGTTTACCCAGCACCTCTAGAGTATTTCTTTATGGAACTGTCTGCTATGTAACTGGCTGGGGAGCCATAAAAGAAAATAGTATGTTGACTTCCTGGATATACTTTTTGCAAGTTTGGCTTAGTCTTAAACTCTAGAAATGGAACATTTATGCTTGTAAGCAAAAGAAACCCCCATGTAGCTTACTTAGTGTGTCTATAAAAAGCCAGAAAAATCTCCTTAGCTACAGTCTGTGGATTCTGAATGGTTGATTGGGTGGCAGGTGGTAAGTGACAAAATGCATACTAAGGCATCACAGATCATTGAAAAGCAAATGATTATAGACTTACAAAAATGTGCCCATTTCCATGCTCATGACTCATTTTATCTGGTGAATAGAACCTTGGGGGTAAAGAGATCAGTAACTCACAGCAATTGCAGAGAAATAATTTGTTTCTGATTGACAATATAGAGCCATAAGCTGCAATAACTGGGTGGGGGGGAAAGTGGAGAACCTTTCATTTTCTGTGCCTTAACCAAAGGCAGTTTAAAGTATGCCTCATGAAGAGTTTTGCCTCTGTGTAGCTTGGAGCAGCCAGCTGCAGTGGAGAGACAGAAAAAAAAGCACACTGAATTAGAGAGGGGTGGCAGGGGAGTCTGTGGGATCCTTGCCCTGTCTCAGCATTAAACACTTTGAAACCTGGGCTTGGGCCAGCATCTCACCACATCAGAGGTGTCAGGATATTTAGCTCACAAGGGCACCTAATGTCAATACCCTAGTACAGAATTAAGCTCTTGGCATAATATGTGAGTTACAGACTGTTTTTTGGGATTTTTAAAAAAATTATTTGGTTTTCCACGCTCAGCTTTATCCCTCAGTTTCTTCCCTAGAACTGAGCAGTTCTAGGGAAGAAATTGCATTTTGTAGGACTTGAATGTTGTTCAGAGCACAACCTTGGTGTAGATAATAAGAAAAAGCTTCAGGCATAATTAGAATGGCATTCACATTTAGTCACCCTTCGTGCTGCCTTATCTTACAATTTGCATGGTACTTTTTCCTGGCAGAATAAGGTGATAAGGACAAAGTCTAGGGAAATGCAAAGGTGGTGCATTGGAACCTTTATGAGTATAGAGTAGTGTGGACAACAACTTTCAAAAACTAGGGCAGGCACCACTCAAAGGGAAGGGAATTACTCTGCTGTCATTGGCCAGGTGGATTTTGAGTTTTAAGCAATACTCTTTTGTTTTGATAATTGGTATCTCCGTAAGAAATTTGTGCCACCTTAACCTTTGCAATGCCGTTTCTATTTTTTTTTCCTAGGTCACCTTGCCAAAACACTCCAAGAAGCTCGAGTGAGAATGATTAACCAAAGTGTTTGCAGCAAGCTCTATGATGATCTTATTACTTCACGAATGCTGTGTGCTGGGAATCTTAATGGTGGTGTTGATGCATGCCAGGTAATCTGGAACTGGTAGGAAAACTACAAAGGAATGCTTGCTTTCATTGGAAAACTCTCCAGAGTTTTAGGTTGTTTGTGTGGTGGGGTTTTTTGTTTGTTTGCTTGTTGTTTGGTTTTTGGAGTTTTTTAAATTGAGGTGTCTTGAGTGTGAGTTTATGGTTAATTTAACATGACAACTAAGAGCCCACCAAAATAAGGAAGAAAATTTATCATAGATAATCTTTGACTCTTGAGAAATATCATTTTGCAAGGGCAAGGGGTAATGTGTCAAGAAGAATTCTTTTTCATCTTCAGCAGTTACATTTCATACAAGAGAACAAAAATATAAAGATATAAGGAATAATCTGTGATAAAAGGTCCACTTATGAATTATGCTATTTGTATTAATTTCTTTTTGCCTTTTTTAATGTCTGGATATGGAATTACTGAAATACTGTAAAATTATGATGAGTAATGTATTGTTACAGTTGCAAAGAATTACAAAAGGAAAAGCTTGTTAGACTGAGGCAGTTTAGTACAATTTTTCTTTAATATATAATTTTTATTATTTTAATGCAGTACGATAACTTTTGCAAGATTGTAGCTCATGATGGGTCAAACTTCTTTAACACAATAAAATATTTGTAGAATTATGTGGTGTTTATCTGCAAACTTTGACCCTGGAATTGTTTTGTTAAAATATGCTAATTTTAGAGGGGTGATGTTCCTCCAAAAATGTGTTGTTTAAGAAATACCCTTGAATTTTCAGAAGGGCATTTTTAACCAATTCAGCTGTATATCATACTTACTGGCCAGTTTCCAGCATGATACACTGTGTTTGAGTTCTAGCATGTTAGCCCTCTGGGTCTTTGAGTTCATAGTCTGGGTAGCATCTTAGCTTTTTTCTTTTTTTTTTCTTTTTTTTTATCTTTCTGTCACTAATACATGTATGTGTGTGTGTGTGTGTGTATGTATACACACACACACACACACATATATATACATATATATATATAAAATGTAGTATATAGAATGTGTTTCCTGTACAATGCTAGACAGGAATGAGACTGGGAGTTCAGGAAAACCCCACAGCACCCTAAACCCCCTTTACTATGCTTTCAGACTTGTGAGCACCCTGTTAGGTTTCACCTCTTCCTGGACATGTAAGCGGTGCATTACTGCACAAGTTATGTGAAACTACCAAATACCTTTCATCTTTAGAGGATCTGATACACAATAATTAAAAAATTCACCCTTTCAGACTTTTCTTATCACTCTAGGATGTTCTTTGATCTTGGTTCCTCTGCTTAGGATCCTTCCTCTCCCCCTGGCATATAGCCCCTTTGGTCTTTCAGAACTGGCTGAGTAACTGGCAGCCTCCTTTCTCAAGTCACTTTGACTTGAGAACATCAGACTCTTGGATTATCAACATTTCTAGTATGACAGCAGCCTGAGAGAGAGGAAGAGTTCTGGCTTCTTCTCTTATCTCCAGATAATTTTGTACCACCATAATAGATAATTTTGTTTGGTTGGGTGATGAAGGCTTTCTGTTGTTGCTCTTTTCTCAGTACATGCCTTTCTCCTGACTTCTTACATGTTTTGGCTCCAGATGGGGGCTCAAACAAACCCCAGGGTCAATTTAGAGGCTGTTGGCTGCCTTGTGTGCATTAGGAACAGCTGCAGAGAGGACCTGGACTGTAGCTTCCCAGAGTTCTGTGAACAGTCCAGTTCACAGAAGACATACAAGGTTAAAGCAATGAAAGGCAAAAAAGCATTGATGAGCTCAAATGTATTTTGATCCTGTGAACTGAATGGAATAGGAATTTTTATTTTTCTACATTGCTGTGCAAACCTGCATGTTCTGTTTAAGAAGCCAGTTTTTGTTTGCACATTCCTTACTCTTTGCTCCTTCTTCTGCCTCTGCCATGTAGCCTACTACAGACTCAGTCTTGATTGTCAAACTGCTGACAGTACTTAATTGTGCCTGGTTTGTTTGTTGGGTTTGGGTTTGTTTTGGTTTGTTGGCTTTTTTCGGTTTGGTGTGTGTGGTATCTTTCTGTTCCTATTTAACACACAGTATAAGAGATCTGCCTTCAACCTGTGAACAATTTATGTTCAAATTCTAGTAGAATTCCCTATTTCCATCCCTGTATTCTTCTCTCTCTATTTGGGCTGTGGTGAGCTATTCTATGAATCCTGTAATGGGACACTATCAAGGAATAATTTTGTAAACTGCTTCTTGCCATTGGCTTTATATTGATAAGTGTGCTACATCCTTAAATTAAAATAATTGAATAAATATGACATCTGGCTCTCTACATTATATCCAGAAGTAAGTTTTAATTAATAATAAGTTTTAATTTGAGAAAAAGAGGGACAGGTATTTACTGTTCTTAAATAACCTATTTTTTGTGACATTGCTCTGTGTGTGTGCACTAATGGCTGGACTTCCTTCACTTTAGGGAGATTCTGGAGGTCCCTTGGCCTGCACAGGGAAGGACAATAGATGGTACCTTGCTGGCATTGTGAGCTGGGGTGAAGGCTGTGCTCGGCGCAATCGTCCTGGTGTGTACACCAAGGTGACAGCACTTTACGACTGGATCCGTCGGAACACAAACTGACGAGCCAAGGAGAAAATGCAGATCACCTCTGTGTGAAAGCTGCTTCCTACTGTAGCCAGTTTGGTGATACCACATGAAAATGCCATCGACTGTTCCTTTGTGAAAGAATACACTTTTTAAATGAAGAAACTATCATTCGTGGTTCACCTAGCAATAACTGTTCAGCCTCAGAGGAAGTTGAGATTCTTTAAGGATTCATCTTCTTTATGCCTATTCGTAGAAACAGCACTGCCTTAAAAACAAAATAAAATGGACCAGAACCTGTAACAAAATTCCATCCATACCTCATTTGCAGCCCTTCTCCTCTCTTTCCTTGTCCCTTATGTATATTTGTTTCCACATATGCATATCTGGATAAAAATGGCCACATGCCTTATGTATTCAACTCTTTAGGGATGTTAAAGGATTCTAAATATAAACAGTTATTTCACAGTCCTCAAAAATATTAATAGTGTGTTGTGTACAAAACTGAGATTATTTTTTTCTAGTTATGTTCAACTGCATGACTTTTACTTTCTGGACTGTAACTTTTGGGGTGTCTACTGTGTTTTCTTAAAAATATCAGATATATAGCTCAAAAAAATTAGATTGCAAGAAATCTTCCTTGAAGAAGTGGAAGAGTGTAATTCAGGTTCTTTGGGATGATGTCTAAATAAAAGGAAGGAATTAATGAGTTGTAATTCTTTCTTTAAACAAAAGGAAACTATAATACTTTCTTAAATTCTCTTTAGAATTTGTATTAACTGTAGAGTTTAATGTTTGCAATATGTTATAGGTGTGCTCTGTATGTATAGGTTATTGCTCTGGCTCTGGCATGCATTGTGAATTTTTAGCATGTTCCTGGTATGTTAGTATTATTTTTCCTGCTGTCCTTGATCCACAGTAAGCAGAGTTTCAGGCTCAGGGAAAATTTTTTTAATGTATCTTTCTGGGCTGTGCCCACAAGGCCATACTAAATTGGAATGGACATAGGAGGAAAATAGATTTATGTGATTGCATGCATCCTTGGGCTCAAAGAAAGTAAAAGAAGAAATGACAGCAACATTCCTTTAACCCTGGTAGTAAATCTAGGTTTTATAATTTTAATCTCTTGATGAGCTTATCACTCCAAATCTAGCCAATTTAAGGTTTCCAAAGCTGTTTATGGGACTTGAGAATACCACTACTTAGCTTAATAAAAGATTTGTCTACATGGCCCTAAGACCATTTAGATGGTCTTTAAGTTGTGCTCAACATTTGGAAGTGTTTAGCTTTCACCTTTAATATATATATTTGAAAAATGAAGCTGGCAGTTTGAACACCTTTTATTGCTGTCCACACAGTACACTTACTCTGCAGTACATATGTGGTCTTTGTTTAATGTTAAACTCACCTTGGCAGCACGTGGGGGAGATGTTGAAAAGAGCTAGCACTGTAAAGTGCATGCAGTGAGATTCCACTTCTAACACTGCTACTTTTTTCCTTCCTTTCTCCTGTTGGGCATCTTGCCCTGGCTCATGTCAAGCTTACAGCATATGCTATATTCAAAGCCTGTATATTAGGAGATTTGTTTCTTTAGTGCCTACTTAATTACTCACATCTTCCTTTTTAATAAACACGTGCTTAAATACAAGGGGCTATGTTTTATTTGTTTGGATGTGCCTCTGAAACTCTAAACTCCAGGTGCAATTAGAACTGCATTGGTGCTTTGGGCTTTCCTGGTTTTGTTAAACTGAGTCTAATGTGCCCCTGTTACTAAAGTGCACATTTAAGGGCACAAGTTTCTTTTCCTTTTGCTGAAACCAGAAATATCCTGCCTAGGGAAGCAGATAGCTCTCCTGCGGTTCTGTTTTAGATAAAAGCCTAGCTTAGAAAGTTCAGCTCGCTTCTTGACTTCCCATTTTCTCTGAGAGTTTCTCAGCAACATGTCAGAAGGGTCAGGATTTCACCAAGTGTAGAAGTTAGATCCTCCACATGAAAGAAAGACTTTAAGGAGTTTCTTCATAATTATGTAAAATAAAATAAGGATTTTGGCCTTTGCATGGTAAGATCTGTATAACTCTTTGTCTTAGAGGAACAGTTTTGGTTTCAGACAATCCAGTAGGAAGGTCTACTGTGAGTGGAAATTAAATAAATGAACCTGATATCCAGCAGGAGTAGTGAGGACTAGATAAAGTCTTTTCTAGTGTAAGATTTTTGTGGATCCAAATACATGCTCTGATCTTGACGACTGCTCAGCTCCACCTTCAGTCCTCCAGAGCTTTAAGGGTTCTCAGAACAAAAAGGTGTGGGGTATGCAATTTATATTTATTTTTATTTGTGGGATTAACCTAGGATGTGTTCACTTTCGTGGATGGGTGTGACGTGACATCAGGAATGCAAACCCTGTGTGTGCTTCAGGCAGCAGAAACAAGGTGAGTCTCTGCACAAAGAGAAAATTGAAGTGGTGGGCAAGGGGAGAGCACCCTGAGCTGTTGGCAGGAAAAAGGAGTGGTGCAGTGAGTGGATACCCAGGCAGCAGGGAAGGGGGGTGAGGAGAGGCTGTTCTTAATGCATGATGCTCCCTGTGGTGGGACAAAAGAGTGAGAAAGGGTGTGGTTATCAGCTGTCTGCCCAGACCTTATAATTCAGAGGGGAGAGAGATGCTTTGTGGGGAAGAAGGAGAAACATGGGGATGGAGTGTGAACAGGAGAAATAAGAGGAGGTAGGATCAAGGATATTGAGGAGGTTGGGGTTGTAATCCACCCCTGGCTACAGTAAGTTGTTGTGACTGACTCCAAGTGCACATGAGAGCTCGTGTGGGCAGCTAGTACAGACCAAATCACCATGGTTATTTCATAAAGTCATGTCCTGTAGAGCACAGGATGAAAATGAAGGCCTTCTCTTCTCTTCTCTTCTCTTCTCTTCTCTTCTCTTCTCTTCTCTTCTCTTCTCTTCTCTTCTCTTCTCTTCTCTTCTCTTCTCTTCTCTTCTCTTCTCTTCTCTTCTCATGTCCTTTGGGAGTTTTTTAACCTTAAAGCAGCTTCTCAGATCTGTGTTGGGTAGTATGTTAAAGGACATAAATGGTTCTTTAACACCAGATATGATTTTAGGCACTATAATAGCTAGATGGAGAACAATTTAAAGCACAAAGGTCATTAATGTTCATTTCTCTATTGACTATAGAGGGAGATTAGAATTACAAGTGTTGACAGAGTGCCAACCTAAGCAAACAACATGCTCTATGAACTTTTACTCAGTTTGTGCTGTTCAGCACCACATCTGCAAAACCACATGGATAACAGTAATAACATTTTATTGTTTTGGCTGACAGCAGCAGATAAAGCACTCTGGTTCCTTTCAAAATCGTCCCAGCAAATGGCAGCATTGCTGAAGGTTTAGTCACTTACTTGTCGAGGGCTGGTACAGGAAGGTAGGCAAACTGGAAAACCAAGTATTGCAGAGCTGAGAGCCAGAGTTCTCACAGCTACACAAATCGATACTTCCTCCGTCTTCCCTTTGTCTGCAGCTAGGACAGCTGACTTTATTTGTTCTTCCAAGGAATTTCCCTAATGTAACATTTTTTGAGACCTCTCCTGTGAAAACTACCCGTACTCTCCCTGTTTCCAGCCTCGTGTCAGAGCTATTACCGACCATAATTGAGTCTGAAACAAGAAGGAAATGAGTTGGCTCTGTCCTCGCTTCAGAGACAGAGGTCCTCCCAGAAAACCTTCTTCAGAGGCAGAAGCAATGAACTCTGCTCAGGAGCCTGAGATTATTGAATTACAGGAATGCAATGTGGACGAAAGCAACACTGATCACCACAAGACTCTACAGGGACAAAAGAGAAAGGTAGGAATTTCATTTGATCCTTCCAGTGGGGGAAATACTACTCGGCCAGAGAAATGACACTTGAAGGAACATTTTGTAGGGGTGATTTAATTTGTTGTTTGAGGTAAATAGGCTAAAAACCTGTTAAATGTATTTCTTTCTTTTTTTATCAATCAAGTGTTCTAATATGAGAGTGAGAATTTAAATTTTAATTTAGGAACTGAAGCTGCAATTGGTTTTCTGAGTTTTTCTTTCTCTTTTCATGCGCTGTCAGTGGGATTGGGCTCAAAACCAAAAAAAGAGAAAAGTTGAAATAAGTTTTAAAACCAGGCTTTCCTTCAGTAGAAGTTAACCAGGAAACAATGCTGCCAAACAAAAATACGATGTCCTCCTGAATTCTCATTATCTCTGAGTCATTTTCAGTTTCTAACCGTTATGAATTTGTATTAATAGAATGCTCCAGAACCTCAGTTAAGATCAGCACGTGAATCCTAAGGGAGGTAGCTCTTAGTCCCTTAGTTTAAAGTTACTAGATTAAAGTGCTAATTCACAGCAATAACATATTCACACGTGACTGCTGTACTGTGAATTACACGGCTTACTGCAGGAATATTTGCGGCGGATTCATTCTGCTGGAGAAGCAAAACCCCCTATGTTCTATCATATCAGGGTTCAGCTACTTCTCCCTTGGTCTGGTGAGGTGAATTCACTCTCTGCGGGATCAGACACGTTCCAGGAGGTGCCAGAGGAACAGGAGAGGGGCAGGAGAGGCAGGGGTCAGCTAGATCTGCTTGACTCTCCTGACAAACTTCACCCCTGGATTTGTCCTTTCCCTTTCCGGAACTGAGTTTTCACTTGAGCTGTCTTTATGCTGCATATAGCAGCTGGCTTCCCATCCTATACAGACTGCTGGGGAGTTGCCATGCTCTGCTTTCTGCTCAGGGGAAAGGTTAATCTAATCAGATTGCCCTGCCCACCAGAGAGAGATTCTTGGCTGCTGTTTCTTCCCTCCAGCCTATGGGCAAAGTTCAGAAGGTGTTGGACTAGTTGTGGAGATGAATGTTTTCACACAAGCCAGCTTGTGTGATTAAGAATTGCATTTTCTGATAGTCTAAACATGTGGTGTCTCAATCAAAACTTCAGCTTGACAGCTGCCTGTCTGAACTGATGAGGATCCAGATTACCTCAGAGTTGCACTCAAGGCAGTAGTTACTGGTTTCTAAAATTTTTTAAAATACAGAACGATATGCTAGTGCTAAGTATTAAATTGAAATTCATACTTCTAAAATATTTTTGAAATAAAATTTTAAAAAAGCAAGTGTGATCACAGCTGAAAGCATGCTGTGTACAAAACCATACTCGATGTTTGCCTTTCATTCTCCTGCAGAGCAAAGTTCTGTGTGCAGAGGCGTCTACAGAGAGCATTTCCCTTTTTCTGCCTCTGCTGCTGGAGGAATCTCTCTTGTAAGATCTTTCTCTGTGTGTCTGTTTTCTCTCCCTGTTCCCCTACCACCC
Source organism: Cinclus cinclus (assembly GCF_963662255.1). NCBI lineage: Eukaryota > Metazoa > Chordata > Aves > Passeriformes > Cinclidae > Cinclus > Cinclus cinclus. The sequence goes on along the minus strand of NC_085047.1, from coordinate 16,617,169 downwards.
ACACAAAAGCTTTTAGCCAGCTGCTCGATTCAGTTAAATTCAGTGAAAGCCTCTCTGTTATTCTGTGTTCTTAGAAAGGTCAAAAAGGAAGGAAACCTGGATTAGTGCCTCCAGGAGAAGCTGGTTCCTGCCAATCTGCATGTGTGTGGCCCAGACAACCTACAGCATGTGCTTTTCCTTACCTGGTACTGAAGTCAAAAAGGACATGGGGTTTACTGCTACTTCTATGGTGGATGGAGAGGGAGGGAGAAGAGTAATTAAAGGATTTAATCACTCCTGTGATTAAATGGTATGTTTATGGATTCAAGCCCTTGCTTCAGTCTTCTGCTTCTTCTGGCTGTGGAAAAAGACAGATTAAGTTATCTGTTTTGCTGTCACCTTTTTTTTTTTTATGTTCATCCTGCTGGCTTAACTCATTAAAAGACTAATTTCTGTCATGGTCTTCAATCTTATTAAAAAATATATAACAGGCAAGGTGTTGTCCTTTGTCTCCCACATGAATGTATATGCATGCACAATTGCTTTGAATGAAGTTTTCTAATACCTCATAGAACAGGTGAGATTTGCATTAAGCTCTCTGTTAAATACACTCAATCGCCTTCAAGTTTCCAATCTTCTAAAGTATAAGTAATTCAGCTATAAAAGTCTCAATTATTTTATGGAGGGTTTAACACAATATTGAATAACATTGTCTTTGCTTTGGTTGTTGGTACCCAGAAGTTATGCAGGTTGACATCATCAATGCTGTAGAGGTGAATGATTTTGGAAATACTTCCAGAGACACCTTTTTAGTTGGGAGAGATGAGAAACGTTAAAAGGAGAGCTTGTGGAATATGCAAATCTAATTCACATTGTTAAAAAAAAAAAAAACAAAAAAAAAACAAAAAAAAAAAAAAAAAAAAACAAAACAAAAAGAAAAAAACAAACAAAAAAACCCCAAAACAACAAGGAGCCAAGAAATCACCTTTGCAATACTTTAGCTTTATGGGCCATTCAGGAGTTGGAAATTTTGCACAAAGGGGAATGATCTCTCTCAAGTGAATGTCCTTTACCTTCTCTAGGTCTGCATTTTCTCCTGCAGCAGTAGTCAAGGCTGAGAACCACTTATGTCGGCATTGCTTCCCAATGAGGATCTCCCATCTGTGTGGGGGTTTTGTTTCTAAATGGGACAGTAGAGACATGCTTCAATATTTTTTCCTGCCTTATTTGATTATTCAACATGCCCTTCTCTTTTATAGGAGGAGAGAGATCCCTGGAAACCATGCATGAATGTCATTTTCTGGAAGTGTAAACTATGGATGGTTATAACTACTATATTTTTCGTCATCTTCCTGGTCATTCTCATCAGCCTAATTCTTTACTGTAGTAAGTATCTCAGTCTTGGTTACACTAATACAAACAGCACAAATACTACAAAAACATCCTTTAATCTCCTTCAGTAAACTGCTGAAGGAGCTAGGACACTGACTGCAGAGGGTGGTGGTGTAGCTCAGTTGTTGTGACTGCTTTTATCTTAACAGGCAGCAAGTAATTTATATCCTGATCAGGTGGCAATTCAAGCTTGTAGCTAAGTGAGAAAATATCACAAGAAGAGATTTGGATATGAGGGTGGAAATTATGTTTGTAATGTTGGAACAAGGGCCATGGATGACTTGGGTCCCATGGTGTCACTGCCTGTCAGGCTCCCAGAGCAGATGTCTTTTTTGCTGATGGAGGTGGGTGATTGAACTCCATGTGCTGTCACTCTTTTCAGGTGACTTGCACTTTCTTTCTGTCTTTCCCAGTCAGTCCTTACCTAGGAACTTTGTGAGAAAGCCACCCTAGAGAAAGCCAAGGGTTTTTTTTTTTCAATACTTCAGCTAACTGAAGCTTTTTTTCTCCCCTTTCTATTTCCTTTTGATTGTTAGATGTTTACAGAGATGAAGATGACTACTGGGATCCTGATGAGCTACTAAGCAGTGGAAATCTTCACAATTTTTCAGGAACATTAGAGTTAATGTGTGGTCTCCCACACTTCTCCTCTGAGGACATTACTAAGAGGGTAAGTGTTTATGTGATCCTTGGCAAAGTTGATTCTGCTAAGAAAACAGTTTCAGTATTTTGCCTTTTAAGAAATTTCTGTTTCTCTGCATAGCAACTCAGTCATTTGCAAGTCCATAAATGTGTTGTACTTTTTAAAGTCACGATCTAGGAAAAAAATAATTGTCTGCTTTTATGCACAAAAAAATTTTTCTTCCCTTAAATTTGACCATTTGTTAAGACACAGTCTCCACCTTTTTCATAGAACCACTGAATAATTTAGAAGAGGCCTGTGGAAGTCATTTAAGCATAATATGGGCTAAACATCCCATGTGCTGAATTCTCTTATGAGTACAAGATTACAGCCTGGGTTTATAGCTGTGATTTCTGCTGAGCCAGCACAACTCTCAGTTACAGCTGAAATAAGCTCAGCATACAGGGCAGTGATCATTTGGGCATGGTGGGAAGGCAATCTCAGGACAGAGACCCTCCCCTCCACAAAGCAAGAGTTAGCAGACCCTTTTGGTACTAATTAAATCCCAAACCTAACCACATCAGCTGCACATGGCAACATGAGCACATGCCTGTAGTTCACCCTGAGTGCTTCTGTTGTATTAAGGTTACATAGCCATCACTCAAATGCACAATTAACTTGTCTGTCACATTTAAATTACTCTCTACCTTTTCCAGGGCAGATATTTGCTGTTATTTGACCTTCAGCACCTGCTTTTATGCTGCTTAAAGCACTTTGTAAGAATGATTTGCTGTGGGATTTTTTGTTTGTTTGTTTTTGGGGGGTTTTGGGGGGGGATTTTTGTTGTTGTTGTTGGGTTTTTTGTTTTGTTTTGTTCGTTTTTTCTGAGGGGAAAAAGATATTGAATAGAAGAAACATAATTTTTTCTCTCTCTCAGCTAACAGAGATCTACAGTTCTTCTCCAGCTTTAGGACGTTACTTTAGGTCAGCTCAGGTGATTTCTTTCAGGTAAGCAATTTCTGTCACCAAAGTTACCTGAAAATTACAGGCTTTTGATGAGACATACATGTTCTTATGTAAATATGTACAATATTTAAATCTCTAAAAGATAGGTTACTTGGGGGCAACTGTGTGTATAGGCAGTGAAAACTGGTCAAGGATCCTCTGGTGTAAATGTTAAATGCTGCTAAAATTGTATAAAGACAGCAACACACTGTGGCTGTGAAGTATCATCTCTGTTATCTTCGGTTCCAATTTCAGCCCTTAATAAACATGCTCAAGGATATTTATTAAGAGGAAAATTGATTGCTGGAGACACTTAAGATTGACGTATTTTAAATAATCTTAAATAAATAAAGCAGGGTTTATGGGGAGGAGAGAATAATTTTGTTCCCAAAAGAAATAAAGGTCAGAGGAATATACATGTCTCCTATCATGGAGAAATAGCAGAGAGGCAAGGGGTGACAGACAACTTCCCCAAGCACTTCTGAAAAAGAATTCCTACAAAAGAAATTAAAAAGAAAACAGAAAATCAAGGGAAGTAGCTTTGAAAAGTCCCAGGTCCTTTGAGACAGCAAGGACAGAGGAAAAGCCATGTTGGAATGTGGCAAGGGGCAGCCATGAGGGCACTTTGCTCCCTGGAGGAATATGCTCCCTTGCCCTGCCAGCCTTGGGCATGCCAGCTTTGCTCACCAGTGAACTGTAGCTCCTGAGCCTGACTTGTATTCATTATGATTTAGGCCATCAAGTACAAAGCTGTAGTTCTGCACATACACTGATTAGCTAACAGCTCTCTCTCTGCCTCTTTGATGTCTCTCTCTTGCTATCTCCCTCTCTTTCTTTCATTTTCCCCCATTCAAGTGTTTTTTTGAAAATGTTTTGAATTCTGAGAGTACAAAAGGTAGCTGCTTTTGGTAGACCACAAAAAAATGAAGTCTCCAGAGATGGTCTCCAGTTCACTGGTTTGTGTAATCCACTCCAGAGCTGAGTCAGGAGCCCAGCTGGGTGGTCCCAGGTACTGCTAGCAGGAAAACAAACCTTCCTACAGGTTCCTAGCTAAAGTATGCACAGGATATTGCAACACCTCTTATCAGTAGCTTCTTGTGCTGAAAAACCACATCCCATCAGAACACGTGTCCAATTGTCCCTCATGTGTTTGAAAACATGTCTCTGGCTGCCTTCAAGCATGTCCCCAGTTTCAAGAGCTGTTCTGAGAAGGGAGGGGGAGGCAGAAACTGGCATCTTTGGCAGTATTCTTTCCTAACACTTTGCTTGGAAAAATGTGGGGATTTTGTTAATCCGTTCCAACATTGATATGAAAAGTCAGTCTTCTCAAAAAAAAAAAAAAAAAAAAAAAAAAAAAAAAAAAAAAAAACCCAAAAAAAAACAAACAAAAAAAAGCAGCTCCTGTTGAAACTTGAAGCCATTAATCCTTGACTTTGTTTTTCAGTAATGAAAGCTCCACTGTAACATATCAGCTGCTGTTTTCTGTACCACCATCAGCAGAGGGATTTATGGAAAACAGAATGAACCCAGATTTTATAAGGAATATTTTGCGTCAAAATATTTATGATGAAGATACTCTTAATCCTGGGACATCTGAATGTGACAGATTAAAGCTCGACCCAACTTCTCTCACGTGTAAGTGCTGTACATCAGAGAAACTGTTTCTTTGCAAAGAGCAGAAGTATTTATGGGAAAGCAGGGAAATACTTCTAGGAAGATATTGAGATTCATTAGTATATATGATTTTCATAACAGTATTAAGAACTTTTCAAAATAGCATTCAGAAAGTCTTGTTATGCTTAACTTAAAACCTGGGACTCACTGTTAGATCCTCTGATGAGAATGGGAATAGTGATCAGACCAGTTAGCTGTGGAATCCAACCAAATTTTCTGATCTAATACTGCATTCTATCTATACAAAAAAAAAATCTCCTCATATATGTGCGTACCATAATGGGGAGACTAATAATTAAACACATTTATCCTAATTGTACGTTTGATTTAGGATGCTAACAAAACAAATTTTAATCCAAGGGATGCAAGAGACTCCTTTCTTTGTCTTTCTGTAGCTTTCTGGACAATTTATTATGCACATAAATACTTTTAAATGTTTGTTCTTCCAGATGTTTTCTAGACAGTGATTCCAATGGTTGCCAGCCACTAGATAGGATTCCAGTGCATTTATATTTGTCCTGATAGAAATGCCCATATAAAAGTCCCATGAGCTCTGAAATTATACTGAAAACAATGCATGGAGCTGCCTCCCCCCAGTCCCAATTTACTGAGTCACAACTATGTGCTTTTAGAATTATTCTAGGCTAACAATTCAGCACTGCAGTGTAGGTAAGTAAGGTTTGCAATTAACTCATATTGGTTTTTCTTGGGATTTTTACCAAAGGACAAGAGATCAACATGTCATGATTTTCAATTTTTAGAAGCATTTTATTCCTTATATATTGACAGGATTCTTAGAAAAAGTAATGTGAAAAGAGACAGGAGAGAATACGCTGAAATAAATATTTAAAGTTTCATTTTAATAGTAATATTGTACTGTTTTAACTTTCAGAGAAATTATGAAAAGATTCCTCATCTTCATCACCACCCAGAAGAGATGGGATTGCTTATCTATAAGTTATCCCAGGGCAGGGAACTATTAATTAGGTAGAAACACTTCTAAAATTGTTCTCCTATAAATACTGCCTGTGATGCAATATTGTAAATGTAAAATGTGATATTTTTATGACAGTGTTGTATTGCTACAACACCACTACTCCCTTCTTCTATATCTCAATAATCTGTTTCACCCTTAAGAAAATCATGTCTTTGCTGCATGCTCTGTTGACTTTGAAATTCTCCTTTGTCTTGCTTTACGATTAAATCTGAATCCTCTGCATGAGCTTTAAAAGCAGTCTTGCACGTGGCTCCTTTCTTTTTCTCTTGGCTTATGCAAAATTACCTGCACAGCTTCATCCTCAACGCTTCCACTCAAACTCATATCTGTTTTTTTTTCCCCTCCAAACTTCATATGCCACATTTCCTTGTTGCTCTTTCCTTGTAAAATGGCCTGAAAACCTAAATATATATATATATATATATATATATATATATATATATAGATATATATGGGGGGGTGTGTGTGTATTTGTATTCTTTAATTACATGCAAGGCCTTTGCACTAACTTCTTAAGAATGCTTTAACTCTCATGATTTCCTTATTCTTTTTACAGTCTCCTTGGTTAAGGTGCTCTTTGCTCTATTTTTCTCTTCTTCAGTGTGGAACACAAAGAAGAAAGCAACAACATGAAGAGACATGTCTTGTTCACTAAAGCACCCGAATGTCACAGGAATCTTGAAAGGATCGAATTAGCAGAATTAGGGCTTTCCCAGTGAGCTGCTGCTCCAAGTGAATAGGCAGATACTTGACCTGTTTTTGTAAATCTGAAGACCAGTCTACACCCTTAATTATAGTTCCTGCCCATCACTGGGGATTAAAAAAAAACAGATGTAAGGTATTTGCCTTAATAAGGCAGTAAATAATTGTTCTTGTTGATGAGAGACCAGGTGAGATGGACCAGTGCCAAGAGGAAGGTGCTGAAGCAAAGTACATAGGTCAGTGTGGCATGAAAGTTACAGACAATAACTGGCTATGACATAAAAATTAAGCATTAACTTTATGCAGAAGGGAACATATTCACTACCATGTGAATGAAGTATATCTTGTCATTTATTTATAGCCTTATGAATGTGAGTACTGTTGAATAGACACTTTTATTTTAACAGGCATTTTGTATTGTAAGATATATGCCATGGAAAATTGTTTTTCTCTTTCAAATATTACTAGGGTTTTTTTAAGGAGTAAGCTGACAATGTTATTGTGTATTAAATTATTTATTTTTATTCTTAAAGTGACTGGTTTTTATCTTTTAGCAGCTATAGTCTTTCAGCTGTGTGAGCTGGAAAATAGCCATTGGAATTCTAAATGCTGAGCTGTATGAAGCCTGTCTAACAGAGCTGTACACTCAAACCCATGGCTGTTGTTGTTGCATGTGTTTAAACTGAGCTTGGGAAACATTCTGGACCAAATTAGTAGTTTTCACGACTCTTGTATTTGTGGCTTATTCTGATTCCCTCTTGGTTTGTAAGATACAGCATTGACTGTAAGAACTATAATTTCTCTTGCTGAAATAGTCTATGCAGCATACACCTAGAAGAGAGATTCTTTTGGATTCTTATGCTGGGGAAGGATAAACTTCAAGGCTTGTCCCAAAACCAGAAGGCTATGAAGGTACCAGCAGCAAAGAAATAAGTTGCTGTTGAGATGCTGCTCAATCTTATTGTTCTCACCAAGACACCTGATCCTTTCCTTGAACACTTCTTTATCGTGATTCTAGGAACTGAAAAATAATGCATTTATTAGACTTGTTTAGGGTGATACCCATATGGGCATTAAGAGTTGAGAAAGGAGTCAATCATTACTTTTTTTCCCCCAGCATCCTCCTCTACATCCATGCCTTTACCCCAAACCATCACAGAAAAGGAGGTGCAGCTGTAATAAGATGTGATATTCAGCAAAAAATGTCTGCCTTTACAGACTGCAACCACTCAGGTTTTGAACTCTCATTGAAGGAAGTGTCAGAAAAAAGTGGTTTCTAGTTATATATCTGTGAGGTAAATTGATAATGTAAAAGAAAATTAAAAATTATTATGGCTCAATCCATTAGGGACATAGGAGTGTGACAACACATTATTATATCAAATTAGATATTTTGTGTCAATGATCAATACTAATTTTACTGGAAGAAATGAGGATAATACTTTAATGACTGAGACAACTGAGACATTGTTAAAAAGCAGCTTGTGAAGTGTACAGTCAGCCCTTCAAAATCCTTTGCTGGGTGTCATCTGTGTAGCCACAGCAAGCAGTGTGAGTTTTGGGCAGACTCAGCTGACTGGCACAGCAGTGATACCTGCACATACTGGCAGTGTGTCCATCCATTGCTCCGTGCCCTCACCCATGGGACTATCCCCAAGCATGGAAATGGCAGGTGGGAGTCATAAAGGCACTGCACCACCAAGCCAGGGCTGCAGCCAGTAACGACATACTAGAGAAGACTTGAAATCAGAAAACTGCTCAACATTTTCTTCCATACTGTTTTGTTACAAAAATGGAAGGAGGGAAAAGACGTGTTGAAGCAAGAGCACAGGCACTTTATGAGCTCTGGTAAACAGTTGAATACCTGGTTTCAGTCCTTTTCACATGTCCAGAAATGCTGATACTCTAGCATTGCAGAAAGCCAAAGTGGAGACTCCAGGAGGAGTCAGCTGTGGAAGTATTGTGTCATGGAAGCAGGACCTGGACTTCTGCTGCTGAGAGGTAGTTACCACCTGGGTAGCATCAGTATTGATTGTTTTCTCATAGGCATAATATTTGTTTTGCATGCAGTTTATTGCTTTGGGGCTTTTTATTTAATTCCAGCTTTAAGACTTCACAATAAGTAGCATTACATTAGAAGTGAGAAGGGGGAATTTGAGAAATTAGTTCTTTATAAAAATCGTATAATGGTACAAATCAAACATGTCAGAGAAAATTTTGACAAGAGTAAGCGCATCTAACATGAGGTTTATGCTTTCATTTAAAACATGAAACATTTCCCAAACAATCAGAAAGACCGTGTTATTATTGCATTTTTGAGATTTATGTCAGTAGTTCTTTAAGGCCCCTTTAAAAAAAGAAGTATTCTGAAAGTCCAGAAAAAATTGTACTCCTACTTTTCAAAAGAGCAATATTGTCTTATGATGGCAGTCGCTACTGATTCCTCCTGGATTAGTTGTCAGGTCCTGCACCCAGTCCATGTTTCTCTGATCAGCCATTCGTGGACAGGTTTGTCTCAATAAATGATGTAGCCTAATGAGTAAGCTCGGTGACAAGAGGGAGATATTTGTTTGAAGATTCGACAGCAGAGGTGAGATGGTTCTGATGGGTGCACACACTCAGGTAAAGGAGTTCCTTCTAAGTTACCAGGACATCATCATATTCACTATGCTCTTCAGGGCTGGCGACATTAGCCTTCCTCTTGGGCACACTGATAAGTGCATATTCTGTCTCGTTAGTGCTGTCAGTCACAGGGACTTTGTGTTCTACAGCGTGGCTGACGGTCGAGTACCACAGTTCACTGGAATCCACTGAATCCTTTTTGGCGACGTGTTCCTGAGGGGGAAAGGGGGGAAGAGAGAAAGAGCAGTAGGATTATGCCCTGAAGAAGTCTGGAGATGGGGGCAGATCTGCTGCAGCCTGTACGCTCATGCGGAGCTGCTGAGGAACATAGACGGTGTTAGGTTTGTAAATCCGAGGTCACTTCCCAGCTGTCCGGGCTGTGGCCGCACACCTGGAGACACCAACACCCCCCGGCCCCGCTTAGCGGTGCTGCCACGGGAAAAGCTCATCGCCACCTGATGGAGCCGGGCAGCCTGCATCACCCCGGGGCTATCCCGAGAGATCAGCCCTGCCACGCCACCCGAGCTGATGGGAGCTGAATGGGAGCTGAATGGGAGCTGATGGGCACGAAGGGAAAAGTTACATGGGACATTTCATCGATGCATGTGAAGGGTGAGCATTTGGGATTTGAACAGGACTTAATATGGGATGTTTAGGGAAAGCACTGAAGGAAGAGGGTCAGGGTGACTTTCAGAATAAAAAGCATAAGAAAGCAGAGGAAGAAAGGGAGGGACAGGAGTCACAGCAAGCTGCCAGAGAGACTGTAGGGTCTGGGAGGAAATTAAGACCCCAAGTGCATGTGTATGCGTGGCTGTAAAGGAGATGCACTGTCCTGGAAGGAGCCCTGGCCTCTCCAGAGATGAAGGGAGGGCTCATCCCATCCCCAGCATCCCTCATCTGATGCTGTCCTTGAGAGCAGAAGGAAGAGAAGGAAGATCCATTAGCGAAGGAGGGGGTAAGATTCTGTGGGCAAATGCCTTCCCGACTCTGTTTAGACTTGTCCCTGCTTTTGCCTGCTGAGGGTGTTTGCTAATGGGTTGTGGGTGATTGTGCATTAAATAGCTGGCAGGATGACTCCTTAAATCTTGTGCCACTGTGCACTGATTAAGCGCCAGTTGATCTAGAAATTAATCATTTGTTTGTCTTGTGCTCTTGATCTGAATGCACTGGGTACTGAAGCTGGAGAGTAACACCAGCTTTATAGTGGTGTCTGCTGTCTGCAGTAGTGGCAGTACTTTGAGTGAGTGTTGCTGGGTTCTTGGTGATATATGTAGCTTCCTTTCACGCTCTATAAGTGGAACAGAGGTCTCTGTTTAATGGGTTAAAAACTCCAAAGGCTGAGCTTTTATTTTTAAAGTCTAGAAGAAGGACAGAGCTAGAACAAAATTCCTGCAGAATTCACCTTGCATTTTCCAAGTTAATGCAAATCATATTGTGTGTTTAGATTCTGTTTGGCATGGAAGATCTCCTGACCTTGAGAACACTTCAGTGAAAATAAATTTTGATTTTTGGTTTGAGGTTTTATAAAGTTTTCAGATGTAAAAGTTCCAGAAATTTTAAGGAGCAGAACAGTCAGGGTAGACTTGTTTATCATCAAGTGCATGGCTCTCTCCTCACTTAGTCATGATTGCAAAGGTGGAAGGACATCAGTATTTCTCTTAATATACCTGTGAAATGAGGACAGGTAGGCTCTTAATTTTCATGAGTGGCTCTCAATCCTCTGAGTGAAGCCTGGATTATCTCTTGTCCCTTCAAACACATAGGTCTAACCAAGGCCTGCTCTGAGTCTCATTTTCCAGAATCCTTCCAGTCATAATGCTTTGGAAGGCTGTTATCATCCCTTATCAGTAGGGAGACTGAAGTGCAGAGGTGGAGTGATTTATCCCACATGCCAATGGAGTAAGTGTGAAAACTTCCATTATTCACAGGCCAAGTTTAACACTCAGAAGGGGCATCTCTCCTATTCCACTAACAGCTCTGCAAGGACTGTTTTCAAGCCATGCTCTGGGGCTTTTCCTTGCTCCAAAAACTCAAAACCAGACAGCTATTTGGCAGGTTCCTCATTACAGTTCCACCCCCTCCTCTTCCCCCGCAGTCCATCCCACGCTCACAGGATCACATCAAATGATGAACTCATTTCATCACACCCTTTTTTGTCATCTTGCCCACTTTCTTCAAAATTTTCTGCTAAACACCCACTTACCTGCTGGGCACCAACTTTTGCTTTACTGATGTCATCTTTGTTAAAAATAATAAAAAAAAGAAACCAAAACCAAACCAACTCAGCTGCTAAATGGCAGTGCTTCGTTCTGCAGTACGTGGGGCTTCTGGGAATTGCTTGTCATTAGGGACTCAAGCAGCAACTTCATTTACTCTCTGCTAAAATGAACTATTTACAAAGCAGAGGCAACAAACCACAGGTACTCAGCTCCTGCCTCTTAGAGCTCAGCATATTAATACACACAAACATATAGACAAGTAAACACAGACAAGACTGTGAAGTGCAACAGTTGAGGAATGGCTGTTTCCCCACCCCTGCCTTCCAGGATGATAAATTTGGGCAGAGCAGGGCACACACCAAGTAATAGAGTTACCTCTTAAATTACTCTGGGGTGCATTGTCAGAACTTCTAAAGCTAGCCCCAAAGTAGGGAGGTAAGATGAACAGGCAGTGTGTTTATCTTATCTGCATTGCAATGCAACCGTTTTGATTTATCATTTAGATTTATCAACTATTTTGATTTATCAGAAACTGAATGTGCAACCTGAAAGGGCATGTTTGGTTATGTGAAGTTTTTTCTTTCCTTCTTTTCTTCCTTCTAGAGGCAGTGAGACACTGGAAGGGGAAACCTTATTCTTTTCCAACAGAGACTTAGCCATTTGTTGATATGTCTGCTTATTTTTTTATAGCACAAAGATTAACTAAAACCCTTTAAGCCTCAAAGTATTAAATCTCCCTTTGCTTTTGCACTGAAGATTTCTTTATTACTAAACCTGGTTTGCAATGATGACATCTTAGAAAATGTCATGCTGAAACTGAAACTCTTTTGGAAAACATGCCAGTAGTCAAGAGAATGGCTACCAAAAAGCTGAGTGGAGAAGGGAAGAAGGAGGAGAGAGAAGCACCCTTGCAGATGTAAGTTGTGCAGTGACTGAGGACATTCACTGAGACATCATCACAAGGTTCAGCCTCCTGAACTGTCTGATTTGGGCCAGACAACATTACACTCAGCCTCAGAAATTATGAGTGTGAGCTGCATTCCCTTTGGCCACTGTCTGCCTCAAGAGTGGGGCTGCATCTCAGAGTTACAGTTTTATGTGCATACATTTATTCCATACGTAGGCTTAAGCTGGTGTTTCTCTGCATCCTGAGCAAACAGTCTGATTATGGGATTTTCTTTCTTCTGCAGGAACGTGATGGACGCTTTGTCTTTCTAATATATGAATGCTTTGGACTCAGTTGCCCAGTGAGGGGAAGGGAGGGAAGGAAAATCAGTTTTACCTTGATGGAACCTGGTGGATGGCTGTAGGTCTGTGCTGAGGAAAGAGGAAGAAAACACATGTGATTGTCGTTCTCTGGTGTAGCAACACTAGACAAAGATTTTCATCAGCACAAGATTTGCTCAGTCACGGACTGAACATTGGCTGTACAAAAGCATGAACTTGTGTGACAGCAATAGGGAAAAGGGTTGAACCTCTGAGAGCTAAATAAATCTGATGGCTTTTTGAGATTTATCTTGTCTCTAGCTTATACACATCACTGTGTCACACATCACTCACTGCTCACTGACCTGAATTGAACCTGGATGTGCAGTCTTCTTCGGTCTTTTGCTTTCTTCTGGTTTTGTTTCGGTTTTGTTTCATTTAATTAACTGAAATTAGTTGTACATGTCTGTCTTAGAAATTACTGTGTTTTAGCTTTATGACCCATGCAGGCTTAATTCTGCTTGGGATTGCTGGCTGGGTGCTGGGGCACAGAGGCACTACCTGATGTGCTGCATGTGCTGGGTGTCTGTCTGCACAGGTTTGACAGTCTGGAGCTTTTCTGGAAATTTGTCTTTCTGTCCTATAAACATCTAAGTGGCAGAGGTCTGTCATTTTACATCCTGCTTTCCCCTAGCCTTGTCTTTATCAGTCTGGCTGGTTCTTAATATGACGTGGATTGAACATGTTGCTCCTGTAAAATTCCAGAGCTGAAATTTCACTTTTGCTGAAGATAACAGGGCATTTTAAGTCTATTTGCTTTGCAGCATGACGGGAGAGACATCAGTCTCTCAATATTGCATTAAAGCTGCCATCTTAGAGAATTTATGGTGTTTTCAAACATTATTGCACTGCTTTAACACTGCCATGAAATTGCCAGTGTATCTAACAAGAAGAGGGTTTTTACAAATACTGCAACTTGTGAAACTGGTAACATTATTATACCTTTGCTACATTAACGGCTTTACCCCCAAGAGGGGAAAGGCAGCAGCTTGAATCTAAACCAAGACCTCCTGATCCTCAGGAGCACGTGATCCTAACTGTCATAGGGTCTTCCCTATTTGCATCTTCAATATGAAGAAACTGTTTTGTTAGGAGAACACCTCACGCTGACATCTGTTTAGAGAAAGTCCTAAGCAGTGCTTGTGCCAGGGGAACAGGGTCAGGTGTGTGAGCAGATGTGGGCTGTGCTGTTCTGGCATCCCACTGGCTTCAGCAGCCCTCCACCTCTCGGTGGAGATGCCTTCTCCAGAGGTTCCCCCTCTGTGCCTGTGGATCTGGTGGTGCCGTACAAGGGCCAAGGCTCCCATTGCTGGGGGCAGCTGCAAGGCAGGACTGAGGCACCTGGGGCTCTGTAGCTGGAGGGGATGGCTGCCCATTCCTACTGCCATCTCCAGAAACAAAAAAGACCCAAGAACCCCCCGAGTAATCTAGCACAGTGTGACATCAGAGGGCAGGAGTATTCCTCACTGGATGCAGGGAGGTTTCCCTCCTCTGGGATGCAAAATGCCTTGCCCTGGCTGTGCCTGCCAGTTGCCTCTGCAGGGATGCAGAGAGCTCCCCCATGTCCCATTCAGGCCATGCCACACCACCCCCAAGGGGCTCAAGCTGCTTGTTTACTTACTTTGTTTGTGGGAGTGTCTTTTTCTCCGGATGGAGACGGGCACTTTCCACCTAGGGCGTGGAAATAAGGGTGAGCAGGCAGATCTTGGGCTTCATGGTCCTCACCTCCTGCTGCCAGCCAGGGGCACATGTAAATCCATAAGGGAGATGCCTTCTCCAGGCACTTTATGCAGCTTCTCTGCTGCTCTTCTCCCTTAGAGGCACCCCTGGTAGGCATCCAGCCCTGCTCTCAGGGTTTTGGAAGCAGGGGCTGCCACAGGGTAGAGAGGCACAAATCATAGGTCCAGGGATGGAGGGTGGCAGCTGTTGGCAGATATCAGAGCATTTAGCTGTTTCTGGGAAGTACAGCCTTTGTTCCCGGGGAAACCTGGCAGAGCAGCAGCAAAGGTTGTGGATGGGAGGAGCAACCAGCCTTTCTGGGCTTGTCCATATTAATAGCTCTAGCAGTAAATATTGGAAAGACATAGGAAAGAATTAGTCTCATGCTCCCACAAATGATCTACATCAATCTGACCTCTAGCATGTCTTGGGAAAAAGCAAAAGGAAGAAAAATACAGCGATAGTGGCACAAAAGAGAGCAGACACACAGGGGTGAGAGCAAGGCTGGTGGATCTGATCTCTAGCAGTTGAAATAATCCCTCCTGGTTCAAGCAGAAGACTCTACTTGCAGGTTTAAGTACTGAAGTTAATTGGCAAAGTTAGGAGCCCTTGCATTGTGTTCAGGTTGCTGTTAGCAAGTTTCTTGGTAATAAGAGCTAGGCTTTCTGGGGTGTGCATTGTTGCTATAGTTTGCAATTCTGCGCTTGTAAAAGGCCAGTACTTAACAAACATTTTGCAATGCAGTGTTAATATTTATATGCTAGATTTATATATATTTTAAAAATGTGCTAAGGGATGTAAAGCTGCCAAGTCATATGAATATAGGGATTACACACAACATGCGGGTGGAGGTTCACTATGAATCAGTCTCTAATTGCTTATTTGCATTTTTTTTTTTTCCTTTCCCGGGACTGAGGAAAACAGGTAATGCCATTATTCCCTTTTGCTATTGATACTTTCCTTGCTAAATGTGTGCTCCTAGGTCTCATTTCTTTTATAAGCTACCTAAGTTATGCAACTCTTCTGGAATAACTTCTTTCTGCAGATGTCCCTGGTGCTCTTATAAGAGTAGCAGAAACTTTTGCAAATATCAGTGACCTTCCCAATTTTCTATTTAGTGGAAGAACTTAGATAGCTTTCATTACACCTGGATATAAAAATAAAGCTATAATACTACCTCATTCCAGGTTGCCTGATTCCTGGTTTTCTTGAGTTTTGCCTATACTGGATATAAAATTCTCTAGCTAAACTGAACATGCCAGTGTGACCATTTCATACAATTCAATTGAAGTCCTATGGGCTACATTTTAAGTAAAATGTGTATGTGTATTTATAATACACATAACTCACATTAGGAGGCTGTTGTAGCTGTCAGACATCGTGAGTTTGATATCAATATTTTTGTTTCCTGATGTCTATTTATTCCACTTTTTCTTGTTTACTTTAAGTTGGCTTCTGATTTTTTAGTCTCTTGCTCAGAAGAAAAGGCTGTTGGGTTTGGGTAACTCTTCCCCTGGACTGTCAGAAGATAATTAAATAGCGTATGTTCTTAGAGGAAATTAGATCTGTAAATTGATGCATAACTCTTAGATAAATTCTTATTTAGTCAATCATGTAATCCTGCGGGAAGTATACATTGTATAGTCTGAGAACTGAAAGCCTTTCTCAGCATCTGCATTCTTGCTACAGACATGCTGACTCTTTGTTTCAGGCAGGTCCCCAGCAGCTGGTGAAAGTTAGGCTCATCTTGTCTGTGGGTGGAGAGGGGTTCTGAAGGCTTGGCTCTCCTGAAGGGCTGAGGTTTTTGAGGCAATTACAAGTGTACCTTTATTAGTAAAAATGCTGGGGAATAGTTCTGGCCAGCAGTCGTGAAAGAGGATAAATGTGACTCTCATTAAAATGAGAACACAGGTAGATTTCCTTTTCTGTCTTCCCATAGTTTCACTTATCTCTTTGCACAGAAGCTGCATGAGCTATGTCACAGCGCTGCCGTGCTCGGGATGTGGTCAAACCGAATACAGACATGCCTCTGAAAAGCAAACACTCCAAAGAGAAGGGGTGAAATGGCAGACATAGAGATATATAGGAAAAAGGAAAAAATCAAGAAATTAATTACAGAGGAAGCAGCAGAGTTTACAGATAAATGGTAGGGTGCAATGTCTTCTCCTAGCAGCTGCTGTTAAGAGCTCAAGTTTGTGTTGCCTGCTCTGCGCACTTGAAACTAAGGTTGCCTTCAGTGTGAGTTTACTTCAGCCCAGCTGCCAAAGGGCTGAGAGACAGGGCAGTGGACACCCCCTTGTGTCCCTGAAGCAGGGGGCACTTCCTGGGCAGAGGTAAGTGGGATGCTGCTGTCTGTATGGTCATACAGACACCCACAGAGCCACCTCAATAAGGAGTGATGCCAGCCTCAACTTGCTTCCAGAAATAGGAAGTTCCTCTGACCTGCTGTGGGACATGACACCATCAGCCTTTGGGAGGGAGGGCTTCAGGGGGGACCTGCTGCAGCTGCTGGCTCTGTCTAACTTGGTGTCCCACAATACGATGTTGCTGGTCCAGAAAGAGCTGGACCGACCTCCAAAATAATCCAATTCTCACCTGAGTCCTTAAACTCACCATCTCTGACACAAAACTGCCAAACCCTCAAAACTCCTTATATGCAACCAAATAAAAAGCTGTGGCTGGCTGCTTCTCAAAGAAAGCCCAACGCCCCATCACTTCAGTACATTTTAATTCCTGCCACCCCTGTGATTGACTCTGGGGCCTCCTCCCTTGGGCCCCACCAGATATTGCTGGTCCTCACCTATATGTGGGTTAATTCATCTGATGAACTTTGATGGCCTGTCTCATTGGAGTGATAATTTTGGGATATTTCTTCCAACCAGCTGCCAATTTTCCTGAGACTTACAGACACTCCCTCATCTGTAGGTGCCCATCTACTGTGATTTTTCTCCACATCTAGTTAAAGTTACTCAGGAGAGATGCTGACAGCTGGATGATGTAAATGCATAAGCCTCATGCCTTAGGAATTTTATGTGGATGAGCTGCCTGTTAGGAGAGACATGTGAACTTTGTGTTGTAACCTGAGCTTTCCCTTCAGCCTGACTCCCAGCTGGCCCTGTGCTGGGGGGCAGAGGAGCCTTTCCTAGCTGACCCTCAGTCTCTGCCTCTCATGCTGCCTGGAGAGCAGCAGTGGGCAGGACTGGACCTCTGCAGCACCAGAGTTTTGCAAGGATGCTGAGTGACTGCATAGGAACAACTGTTCCTCTGGGGAAAAAAAACAAAAACCAAAACGAAAAAAATAAATAAAACCCTCATCATTTATCCATCCCTCTGAAGTTCTGCAAAGTTTATGATTTTTCTGAAAGTTGCAGCTTTGTCAGCAATGGGGCAGCTATGGCTGAGATGTGCTACACAAAAATCACCCCAAGCTGGCACAGCCCATCGACAGCAGCTGGAGTGAGGTGATTTGCAGTTGCTGTCTGCCATGCAAGGGCCGCTGGTCAATGCTCTCCCCAAATGACTTCTCCTGGCAGAGGTTTGTTGGAGCTTTTGGAAGTGAAGAAAACAGGGTGTGGGGCACCATGCCAGTGATGTCTTTTATGGCAGTGGCCCCTCCCCTCTGATGAGGGGTATAGCTTTCATGGCCGCATCAAGCTAGCAGAAAAAAATCTGCCTTACAAAAACCTTGCTTGCAAGGTTCTTATAAAGAATTGTGCTTTTATTCCCACTCCTAAAAATCAATCAGGAACTATTTCAAAACCAGTACAGGTTCCCACATGTAAGGGTGACAAGACCACTTAAAGCAGTGGAGGATTCAGTAAGCCTGGGAGCTGAGAGCCTGAACCTGAGACCCTTAAGGCACATGGGCTCATCACTGCTCCTTGCTGCCACAGGTGAGGTTTCGCGTGGATTTTGTTTGCCTTGGCTCAAACTGCCTCTGAGAGCAAGGTTTCATTCTTTGGGGACTTCTGCCCTTTTCCTCAAGGCCAGGTAATGTGGTCACAACTTAGATATCTGAACACAGACCTGCAAAGGGACATGAGAGATGCATTCTCTTTGCAAACAAGAGGAACGTTGAATTTTGGCAATGAAGTGCCTCATCTGAGCTGCTTGAGACCAAGTAAGCAATCAGGGTGCAGTACTCAGAGGTTGCATGGCCTTTTTTTTGTCCTATCAAGAAGGCAATGGAAAAGAAAGGGAATTTTCCACCTGTCCTAGGTGGTTCCTGTTGAGCATCCTCTTCTGTATTTATAGTTCCTTAGGAGACAATATATTCCTAACCACTGTTGTACATAAGTACAGGATACTCATGTATCTCGTGTACAGCACTGAAATATATTGTACAATTTAATCTATTTATATATAGTGTATATAAAATCTTGTCTTTATGAGACCTGGCACCAACAGATAAGAGATAGCAAGGTGAATCTTCTCTAAGTGTAGTTTTCCTGCCTGGAAACTTGGAGCAGATGAAAGGTATTCTCTGTTCCTTTTCTTTCTCACCAGGATGGACTGCCTTCCTCCCTTTGGCAGACTCTCAGTGCTGGGATCCTACAGACAATGTCACCTCTGTAAACATCATCCTGAGACACTATTCTTTGACATACCAAGAGCTATATATTTCACCTTCATTTGCTTGCTAAATTGTGTTTTGTTAATCAAGAAACTCCTCGTGGTGCCTTGTATGATCCCTTGAGGCTGACTGATTGCAGGTATCATTTGTTATAGTATTGCTCTCTTAGTCCTATTGTTTAGCAATTAAATATAAAATGGCTTTGGACCTACCTTATTTTTGGCAGGCAGTTTCCCATCCTTCCACTGGATCTCTGCACCTGTTGGTAGCCAGTTTTGGTGTGCCTTCCTCACTGGCTGAATTGTTTTTTATGCTGCCTGTTTTACAGAATGAAACTCAGTGACCAAAGCAGTTTGTTATCTCACTGTAAGTGTATGCAGCACCCAGATGTTGTGCACCTAAAAACCCCAAAGCCTCCAGTGCGTGCAAACATTAACAAGTGGGGGTGGGAGAGGAAGAGAGGTGGAATGGATGAGTGATGCAGCTTCCTGGGGTGTTGGGACGAGCTGGTGACCTCCACAAAGTGGCTAATGTGTTGCAGGATGGACTCACTCTAGGTTCTGTAGTCTGAAATAACAACTTAGGGCGCTTTCTGGCAAGAGGAAACCACTTGCCTAGCCATCCTACTCTTCTGAGAAATGCTGCGACAAACTGAAGGTAAAAACCAAACGCTTCGAGCCACAATAAAGCCTTTGCTACTGAAGCTTTCCAGTACAGTATTTTTGTGCTTCTTTGTCTCCTTTTTGTCCTTTTCAAAAGAATTATGATACTTTTATTCCTTTTTCTTTCTCCTGAACTAGAAGGAAGAAGAAAAATAGAAGAAACACAAATATAATTTGTAAGGCTTGTTGGCTGGGGAGGAAGAAAGTTTTAGTTGACACATTGTAATGACCATACATTGCCAGAAAAAAAAATAAATTATGTAAGACTTCAGGTGTCTGCAGCCATTTCACCAAACCTCAGAGGTAAGAAGTGTCAGGCAGTTAACAGCACACACTAAGAACATGTTGTCCCCTGGGAACCTGTGGTTTTGCAGATAGAGGTACACCACCATGAGCTAAGTCTCCACTAAGTAGCCGTCTATTTTTATTCTGTTTTGCACTTTGCAAGGCAGCCCAACACCTGATTTCAGCATCAGAAGCTGTAACTTGCAGCTGACAGCAGGGGGTCAGCAGAGGGAAGGAGTCCAGTTTGGGGAGAGATCACAGATCGCATACTTCCAATTCCGACATGACAAGGATGAACAGCTGTGTCTGCTCTGATCTAAAACCTGCGTGCAAGCACAACAGTTTGTCTGTAAACCTGCCCAAATGAGTGCCACCTGGCCCTGCAGCATCCCTTGGCTTTGAGCTGCCACAGCCTGCCCTGATGCAATGCCAGAGGCTGGAGCAGATGTTGGTAGATGCAGCTGCTGTCCTTACCTCAGTGTGCTGCAGCTCTCCAAACTCAGCTGGGATGAAGAGTGATTTGCCATATGCAGGCACTACTTAAACGTGTTAGAAAGCTCCAAACCTGTCCAACTGCATTCAAACTGCTTCCCAATAGTGCTACCTACAACTAGAGCTGAGAAACCAACCTCCAAAAAAAAGTTGCTGCAATTCAGAATTGGATGAAACCCTCTCCACCTGTTCTTTGTTCTTTGTACAGGCAATGTCTTGAGAGGTGGCACTGAGTACTTCTGACAAGGTAGGCAGATGTCCAGTTGTTAACTGGGCTTGGATGGCTGAAAAAACAGTGGTTTAGCCTGGTGGTTGACAAACCAATGTTTCAGACTATAGCTGTGCCTGAGTGACTTCCCTTAGCAACGTTTGCTGGAAGTTAACGATGTGAATTATTAATCGCATAAGTCACTTGGTCTGTGGGGAAATGCTGGCATTTCGTGACTACGCAATTCTTATACGTCCCTTTTTTAATTTACACAGAACTAATGAGAACATCCTGGTGAAGCAAAAAGAAAGAAAAACGCTGTGTTTTTCAAGGTAGTTGCCAAATTTATCCCCAAGCTTTTGCTGTCTTGAGAATGTGACTGAAGCTCAGGCATGGTGTGCAGTTCTCAGAAATGAGGACATTGTGCAACCGAAGCTGAAAACCTGGGATCTGACTGGCAAGGAAGGAGAAGGTCTGTAATCCACCAAAAGTCTATGCAGAGATGAACAGAGCAGCAATACGTGCACTTAAAGATACATTCACAAATTTCAAATAATTGGTTGGGTTAATGGATTTCACATTATGAGTAAAATTTTGTGTTTAAAGCAATTAATCAAATGCTGGTGTCGTCTGGTCCCTGGAGAAAGGGGAGTGATCCGACAGAGATGCTGCAGCAGCTGGATGTGCAAACACTGACTCTTGAAGGTTGTTAGAGAGGTCCCTGCAGGCTCAGGTTCCCTGTGGCACCAGGGAACTGTCAGAGGAAAGGCACAGCTTGGAAGGAGCAATCAACTCTTTCTCACCAGGGATGCTGTAACAAATTAAATTAATTTTCCCCACCAGCAGAGTCATCTCTCCTTTGCTAAGACTGAAAATTTGCTCTTCCTTGAAAAGTGTTTCCTCTAGCAGCACACAGTTTTAAGGGCTCTGGAAGATCAGGGTGTTTCTGGGAGAAAATAAGTTCATTAAAGCTGACAAGAATATTTCCTGCATACCAGTTGGGCTTGCAACATTTTTTCAAATCAAGTGCCTTTTGTGATTGCTAAGTGGTGATCTCACATTCTGATCAGCCCAGAATGACCTTCCAGAAATTTTGCAGGAGGGTGAAACTATGTGAATAACTCAAAGAAAGGAAAATAAGTTATTTCAAAGGAAAAAGACAATAGTATGAAGCAACTGTATTTTTAGACTTATGGGAACAAATTCTTGAACCTATTCAAAAGCACAACCAAAATATTTCTTCAGAGGAATACTGACGCTTGAGCTGTTTCTGTTTTCGGATTAGTTGTCACTAAGGAGAGAAGGAATCGTAATTGCAAAAGCATGTTTGAGAATTTTTTGTGTCACTTCATGATTTGGGTCTTCCAGCTTGCAACCAATTTGCATAATTTGAGGCAAATCTGTGCAGCCATTCTAATGAGAGAAAGCATTTTACTTGCAATCATTGTCATTTGGAGTAGTAGGAATTTGCAAGACTGTAAGCCACCTCATCAGAAATCAGAAACGTGAAATACAATTTAGCAGAAATTTGATTAGTAAATGAGGCTGGCTCACAGTCTTGTTGCCATAGGAGAGCCACCAGTGGGCTGAGGGCTTGGCTGGTTTCAGCAGTGATCACAAGCCACACAGAAAGGGGAGCACAGGCATAACAATGTCTAAACAAAAACACACAAAAGCAATGACTCAAACAAGTTATGTGACCTATTTTTATGTCATCTAAGGTGATGGTGGAACAAGAAGGGTGTGTTTGTGTAAGGGCAACCTTGTCTTTCCAAGGAATAGGGATGGGGAAGGATCATGGACCTGTGGAGACGGGCCAACCTCAATGGTGGAGAGCTGAGACCAAGGCTCTGCTCTTTCCCTGAGGCAACACACGACTTAGGGCTTGAGTCTGCCTCTTGGCCTGTTTTCGTATCCTTAACCTAGAAAAAGAGTTGTGTTACAGAAGCATCAGCAGCTCCTGGGTCTTCACTGGCTTACATGATGTGTGCAGATCCCTAACTGTCCTCTGGGTTACATGTAGGGACATTTGCACCACTCATTGTAGCATGGCCTTTCCTGGAGCTCAGCACAAGGCCAGGGTGGCCTTTCCTCCTGCAACTCACAGACACTGCGTGCTGAGCCAGTTTCTAAATCTGTGCTTGCATTTAGGTGCTTATGGAAACCCAACATTATGGACAAAGTGCTTGTGAAAAACCCAAAATGCTTTGTCTACTTTGCAGCACAACTGGGAAAACCTGAGTTTCTGGCTCTGACATTTGCTGTCATGTCCTTTAAAATTCAGTTTTCTCATAGAGGCAGGGGCTGATAAAAATTATTTACAGTAGCTGAATGGTGGGGAAAGTCCCTAGAGTAAGAGTATAAGTAAGTGTATAAGAAAGGGGAAGTGGCACTCAGTGGATCACTTAGTGGTGTCACTGAGCACACAGCTAAGATGATGATGGTCACTTGCCTGCTCCTCTCCAGCATTGGGATCGCTGCTCCAGGTAATTCCCTTGTCTGTCTGGGTGTCTGTGTCATTACCCTAACAGCATTAGGGTCCTTAGTGCCAGCCTCCTTCTGTGCTGCTGGGTACTGCAGTCCCCACCTTGCACCCTCCTGGGGCAAGCCCAGTGGTGACAGGGCACTTGTGGAACTGTACCACTTACCTGAAGCTCAGGCATGTCACTGCTGGCTGCATTGACAGCATCCACTTCTTAATTTAGCACCAGTGCATTCATAAATTCCAGAGAGATACATTAATTTATTGCAATGGGCAAACTATAAATCAGGCAAACTGTGCTTGCAGGTATCTGCTCAGGCCATCAATAGCGTGGATGCATTACACTGGTATTGTATTTAAAATTCATGTAGAAAAGGCTGAATTAGTTTCAAACTAGCTTCCATGATCATGGTTTATAGGCTGCCTATGGCATGGCTAAGGTCTGGAAAGCAAAGTAAGTAGCACAGCCTGACAACGGTTTTCTTGGTCTTTCATGGAAATCTACCTGGCCATGGTCACAGCCAGAATCTCAGAGCACTTTTTTGAGTGGGTTAGCTGCAGACAGCCTCACCCTTCTCTGCAAAGCTATTTCCCTTTGTTGTAAATTGAATTATGTTTTCAGTGCTGCAACTGTTACTGCTGATATCTTCCTTCCCATGCTGGAATGCACAAACAAACTTTGAAAACTAGTATGCCAAGAGAGCTGTGGAGCTGAGCTGTCAGCTTCACCTTGCCTGTACCCTTAACAATTTTTTCATATCTACAAATTGGAAGAGGAGAGTTTTCTTTCTTCCCCTGGAGACGTTTAATACCAGGGCATGTAGGCTGTGAAAGTTTTGTGCCTGTGGACTTTCAGTAGGGTCTCTTCTGCACCTGTTTCTCAGCAGCATGACTTTGATGCTGAGATAAGAGGACAGACATAGTTTGCCTCAGGTCCTCCCTACCTTGCCTTTTTCTTCTGGTTTTCTGCTCTTTGCCAGTCTCTGACAAGTGTGAATGCAAAATGTATAGTGAGACACATAATAATTTTAGCAGTTTTACTGATTTGCGTCACCCCATGCCACAAGAGAGCTAAGAGGGTGGTGTTGGGCCAACAGCTGTTTGGTCATCAGCATGGCTAAAAGTTTAGGGAATCTCTCCTTGGGTGCCCATGGAATAGCTGTCCTAGAAGACAAATCAGTGGCTCCCAACACCAGAGCTGCCCTTCTCAGTGATGCTCTCTGCAGCACAGGTATCAGGCTGGAGAGATGCTTGGTGTGAGAGGTGGCAGCTCCAGTGAAACTCCCTGGGTAGTTCTTTCAAGCTGTGTTTACAATTTTTCCCTGGATGGAGGAATAGGAAAATCCTCCAGAGTTGCTCTGCTTGGAAATGAAGGGGAGGGGCTGCAGAAGAGTGTGAGAAATGCTGAGTGTGGCACCTGCTTCTCCCCCAGCCTCTGTGCAGGTGATGAACAGAAAGATCCAGGCAGTCCAGGCAGGAGAAAATGTTACTTTTTCATGCCGGTCAGTCACGAAAGAAGACGTGATACAGGTGACCTGGCAGAAGGAGACGGACGGGGCTGAAGACAACATAGCAACCTACAGTATGATGAATGGCCAAAAGATAGCCAAGGCTTACGTCAGCCACGTGAGCTTTGCCCACAGCGAGCTACAAGCCTCAGCCATCTCCCTTCATGGAGTCACCCTCCACGATGAAGGATGCTACAAATGCATCTTCAACACGTTTCCCTCGGGAGCTGTCACCGGCAGGACGTGTCTCAAGGTTTATGGTAAGGCACTGTAATTGTGCACAGGCACTCATCTGAGGACCAAGTCATTTTTCCCATGGAAAACCTTCATTAACATTGCTACACTGGTGTGGGAAAAATGGTTCTCCCTGCCTCTCTCCCTCTCTGGTTTTACCTCTGATGGGAAACCATCGTTCAACAGTTCTTTAATTTTCTTCCCTTTCAAGTCAGCACCAGCAAGGTTCAAAACTGACGCGTAACCCATGACTTCCTCCAAGTTTCCCTGGCCCTGTGCTGTGTTGACAGCTGCATGGCCACAGCCACAAACCCCGTGCCCCTCTGCTTCTTTTCACTGCTGCTCTCACCTCCTAATCCTGGAAATCAGGCAATTTTTAACTTGCTCTGCATTTGGTTGTAAAAAAATTGCAAAGTATTCAAAAGTAAAAGAGGCATGTGCATGACCAGAAGAGCAGGAAGCTCATGTTGAAGCTAGAGTAAAAATAACAGTAGTTGGTCTGTGGTGAGGGAATGGATTAAAAAAAAAAAAAAGGCTGAAATATTGTACAGCTCATGGGATTTGACACGTGAATATTTTGAGCAGGTCAGCATCAACTAGCTTAAAGAAGAGAGTTGAAACAAATCATGAGTCAAGATGGCAATATTTGTCACCTCCACATGAAATCATGTGCAACCTGAAATAATGACAAATAGATGAATTCAAAAGAACTATGAGTAACCAGCTGCTTATCTTTTGAGGAAAGCTGTAGGGTTTTGTCCAGCTGAGAAAGCTGAGGCATTATACATGCTCTGAGGACACCCTATTGGCTCCTGGCTTTCCCAGGAAATGACACTGTTGTGGGGAAACTGGCCAAAGTTCATATCCCATGTGGAGAGTATCAGTGTCTGTGCCCTGTCACTGGTGGTATGACCCCTGCAGAGTATTTTGTTTATCCCTAGTACCTTCTGCTGACAAAGACGCAGACACATATGTCCCCACACATGTCTCTGGAGTTCTCTGTGTGGAGAAAGAAAGCTCCTAATTTATAGGGGAAAGGAGGTGGTGGTGGGAAATACAAGGGAAAACCAAGTCTGGAACAAAAGTTCTTTTCCCCCTTTTTTGGGAAAACTGGGGCAGAAAAGAAAAATGAGAAGAAATTCATGCAGTATTTCATACACAAAGAGGAAAATTCCTAAAGAAATCCAGTTCTGAATCATTCAGAGGGTAAACACTGATTATACATTACAGGAAAAACATGGAAGTGCCTTGCAGAAGGTTCCCATTCTTTTTAATCATGTAAATCTAAACACAGAGATTTCTCTTGGTTTTTGTTTTTTGGTTTGTTTTTTTCCTATCCAACTGGGGGAATTCCTTCCCAAACTCAATAACCTTTTGGCTATGGTTCATCCTTCACCAGAGCCCTACTTCTCAAAAAAAAAAAAAAAAAAAAAAAATTGGGATGTTTTTCTGCTGTCACACACAGTCAGGCAAGAATCTCTTTCTGTATCTCAGATGAAAACACATCAACTGAGAAGGGTTTAACTTCTCTCATAGGCTCACAGGCCACTGCCAGAGGCTGCCTCACCATGGTCATGGTGGCCGTCCTGTAATGTGCATTGTCGAATCAGCCCTGGATTTCATCAACCATGAACAAACAGAGCATTTGGCACTCTGACAGAAGGTTTCGGTTCTTATATGGTTATTTCAGTAAAGCTAATTTATATGATGCTACTTAAAAGCCACAGTCTTGCTCATAATTCCCCAACTCCTAATGATGGGAACAACTAGTCTGAACAAGCCCAGAAAGTGTCCCATGAGGGAGAGTGAGGCCAGCAGGAATCTCCCAAGGCTCAGAGGTTCAGGGCAAGGTGAGCAAATCAGAGTCACCAGTTGAAAATTAAACACTGCCATGTCCTTGCCCTCAAGAGGGGACTGCCCGGGAGTTTACCAGCTGGTGATTGCCTGATTACAGCAAACTTTGCAAGCATGGCTTTTCCAGGACAGGAAGGGCACTGTTGCCATGTGATGAGGGGATGTGAAACCACATAAGAACTGAATATAAAACACAGCGAAAAAAGAAACAGGTATGACTGGGGGGATGTCTGACCTGCCTGGCTGAAGACAGTGAGCTCAGGAAGAAGCAGAGATGTCCTACCCTGTATCAAAATCCATTTTGGAGCAGAATAGTTTCAAGCAAGCTTGGTGGTCTTCCCTTTCCCCCTTCTTTTTACTTAGGAAATATTTTACCAATCTTCATAGTCAAAGACGATGAGAATTAAATCCAGGATGAGGATTGAGGGTGAGGTACATAGAGAGAGGGAGGTACCACATGAGGATGGACAAGACTTCCTGAGTCACAAAATTCCCTGGACATTTGCTGTGCTGTCCTTGGAGATTGCCTGCCTTCACTGTAGATGGCACCTTTTGCCTGGAAGTCTTGAGCACAGTTGGAAAAATGCCATCACAATTTCTTAGACAATGAAACCAAGGCACAGTACTGATGGTGAGCACCCATATGGCTGGAAAAACATTCTGTCATCATGATGCATTCTTTGATTCCTACAATCTTTTATCGTTCTATGTAACACCACTGCTAAGCCTTTAAATATAAAAAGCATATCATGACCTGATGGTCCCCCTCTAATTACAGAAAGACGTTACAGAACGTCTCTTTTTCAAATATTTGGGAATGCTGACAGAGCTCAAATTTGGGAACATCTGCAATACTGATCCACAAGAAGGACTAAAGCAAGTACTGCCACACAACATCTCAGGCAAAGACTTTTTCACTGGAAACAAATATTTTGATGGGAGGCAAAAGAAGCTGTTAAGTGTATGCATCAAACATGAACAGCCAGAACATCCTAGCAAACAGTGAAGCAGGACTTTACTGCAAAAGCAAGCACTTACAGGTTTTGACAGTGCATCTACTACAGATATTTGCTAGAGAGGAGCTCAGCCCTAGAGCATCATTCCATTGTGAGAAGAGAGAAAATTGCTTAGTCGGAAGAAGAGCACATGCAGAATGTATATTTTTCTGGCAAGACACTGAGAAATTTTTCTCATCCTTTATGGTAACATCTGTGACTTTTCCCTTTGATTGTTTTTGAACTTTGCTACACAATATTTGAAGTTAATGCTGCGGGTGGATATGCTATTTTTATGCATCCCGTGAGTGAAAGAAGAAGTTCAGAGACCATTTATAAATCAAAACAGAAATTGTTCGTGTTGTCTCTTCACACCTGGGAGATTTTGAGAAATTCCTACTGAAATCCCCCTACTCATTTTCCTTTTTTTCTCAGGGGTTTCAGCAACTCTGTGGGGGTTGAGTTTTTATCTATGGTTGATGCACAAAAGTGAGAAATACGAGTTTATTTTTAAAGGCTTACACAACCATAGTAAGTATATGAAGACTGGCTTGTAAAAAATCAAACAACAAACAAAAAGCAGCAGAATTGTTGGTATACGAAGTCTTGCTTCCACCCTCTGGCAGTTATGGCTTAGAAGACACAGACAACCTTCTGAGGTGCATCTGGAATTATACTAGGAGGTTATAGGTGCCATTAGGCGTTTGGCACATGCCTTTTCCTTTTTGCAGTGTCTGTTACACCTCACAGGCAAATCTTTGTTTACCTCACAAAATCATTGCTTTTCATAAGAAGAATGAAAAGAAGTTCTGTTTACTTGTTTAAAAAGCAGGATTGCTAAATGATAGTGGTGTGTTCTGGTGTTGGGACAAAAATTAATTTCAGTATAAATATTTCACTTACCACTGTTATTTTTCTTATGTAAGTAGTAATATACAATGGAGTTCTTCTAATTATAGCAGTGGATACATTTTAAATCAGAGGATCTTCATGGTAACTCAGACTTGATTGAAACTAGAAATGCCACCGCATTTGAATTTTTTTTTAAAAAAGCAGTGTTCTCAATATTCTCAGAAACAGAGACCTAGAGGTAGAGTGTGGTTTAGACCCCTATTTCATCAGCACATGCACTCAGTAGAAGGCAGGCTGGTGAGCTGCCACACAGAAACCCATGGATTGCACTCCCAAATGGGACTACACACCTTTATAGATATTGGCCAGTGCAAACTGACCTTATCAAACTGAGCAGAGGCTTGAACTAGACAATCTCCTGAAGTCCCTTCTGACCTTCATTATGGTATGATTTTTCACCAAAGGATAAATAGGTAGTTTTTCACATGAGACATGCCTTATGCATTCAGATCTCACCTGGAGTTCTATCCAGGTTGAAACCAACTTCCCTTTTATCTATTCCTTGCAAATTCTGTTTGTATAATAGGAACCAACAAGTAGGTTTCATGTGAGTGAGTAGGAATGAATGATGCCTGCAGTTCATCCTTCTTCCAGACTAAAATTAAATGTGGCAGCATCCGCAAATCCTCTACAGGAAGAGTATTCAGAAGAAGCGACCTTTCATGGTAGTCTTGAGGGATACTATGATCCACCCAAAACCTATTTACAAGAGGAAACAAAGTTATACAAGCACAAACCCTCCACAGGTGAAATCCCATGGTGTAACCACATACAAATTCACTATTACTGTCTTGAATAAATAGATGCATTTAGTCCTTTGACTTGCAACTCTACACACCTCAAACAGCAGTAAATCTAATCCTGCAGGTGATTTTAAAGGAAAGTAATTCTAACTTATTTAAGTAGTTCAGCTCTTTCCCAGAGAAAACGTCATATGACTTCACAGTTTCACTACCTTCTGCTTCTAACTCAGCTATAATCATCACTTCTCAGTTGGGATGCTGCTGCTAGTAAAAGAACTGAAACAGATGCTTCTACCCTCTTGCCCTTTCTCTATTCTGGCTCTTCACTTACAGACTGCTGTCAGACCACTTTCATGTTTATTTGTCACTGCTAGGTCCATGGAAAGGGGGAGTTAAGATTAGATAGCAAGCGTTTCCTTCAAGATAACTGTAAATACAGATGCTTTTAACTCAAACATAGGCAGAAACTAATGGACTTTGTCACTTTGTTGTTTACAGCCATCTCGGACCCAAAAGTGGAAACTAAGCTTTTACCCAGCCCAGACAAAGCTGAGGACTCTGAGAAAATGGTGGGAATGAGCTGCTCAGCAACAGGGAAACCAGCTCCAAAAATAACCTGGCACCTTCCCAGCATCCTGCAGCAGAAACCAAGGGAGTACCTCATAAAGTTCAGCAACCAGACCGTGACTGTCATCAGCAATTTTACCCACACCCACTCCAAAATCCTTCAGGAGTACCCCATCACCTGCATGATCCAACACCCTTCTCTAAATGTGACCCTGGTCCTGCCCACAGACAGCCTGGAGCAGGGTCAGTATGTAACTCTGCTCCTGCTCTGGAGTGGGGCAGAATTTGGGAAGCACCTCCTGGGGTAGATCAGAAAACTCCTCAGAGGGTTGGGAGCAGGTGGGGGAAGCACCTGGAAGAGCAGCTGTGGCTGGGCTTGGGAGGGATGGAGGAGTTGCTGTGGAACATCCAGATGCCCTGGCTGGTGGCACATAATGTCTTAGTGCTCCTCAGGTCCCCTTACCCACCATCACGTGCCCCAGCCTCCCAGTCTCTGTGAAGGACTATTTGTGACAGGGTTCCCTGTCACTTAACGTGACAAACCAAGATGTGCCAGCGTTGGGTAGCTCAGAGGGGCTGTGTTCTGGATGCATGCCTTACCTTAACATCAGACCCTAAGCACAGGTCTGCGGGCCATGCCACTTGGGTGCATCATGCTGGAATGTGCTCCCAGTGCTCCTATCCACCCCATTTCACCCCAGGGAATGGCCAAGGGATGCTTGAGATGTGTTCCGGGTTGTTTTTCTACTTCATGCACAAACTCAGTTCCTGCTGCTTTCCCCACAGGTCCAGACAGCAGCATGGCACCGGTCATTGCCATTGCAGTGAAGGTCCTGGTCCCCCTGGCCTTCCTTCTCCTTCTCATCTGCCTCCTCTACCACTGCCTCAGGCACCTACGTGACCCAGAGAGAAATCCAGCCTGGCCATGCTGGGTAGGTCTGCCTTTCCTCAGGGTGCTGCAACAATCACCCCCACAGGTGTAGGGGCTCAGTATCCTGACCTGGCTCTGCCCAGCCACACCAGGGCTGCCTGCACACTGCCCAAGCCAGGCTGAACCTGGGTTGGAGAGGAACACAGGAATGAGACCCCAGCCAGACAGCTGGGAAGGGGAAACCTGATTCTCCATAGCCAGCCTACAGGTGCCCAAGAGTGCTGGAAGCTAGAAAACATTCACTGTGCCAATGACAAGGCATGCTGCGCTGGAAGAATCACTCTACTACTATATTTATGCACAAAAGAGTTGTGTAAGCAGTGGCCAGACCCTTGCACTAGTCTTCTGCAGCTCCTAGAATAACCTGCCTCAACATAGCCAATGAAGCTCACGAAGGCAGCAGCTTTGAGGATGGGTCTCAAACAAAATATGGTCTTAGAGGAGAACTGTGCCTCTTTGAGGGAAGCCCAGGGTGCCACACTGGGCATGGGCTGAGGCACTGCTGGTTGTCCACCAAGGATATCCTAGTGCAAGAGGTGCAAGATACAAGCTTGGGGTGGGAGCAAACTGAGTGAAGTGGCATAATTTCAGAAAATCACAGTCCAGTTTTATGAAGGCTCCTCATCCTCCTTGGAGGATATGCCTAGCATGTGCACCCGGGATTTTGCTGAAAATTTTGGAGAAAAAGAAACAGTGGAAGAAATACAACACAGGTGCAATGTGTGTATGTTAGAAGTTTCACACACTTCCATGGGTGTTACACCTCTAGGTCCAAACTGAAGACTGCTGGTGGGATTGCAAGGGGAGACACTATAGTCCCCCCTCACAGAGAGATGCAAGGTCTCACTTGGCAATACAAATATCCAGGATCTTACACTTAAAACATCCATATATTTTGAAGAAACAAACACAGCCACCTCTCTTTCATCAGGTACCTCCTTCCTGCAGCAAGGCCAAGAAGTGCAGGCAATGCAGAGCTGCAGGCAGGTGGGGTCCCCAGCCTCAGTGCACCACTGAACACCTGAGAAGCTGCCCCACCCACACATGCAAGAGAGAAACTGAAAGTGGCACCTCAAGCTTCCAAGGATACCGCCTGTGACTTTCTCCAAGAGACATATTCGAAAGGGACATTTTATAATAGATATTTATTTATTTTATGACACTATAATACTCTGTTTTGTTAGAAAAAATTGTCAAGTATGTATTTGAAACTCAGGCTGACTATGTGGATCCATTCAGTGGAACTCATGCTTTGTACTTTGGGGGGTTTTAACATTGCTTATTACTTTTTGATATTCTAACATTGTAAACTCAAAAGTGGATGGGGGATTGCCTGAAACAAGGCAGCATTTTGTAAAGTTGCTGGCTTGGAAAATATTGCTGATAAACCAAAGGAGCCTCCCCACCAGGAGCTGGGCTGCAGAAAACCTGTGGAACAGCCCAGCACACTGCTCTGAACTTCAGGCAGTGAACTTGTTCCCTACAGGGCACAAGATACCAGGCTGAGACTGCAGCCAGCCTGGATTCACAACCCACGTGCCAGGAGCAGCAGGCTTCAAGCCAGGAGTCATGAGGAACTGCCAAGTCCAATTTCCAGCATCCTCTTGTGGAAAGCAATATAAAAGACACACAGGTGTTTCCCTCTTCCCTGTTTCTCAGGGGTTTCCACAGCCCCCTTCTTAATGTCCCTGATCTATCACAACTGCCTTGTGTTTCCTGGCATGCCACCCACCTGCTGGAAGCAGCGGGACAATAAAAGGGCAGTTGCAGAGGTAGCAGGCTGCTTGTGTCTTGGTGCAGTGGCAGATGAGTGCAGGGGGCAGGCAGGTCTGAAGAGGTGGGTGCTTTATTTATTTCCATATGGGAAATAAAGTACCAGGGCAGGGCAAGGAGTGTTCCCTATTCTGACAATTCTTTGCTTCTAAGTAGTGGGTCAGATCTGAGTGGCAATCTCCTATAATTCCCTGAATTTCACCATATGCTTATGAAGCCTTGTGGACTTAGGGAAGGAGAAATGAGCCCAGCTGGCTCATGCTGGTCTTGTGGGAAGCCACCAATACAGGCTGCTTCCTCTCTTTCTGGCTTCCTGCAGCAAATGAATGTAATCTGGTTTTTCCTCATCCATATATTTCAAATGGGGATCCCACATGAATCACTAAGTTGTAGCCAAAAAGCCAAGTGAAGTGAGTTGAGAATTAGCAAACCTGGTCTTTGCTATAAAAGGCTTCTTTCAGGCCCCCCCCCCAGCACCTACAAATAGCTGATGAGTGAGGGGAAAGAGGAACTGGCTGCAGTTGTTACAATTGGGGGTTTTTTTCTCTGTAGCCCCCTAATTGTCAAAGGAGGAAGTAATGGCAATGGTTTGTTTGAATTTTCCACCATTGCCTCTTTTTATAATTTCTTCCTTGATGAGGGAAAAGGCCACAGGAGAAAAAAGTTTTCCCCTGGGTTTGTGGAAGGCAGGAATGGGGTGGAGAGCACCTAGCACCCTTCTTGAGCGGGCTGTGTAGCCTCAGCCTTTGCCTTTCTGAAGGGTCTGCACTTCCAATTTAGAGCAGTTTCTCTGAGTTTTAACATGAGATTTCTGGTAGTTTTTAGACTAAGGTGTTGTGGTTTGGTTTGTTGGGGTTTTTAAATTAAAAATACAAAACAAATCTCTTGCAGAAACAGGGAGTTTGGACATGGGTAAAGAAAAGGATCTCCTGAGGGAAGAGAGAAAGGCACAGTGCCAGTGAAAAAATCTATTCAAACCCAGGAAAATGGCAGTGATTATCCATTACTGTTTTCTAAAAGCTGATCACCTGGAGTGTGAGAAAGCAGGGCTTGGAGTCACTGAAGTATCTATTTGTGTGGGTTTGTAGCTTCTTTTACTTTTTAGCTGAATGTAGAAGTTTTAAAAGCTTTTAGAGGTTTCTGCTTATGAGCACAGTAGGTCCAGCAGCTGGGTGAGGGATACAATGGCTTACAGGTAAAATTCTGTACATGACTTATTTTTTAATTCATGATATCGGTATGAGAAGATGACAACCAGTCACAGAACACTTAAAACCAATACATGCACTTACCTCCATGCTATACAAAGCCATCTACTAAGATGAAGTGCCACAAAATGCTATATGCTACTGCTGTGGTGTTCAGCTTCACGTTGCAATGAAATGAATGCAAGAATACAGACTATGGATAACTAACTGGCTGATAGCTATGGGGGAAAAAATAATATGGAATGGATACAAACTATCCTTTGTGGAATAAACAAAAGCGCAACTGAGAGAATCGGAAGTTTTGACAATGAATAATGAACATCTTAACTGCTGTAATGAGATTTCTTTGAGTTTATTTTGTGCTTGTCTGCCCAGTTATTTCTGTTAACAATTTGTAAGAATTAATTGGAGGTTATGTTTCAAATGGGTTTATACAGATACCTGGTATTTGTTTTAATAAATGGGTGATTAATAAATGGGTGGGTTTGGTCCCCAGCACCTTTTGGCTGCTGTGACCCTGCATGGCTGTAGGTGGAAGTGGTACGTGAGGTTGGTGTGGAGCTTGAAATGAGAAATAGAAATAAAGCTGGTAGGATATTTACGTGAAATAGACTGCTCTATTTTTCTGCTCCAATACAAGTGATATGAAGCAGATTAAGTAAAGGGAAGCAGATCATGTTTTCAAAATGGATGTTACAGGAATGTTCTCAGCTACTGCTGCCACAAAGAAAAAACAAAACAAAAAAACTAGAATTTTTGTCTGTTTTGAGGCTGGGCAGTTGTCAGTCTCACCCAACTCTATCTACCTTTGGCCACTTTGTGTCACTGCATTTTGTCCCGACACAAGGACAAGAGGTGTTGATGCGGGGTATAATTTCTCCTAACTGAGGGGAAAAGGGCAAGTGGGAATGCCAGTCTTCCTGCTCACCTCTCACTTAGATAAAACTGGTTCTGGGTAATGTCTCTCTTTATAAAGCAAATGTAGCCTGCACCTCTCAGCTTTGGGATCCTTTGACCCTGACCTTCTCCGGTTTGGGTTAAGATTTTAACTCATGTAAGAAGTGTCCTTTTAAATAGTTTAGATAGATAGATGGATAGAATGAAGGTTCTTCAGGCTGTATAAAATGTCCATGCTTCTTTTTTGGCATGCCAGGCTATTTTAGAGGAGTACTGTGTTGATATTTTATTCTGCCTAGATACTGGGTTCCTGGTTCTAAAAGAGCAGTAAGATGGCAGCAAATTGGCCCCAACAGCTCTGGCTGAAGATAAGACTTTGAAATGTAGCTGAAATATTTGTCTTCAATATTTTACAGGCACTATGTGAAACAGGAAGAATATTCTTCTT
This sequence comes from Cinclus cinclus, assembly GCF_963662255.1. NCBI lineage: Eukaryota > Metazoa > Chordata > Aves > Passeriformes > Cinclidae > Cinclus > Cinclus cinclus. The sequence continues at coordinate 16,582,200 of NC_085047.1, read as the reverse complement.
CTGAAACCTGTGCTGGCTGAGGCATGGGATTAAATGTGCACAGTGAAAAGAAACTTTGTTTTGGTGATATACCTTTGAAAGCATCATTCATCAATTCTCTGTTGCATGACCCTGGGGGAATGATTCATCTAAAATACCTCACCAGTAAATCTTCTTATGAAATCAGGCATGAGAGAAAATACTGTTTTTCATTCCATTTTCAGCACTGAGCCCCAGGAAACAAGAGAATTGCACTAATTTATTGCACTTTTCTCTTTCATAAATGAGACTATCAAGCCAGGCAGATACAAATCAAGTGTATTTTTGTTTTCTCAGTACACCAGAAATTGCTCATGTTTTTGGAAGCCATACAAAGGGCCTTCTCATATCTCTGCTGCTTTCATCTTTGGATGTATAAAGCTATGTGTGAAAGGAGCACTGAATACTTGTCCAACTCTTTGTGGATGGACTCTGTTGTAGTCTGCTCAACTTTGAGAAAAGGTACCTGAAATTTCTGGGAAGCTTGAGAGAATCCTAAGTCTAAGACCCCTATACAATACAGAGTTTTAAATACTCTAACATGTCAGAAGCTGTGGTCCTTAACCACCCTAAGGAAAAGGCAGCTTTGTCTAGTAAAAGAGCACTTGAAATTGTACATGAAAGGCTAAGATGGAATGAAAACCTTACAGAAAAGACCCCTACACTTTTTAGTAAAAGAAATCAGAGTATTTTATTTGTATATTATCCTTTAGATAAATTACAAAAAGCCCAGGTCTCATCACAAACACCCAGGGTTAAATTTAAGTTTAAAGAAATCAATTTCCTTGAGCTTTCCTTATTTACAGGAATGTAGCTATTTTCCTAAATGAGATTGTGGTGGATTTTAGCTGCCCATCATCTGAGTAAGACGAAAGATCATTGTTTACTGCAGGTTTCTCTCTAAATACCAGAACCTATACACAAAGAGGAAAAAGGGGAAATATCCTAGTCCAGTTTTGTGAGAATCCTTGCATACCTGCTTTAGAATGGTTTAATTTTAAGCATATTAAGTGTAGGCTGCCTACTTTATAGGATTTAACAGAAATAAGCCATCAGTTGTCTACTCAATACTTCAGTGTTTGTGTATATAATTTCAACATTTCTTTCTGAAAGGCTGTATTGTAATAATTTCTGACCACATCAGGACAATTGGAAGACATTCTATGGAATCTAGCTCAGGCTGCACAGGGAAACCAAGACTTGCTGCATCACTAAGAGAAAGTGCTGAGCCCCCTGCAGGCTCCACTGGGGTGGAAACCTTCTGACTAGGATGCAAAACAAAAAGGGGTCATATCCTGGGTCACAGGTAATAGCATCCCACGCTAAAAGGACTTAATGTACCAGGGTCTTCAGTGAGCTCTGCTCCAGCAGAAGAATTTTGTGGTCATCATGCAAGTTTAATTCCTCTAGTCACAGGTTTGTGACTCTGTATCGCTCTGCTGTGGATCTGGCAGACATGGGTTGGGAGGCTTGGAAAAACTGAAGCCAGAAACTGCCAAGAAACAGCATCAGTCAACAATAGTGAGACAGATGTTTTCCTTGAAAGGTGAGCAAGAAGGCTTGGGGGACCCCTGCTTGATTCTCTACAGCTTCCTTCACCCCCTTAGCCTATTTATTCTTTCTTTGTTCTTTTCCAGGTCCCTGCTGAACTATCACGCAGTGCAATCCCTGCCTCAAACAACAAGTTTGTCCTTTGTATTCCTGTTGCTTGACTCAGCCACCTATTTTGCCTCTCCAGGGTGTTTTGTCTCCCTGACTTCGTTCTGTCTTACCACACCTTTGAAGATGCTGTGCACCTACCTGGGTCATCTCTCATCTGCTGGGCACCTCTTGTTCTTCTCCATCCAGGGTTGTCATAGGGCTGAGCTGGGAAGTGGGAGCTAGGGAGGAAGGAGGGAAGGAGAGAAAAGAGCAAAAGGGCACACACAGAGACTGAAGGCAGGGTAAGGATCTCAAAGTGGAGCCATATGGGGAAAGCTCTCAAGTTGGCAATTTATTAGAAAACACAAGCTTAGGTCTAGGCTGCATCCAGGAGTAAAACTTCTCCTAAAATTGGCTTTGGAACATGAATGTTACCTGCAATCTGTACGTACCTCTCTGTGGCCGGGCACTTCTGCAGGCATCAGCAATTAATTAATTTGAGGAGTTCAGCCAGTTGGACAACCAAGCCACAGAGATACTTGGTAAAACTAATTCGGGGAGTGCTTAGAAAGAGAACTCCTTGAGACTGTGAGCAAATGCTCTGTTTTGTGAAGTCTTCGGAGTTAATTAGTAATGGATGGGTGCAGTTTGCACTCCTTTTTGTCCCTTGATGGCCAGCATGTGACATGAGCCTGGCTGTGGATAAAGCAACCATGGAAGATAAAGACTGAGCACAGCAGGGAGCTGATGCTGCAGGAGGGATCTGGCACTGGATATCACTTTGCTCCTCAACTGATTTCTGATAAAATTCCCTAACTGAAGTACACATGCTACCAACAGAAAATGAGGGGAATGAACCTTTCTGGTGATAACCTGCTCTCATGGAATTTTCTAGTCGGATGTCTGCCCCTCTTGGAGTCTGGGCTTGAAGCCAAAATTTCATTTTTTCCTCACCCCTTTATCTACAGGCTGTGACAAGGAGCAGGATGCCTCTTGGTCTCTGGTAAAACTGAAAACAACAAACATGAACCCCCAGGAATGGGGGGAATACAGCGCTATAAAGCTGCTGATGAGCTGTCTTTCTTTTCATTAATAATTCTCCTCTTTGGCATCAGCAGGAAATTAAAGCCCAAAAGAGAGAAGTCTCCAGAAAGTCTCTTCAATTTAAGCATAGGGCAATTAGGGACAATTTGAAACTTTTTTTCCTTCAGACAGTAAAAATTAAGTAATTAAGGTGACACTCCCCAGTATTAACAGTCCAAACATGTTTTTATCTGAAAATTTAAAAGCATTAACATCTGGCTTGGACAAACAGTCCCCTGTGACTCTTCTGTTTAAACAAACAACTGCTTCATCCAGCAGCTTTGATACAAGACTGAAAAGAGAAAACCAGCTAGCTTCTTTTGGTGAGCAAAGTTCAGGAACTACACAAAAGAAAAAACTGGGGAAGGCCATGTAGGAAACAAGTTGGGCAGATTCTGTTTCTGTAGTCTGACCTGTTGCCAGGACCTTCTAGAGATGCTAATGCCATTTCTGTACGTTGTTATTTTGTCTGTTTGTAAGTTTTGCTCCACAGCATGCAGCTGGCCAGTAAGATCCTTGCCCAGGTAAAAAATGCAGTGAGGTTCAGAGGATAAAGGTTCTTGCTGTATATTGCTGATATCAAAATATCTGAGCCCACTTTGTTGCCTGGACAACAAAGAACTTCTAGAAGGGAAGAACTGGTCATTATTTAAGATGACTGTGCCAATCTCACCTCTTATAGAGGAAAGAAATTTAAGATGTACCTCCACAAAACTCTTTTCGTGTGTAACCTTCCACTGATGCCTGCACCTGGGTCTGCTTTCCCATCTCCACCTAGGGCTCTGGGGATTGATGGAAAAGAGCAGATCCTTTCTGTCTGGTCTATTGTATCTTGGGTGCAAGATGTAAGTGTGTCTTTGGTTGCAGCAGTTGGTATTTGTGCTGGTTGCATAATGTTTGCCACACTGTTTGCTTGGGGCAGTGACATGCTACCCTCATGCAGCTGCCTGTATGCATTGAGCCATAGTCACCTCCACAGTCTCTTTGGCCTTTCTAAGCCAGGAAAGCTCCCTGTGTGAGTTCCTTTCTCATCCTGAGGTACTTCTGCCAAAATCTCCAACAGTTGTTTTTGTTGAGGTTTCTAAGTTTGTTACTGAAGACCATGGACTTTGTTGGAAGTTCTCACCGTGACAAAGGGGACATAAGTGAGTTGTCATTACTTTTTCTGCTCCTTGTCATAGAGTTTGTTTTGCAGCATCTTTCAACCTGCCCCTGGGCACTCACTCCTAGCCCGAAATGCTTCTGCCTTGCTGGCAGTAGGGATACTCCTTCTGCCCAAAGCAGAAATCTGGGACAGAGGAGGCTGGGATGGGATCAGGCATCAGGGAAGAGAAGTTGAAAACCCTTGAGGGACCCTGTGGAAAGGCTCTGACATGGTGGTGTGTGCTGGTTTCACTGCCCTGCCCTTCTCCTGCAGTGCAAGCAGGTGCTGTAGCTAGGAATGAGAGACTGGATGGAGCCTCTTCCCCTAATGGAGGGTGACAGGAGGGATGTCCTGCATCCATCTCACCTTGTATAGAATTAATCTACAAAATGAGGAGAAGAGACAGGGTGGGACTGTAAGGAATCATGGAGCTTATGGCAACTAGAGGACTTGATGCTGCTGCCCCAGATGGAGGGAAGAGTCAAATTCATAAACAGCAGAGATGAACACAGACTGGTATTTGCTTCTCATATTTTCCTGTAAAATAAGCTTCTCCTTTTCTTGTAGAAGGCCTGTGTAGAGTGTAATGAGTGTCCTGCTGTAAGTAAAACTTGGAACCTCAGTGTGGTGCTTGATCTCAGTCCTGGATTGCCATGGGGCAGTATCTGCACTGTGCAGTTTTACCATGAACCCCTTGGACACAGGACATTACCTCTGAGCCCAGGAGCACCCTCACACTCCTGGCTTTCCCCTGCTGGAATTATATCACAAATCTGGGGTAAGGAGACTTCAGCCAAACCTGCCCCCTGCAGTGAATCCTTTCACAATCCATCTGGTGGATCCGATTTGCTTGTGGGTTGCAGCAAAGCACTGGCACCTGCAGGTGTCTCCACACTGCCCTTCTGATGGGGAATCATCTGCTGCTCTTGTTTGTGACTCCTCTGTGCCAGATCCAAGGGAGGAAAGTGGTCTCCTTGAGGACTCCAGTGTTAGCACCGAGGGTGATGTCTGGCAAGCCTCAAAGGCAGTGATCCACAGGCAGAACCTCCCTGTCCACCATCCCCTTCCTGCCAGAGAGAAAGGGAGCAAGGTCTGTCAGGGCCTGTGACCCCTTGTTTCTTCCCTCTCCATCAGACACCTCCCATACATACCAAGAAGATCCCAAATTTACACCATGAGAGGTGCAAATAATTTTGATAGCCTGTAGGAGCTGGGCAGGATGGGGTGAACAAGGGACAGCACCAGCTTTGCTGATGGAGAGAAAGAAAAAGCAGTCCCTGTTTTGTTTCATTTCTGTCAGCAAATTGTGATTAATGATTGACAATGGTACTGCTGATTGGCCACAAAGCACTCTAAAACAAGACATAATATTCTGTAGTCCATCATTAGGTATTCAGTTGCCCTCTGAGGGAAGTGGGGAAAGGGATGAGCTTTCTTGGGCAATTACTTTGTCCGACAGTGATTTTCCTCTTGCTCTTCTGGGCTGAAATCTGCCACCTGCTTCTCTGTGGAGGCTGCCAGCGAGTGGAACCAATGATGGGTGAGTAGAGCACCCTTTCCCCACACTAGCTTAACTCTGCAGCACCACCACCTTTCCTAGCAAGCAGACAGACAGATACCATGCTGACCAAAATATATAACTTGGTGACTGGAACAGGAGCTAGTAAGCTGGGCATGAGTGAGCAGCAGCCAAACTGGGTAAGGCTTGGTCACAGAAAGTACAGGGCACTTTGCTCACAAGCCATATGCTCTGCCTGTATATTCCCTTTCTCTGTTGGTGTTGCTGAACTCCTCAGCACAGGGGATGGAGCAGGTTCGTATTTCCAGAGTGCATGTCTGGGTGGTGCAGACTATTCTGGGGAGAGGGTGGAGCAGGGTATATCCTCTGCAACCCTTTTTGCTGCCTCCTGTGGGGTGCCCTGGGTTGCCCTGCCTTCCACAGCCCTGCAGGTGCTGGCCGGAGGGGAGCAGGGGTGCTCTTGGGAGTGAGAACTGGTTTTGCTGGATGGCTGCTGTGCTTGCTGAAGAGCCTGCCTGCTCTCCGTTCCCATGCTGCCTTCCTCCTCTCCATGGAATTGTACAGCAGAGGATAATGATGTGATGGCTACCTGTGACAACAGGGTGTCTGAGGTCTCCTGGTGTGCCCTATGGCCTAGTGGTGGAATTCCTCATTCCAGTGCTCTGCAAGATGGGAGCAATGTGTCTGGGTGTTTCAAGACACTATGGCCTTCCCTGAGTCTATTGCTTTTCCTCCTGCCCTGATTTGGGGGTTTGCTTTGTCCCTAGCTTTGAAGGAGCCCATCCAATCTGATACCACCATCATAGCAGCCCTTGGAGGAGAGGCAAATATCTATTGCAACTTCTCACTCTCAATGGATGTTTTGCAAGTCACCTGGCAGAAGAGAAACGGGACTTCCTTCCAGAATATGGCCACCTACAGCCCAATATATGGGCAGAGGCTGATAGAGCCATTTCAGAAGAAGGTGCGTTTCACTATAGCAGCCCCAAACACATCAGCTATCACCCTCCAAAATCTCACACTTGAGGACGACTCCTATTACAGATGCATTTTCAATGTGTTCCGTCATGGCTCCTTCAGCAAAGAGATATGCCTCAACATCCAAAGTAAGTTTTCCACCAAAACCTTCTCTCTTTCTGGCACTCAGTTTGGGTCTGTTGTACTCAGGAGGTGGGGATGTCATTATCCTATCCACCACATGGAGATTTTCCATTCAACAGCACCTCCTTGGTGGATAGTGTCCATATTGCCACACCAGAATTACTACCTAACCAACTGTCCTTTTAACTGGGCAATATATGACAGGAATAATAATCAAGTGACCTGTTAAAAATTGAAGAATTACCGTACTATGTGGTTTTTACCATATTGTCTACCTAAAAGTTATCAAGTAAAGACTTGCTTTCATATTCACTCTAACTTATTTTGGGAATATCTGTCTTATTTCCAAGGTGACACTTTCCTCAGGGGAAGTGAAGGCAAATAAGCTAGCAGATGATTTTGGATAAAATCCTTGTACAGACAGAGAGACCCACCCAGCTTTGGTTGTAAACTCACCAGAGAGTGTAAAAAGCACCTTCTCTTTTTGCTGACAGCAATTTCTGAGCTCACAGTGGAATTCCATTCCCTCCTGCCTGCTGAGGGTCTCCTCACTGCAGTGTGCTCAGCAACAGGAAAGCCAGCCCCCGACATCACATGGCTGGATGACAGAGGTCTGAAGGAGACACCTCAAATACACCACATCCTAAACACCAACAGAACAGTAACAGTGACAAGCAGACTCAACTTCTCTGCTAACCACCTCCGTGCCTTGTTCTGCCTCCTCAACCACCCACAAGGAAGGAAAAAGAAGGCCCTTCACCTGGAAAAAGGAAGGGAGGGTAGGCTGCAGCTGTGTGGAGATGTCACATGTAGTGGGGGAGCACTTAGGGAAGGATGTGCAGTTGTGGGAGGACGCCTTGTACTTACCTAAGTCTTGCTAAACCATTTACTGTGGTCAGATCTTATGCTAGATGAAGACTTCAGGATTTGAAACCCTCCAGAAGACTCCTCCCTGTGATGCCTGTGTGTGTGCGTGGTAGATGCGTGCATATATAGATGGAATAAGCATGTACATTTCTGCATACACAGTATGTCTACATTTCTACATAATGCTTTATGTAGCACAGCAATACACCCAGCTGGGAGATACCTGGAGAACAGGCTCCTGGCAGACAAATGCTGGGGAAAAACTTTTCACATAAAATATCTTGCTGAAGGATATGTGTCAGGAAGGATGGGATACTTTTCTTATGATAAAATTTCTTTCAGCAGGAAGAAACACAAATAGATCAAGAGTAAAAGTTTTGGGGTTTGATACAACCTGATAGGAGGGAAATATGAGATATCAGATTTATTTTAAAAAACCCATAAAATGAACCTTCACCTTTGGTAGAGTTATATTGTTACATTGTTCCCTTCTCTCCTTCAAAGAATAAGTTAGCACCAAATGCTGAATGTTGCACTCTGGGTCCCAGCCCCTGGGAAGAGGACAGCAGAAACATATTGGCATCACTTCATGTTCTGTGTGAACTTACTGGTTTCTTTTTGTAGGCACTCAGAAGAACACAGTCATCATCACGTCAATATTAGCAGCTGTGTTCCTCTTACTGGTCTTGATATATTCTGTCATGAGACTATACAGCAGAAGGAACAAGTAAGAATAGTTTCCCTTTTCTTGCAAACGAGGTGCCTTACCTCTGTTCACCTTACAATTTGCCTTTCTTGTTCTTCTTGGTATTTATGTATCTGTTCTGGAAACCTATCTAGCAGGTAACAGCTTCATTAAAATAGCACAATTCACTCTAAATGACAAGGGGTATACTAAGCATCCTGTGACTAATTGATGGTGTGTTTTTTTTCCCAGGCAGAAGACACACTCAGGAGCACCCAGAACTCCTGCAAAGGAGACAAGCTTACAGCAAGACCTATGTGAGAGAGCCTCTCTGAGTCTGCACACACCGAAAGACCAGCACATCACTTATCAAAACGAGGTAACGCAAACGCAAACCCAGGGCTTCTAATGATTATTCAAATCCTCCATTAGAGGTCTCTGTTTGCCGTGTTCTTTGCTGCATGGGACAGACACATTGGGTAGATGACACAACGTATGTCCCATGTGCTCTCTAGCAACGATCGGGAAAAACTGCTTAAAGTTTTGCACCACTGACCTGGAGGGTGCAGCAGCAAAGCTATTCAAAGTTATTTAGGTGCAAAGGCATGAAAGAGGCACTGGTTGTGTCCCTTCTGGACCAGGCCAGGGAGCCCTGCAGAGTTTGGGTGCTGTTAAGAGCAGCCTCACACAGAAGTTTTCCCACAAGGGTCTGCCCTGCCCTCCTCCTGGGGCAGACTCAAAGGTGCTCTGGTGCTTTGTGCTTTTTGGCATCCACAGACAAAAAAAAAGTCATTAGTCACATCTGCGACTCTTTCCCACTAGACACTTTGCTCTGACCTCCCATGTGCTCCCTGTTTTCCCTGCAAGCTCCTGGTGCTCCTGTGCTTTAACTGGGAACCTCTTGTGGTTTGACACTGGCCATGGAAGTTGTTGACTCACTCTCTCCTGCTACTTCTGAGCAGAGGTGAGGGGGGGGATAATTAACCAAGGTCTCATGAATTGAGATAAGGACTTGGAGAAAACAGGGCAAAACAGGTTCAAGTTAATAGGTATAAGGCAAATTTATTATTAACAGAGTCAGGGGAGAATAATGTAGGAGTAAAATAAGCCTTTAAAATGCCTTTCCCCCCCACCCCTCCCTCTTTCCCATGGACAGTGCATGGAAACAGGGCCTAGGGGTTTTGGTCAGTTCGTCACCTAAGATCTTTTTCTGCTCACTCAGGGAGAGCTATGCCATGGGATACCTCTCACAGGAGACAGTTCTCATGAACTTCTCCATCATAGTTCCAATCTCACAAGCAGAAGTTCTGCCAAAACTGTTGCAATGTGAGCCCTTCCCACGGGCAAACAGTTCTCCAAAACTGCTGTGGTGTGGGTTACTCATTCACAGGCTGCAGTCCCCTAAGGATAAGCTGCTCTAGTTTGGAAGCAAGGGTTCTCTGTCTCTGTTTAAATCTCCCACTGGATCACAGCTTTCTCTGGCATCCACCTGCTCCAGCATGAGCACTTTTCCCATGGGCTGTGAGTGGATCTCTGCATCCCCTGTGGACTTCATGGATTACAGGGGGACAGTTTGTTTCATCAGAGTCCCTACCATGGCTTGCAGAGCAATCTTGACTCCTACGCTTGGAGCATCTCCTCCCCTTCTTTCTTTTTCCACTGACCTTGGTGCTGCCATGTTGTTTCTCTCACACGTCCTCACTTCCTCCTCTTCTCTGGCCAGAAGAAGAACTGCTGCTCGTAGGTGCCATTGCCATCAAGTTCCACCAATTCAAAGGTTCCTACAGGATCCCGCAGTGCCGAGAGGTCGATCTCGTTTGGGTTCCATGTTGGGAGCCGCTCGCCTCCATCGCGTGGGCAGCGGCAGCCGCCGCGGAGCTGGCGCTGTTGAACGCCTCTCGCCATGTGGGGAGTGGGAAGGGGAAGCTGCCAGCGCCACCCCTGCCCTTCTGCCTGCAGGGGCTGGCTGGGGGCGGCCAGGCAGGCAAGGCTGGACACGGGTCACACTGGCATGGTGACGGCCACCGCGGCGCCTCGAGACCCCTGGAAAAAACTGTGCATGCGCTCTTTTGATTTTCCTCTTAAATATGTCATCACAGAGGGGTTACCAGCCCCTCCAGTTGGGCCAGCACCATGTCCATCTTCAGAGCCATCAGAGATTGGCTCTGCCAGACATGGTCACAGCTTCCAGCAGCTTCTCACAGAAGCCACCCCTGTGGCCCTCCCCCACTACCAAAAGCAAGCTGTGCCAAATCAATACAGAACCCTCTTGTTCCTCATCACTTCTCTCTACCAAGCAGTGTAGAGCTCTATAGTGATTACCACACCACTCTGCTGGGTCTCTTGCAGGAGCAGACACCAGGCTCCTCACTTGACAAAGAGCCAAAGAGAAACCTGGGATTGAGGAAAAGGTGGAGGCACTTGTTTTTGGAGGAAGGAGAGAATCTGAACAGCAGCTTCCAAAGCGAGTTGGAGAGTGGACCTGCTGAGTTATCCATCAAGGATCTTGGCTGCTTTCCCCTGAAGGAGGATACAGAGGCAATGGCAGGTGAGGGAGTCCAAGTGACTCCCCAGCCCAGCAGAGAAAGGAGACACCAGCCATCTCCACAAGCCCAGAGGAGCACTGGGGACCCCAGGATGGTCAGTAGCCCATAGTAAGGTCTCAGGAAGGGGCAGCTTGCCCAGGCCCCTCCCAGGGATGTCTCAGGAAATCCTGAGCCCTAGGGCCTATGTGGGAAACCCATCCAGATGAGTCCATCAGTGGAGCACTTGAGCTCAAGGCGTCATCACCCAAGGGCTATGGACACATGATGCCTTGCAAAAGAAGAGTATTTGGGGTTTGCACCAGACTGTTAGGGGATTCTTAGGGGAAGAGACAAAGGTGAGAAAGGGAAGAATCAAAGGCACCTGGGAATAAAAAGCCTGGGAAAATGGATGGATGAAGGAATAAAAGGGTCTGGTTTCATTTTTGCAGGAGGCTGGCCAGTACATTTGTCTGCTCTGCCCAGTGCTAACTCTTCTCCTAAGTAAGGGACACCCCAAATGGTGTGCAAGTGTGTAGGGGGCCCTAATGTCAGCAACTGGGCCAGAACCAGGAGCCCCATGTGCCCAGATGTCAGCAGCTGGGGGACCTGAGTGAGAGATGCCAAGTGCCAGCCAGCAGCCTGTACCAGGTCAGAGCCTGTGTGTCCCTGGTGTGGCACCTGGAGCAAGCAGGGGTGAGCCTGTGAAAGCCAGCAGGGGTAAGCCAGACCAGCTGGTGAGTAGGGGATATGTCCCAGGATGCTCTTGTTTCACAAGCAATCAGGCAGAAGGATCTGTGCTGTGGATGGGCCAAGACCAACAGAACTAAGCCAGGATTGGTATTTGGGGAAAAAGAAAGGAGAAGGAGAAAAAAATAAAGAAAACAACAACAAAAATAAAGTTATTTTTTCAAGGCCTTGATCTTGGAAAGCTTTCCTCCAGCTCTGTGTGTCATTTTACAAGGTGTCTGATATGTGCTTCCAATGTGTTTGCAAAAGCTCCTCTGACAGCTTCTGTGGCAGTGCAGACTCAACGTAGAGCACTGTCTGTGATAAGGATCCAGTGAAAAGGAGTTATAGCTCATCTAGCCAAGCAAGAATCTTGAAGTCCCCTGAATTTTTTAAGAGTCATGCCTAGTTAGCTAAAGAATTTATGTGGGGGTTTTTTTTTACTTTGATTTTAATTAAATGTGTTTAACTCAGTGGAACAAGATTAAAAACCCAAGAAAATTAAGAAATAGCTGAACTTGAACCTGCAGAGACCTTTACACCTCAGAAAACTTAATGAATAGAGATTAGTTCTGCTAAGGAAGGAAATTCAATAGGGAATTGTTTATGTAAGAGGAGGTCTGGATTTATTTTTAAATAAAGATCAATGAAGTGTCTTAGTAGTGACTTAGTAGAGTAAGATAAAAAATTAGCAGAAGTGAATTATGCATGTGCTGGGAGCTGCCAAAGTAGGAGGGTCAGCCAGAGGGCAAGTGATGAAGACAATAATGAAGACCCTCTGACGAATATCAAAATAATAGCGGGTAAAGGGCACTATTATGGCAGCCCCGCTCTGCATCAAGACAACATTGGAGAAGACACCTTGGATGTAATGGCTGGGCAGACTCAGAGGGGCTGTAAGGGAATCCTAAATATGGCAATGTATTTAATCCCCAGGGAACTGTTTCTTATGGGACATGCTCATGGCAAAAATTCCTAGCATGTCTCCAGTGCTGTAATAAAGGAATGTCCTATTTAATAGAATTTTGCTCTTGGATTTAAGTTCTTTAATTCACCAGTTGGAGAGATTCCCAATCCACTCACTGAAGGGAAAACTCCTTCACTAGTCTTCCATTAAAATATTAACTTACCAGCACAGTGCTTTTCCTCTTTAGACTTTAAAACAGTCTTTCCGTATCCATCAACCACATCTCTGGTGTTATAAATGATAATATAAATATTGACTTTCACATTTATGTATTAGATTTTATAAGTTATTATTAATTATAATGATTTTTATATAGAACAATTTGCAGTCCCTTTTAACTGCTTTTTGATATAGTATTATCTGTCAGCTTTTCTATGAACCGTATAGCTTATATAAACAGTAATGTGATAAATATAGCTTAGGCTTTTGCATAATATTAAAACAGACTATATAATTTTAAATGCTTTCATTGTTGTAACTAATTGAAAATAATGAAATATCTAATTTTGATCAAAAGTATTTGTAAAAAGGACTAGAACATCTGTATGACAAGATAACATTGAAAAGAACCAGACAAATAACACCAAAAGAGCAAGGAGGAAATGTACTGCTCCCCCTCAACTATCAAAAAGTGTCAAACTACAGACTAGGGAACCCCGTGAGGAAATAAAATACAAGATTCTCAAAATCACATCTGCATTGTAGCACGTATTCTAAGAAGATTAGGTCAAGGATTGAACTAAGATAAAAAATTATCAGAACATGTAAACTCAGAGTAATGTTTGAATATGTATACTATTCATTAACAGGCTGTTAGGGTTGGCTTGGTAGGGAAAGAAAATCTCAGCCTAAGGCTGTGGGAAAACTCTTTTTAGTCATGGTAAGCCAAAGGCTCACTCCCAAGACCCCCCTGTTCAGTTATGCAGATTGTTACTAGGATGTTCTCAGTTCTTTTTGTTACTATTGGTTAATTTTCACTGCAGAAAATGTAATATTCCTAATCACTCTTTCCCATTGGATCTCTCCCTCAGATCCTGCCTTAACCCCTCCCTGCACCCAAATGTATAAATATCCCTTCTCTACCCTGGACCCTGTTTTTTCCCGATTTGTTCCCAGTACAGCTCGCACCTTCCTGCTTGTTGTTTTCACCTCATTAAAGTTTTGTTTCCAAACAATCAGATCAACGCTGTCTCTGTAAAGTCGCCAGAGCTGTTTCCCAGGAAAACCACCAGTCAGACTGTCAGGGCTCGGGCTAGGGGGTTTCATCATGCATTTGACCAATGCATGAAAAAGTATATAAGAAGAGTTGTTATAGTTAACAGTGTGCTTCTGGCAGTTTTGGGCACCCCAGCGCTGGATTTTATCCCTTATTAAACTTCTCAAAATTTTGAAGAGTGAGTTTTGCTTCTCACAGCTGGTATCAAGAAATTACAACCACCCTATCCAAAGACATTCCATGATGAAATGACTTTATGAAGGTTGTTCAGCAGCAGATCTTGACTGTGGTTGCTGGAAAAGATGTTGAAAGGGTCTGATGAATGAACTGGTCAGTGGATATCAGTTCTTCTTTCCTCTGTTGGAGAGAATATATTCTGCTAGACTCTGGTTCATTCTTCCTACTTTCCCACTGGACCGAGGCCTCCATGGAGTGTGCAAGGCCCACTTTACCTCTAACATTTTAGCCGGGCTTTGTGCTATTCCAGTAATGATGTGAATCACTCTGTCTGGTGATATTCCTACTCACACTCCAAGCCTCAGCATAATTTTTTTCACCAAAATCTTCACCAGCTTTGTTAGTGCAACAAGAAGAAGCTTCTGGCAATCCTGAAAAAGTATCTACCAGTACCAATAAATACCTGTGGCCCTTTTGCCAGGTCAGCTCAGCAAAACCTAGTTGCCAGTAGTCTCCTGGATCATTTCCTTTCTTAACAGTCACAGGTGTAGGCTATCTACTTTGATGTGCATTATTCTTTAAGTGTTTGGCACTTTTGTTAAGAATTGTTAATTCTTCTTATGGTAACAGTCATTCATATGTTCAAAACCTGAGCCTTCAATGCTTCTACCATAGACTATTCCTCAGTGAGTTACCAGTTGTTCTTCCCCTTCGGTTTTCCTCATAAGGAGTTGGGGAATCACTACTTCTTTGATGGAAAAAATCCACCATCCTTCAGGACTCCTTTCAGCACTTAACAGTTCTTCCAATTTCTCATCTTTGGCCTGACAATCAGAAGCCTGCTTGTCCAAATACTGTTATTTCTCAGGTAAGACCAACAGGACTACCCCACCAGCCGCCTTCTTGGCTGCTTTGTGAGCCAGGCAATTTCCAGTATTTACTGGGGTCTGTCCAGACTGATGAGCTTTACAATGCATTAATGCCACATTTCAAGGTAACTACACCCCCTCTAACAGTCTCTGTTATTATTTGTCAGTGTTTCACAGGTGATCTCTGGGAGTTTCACAGCTCTTTCTTTCCAAATGGCTCCATGGGAAAGGACCACTCCAAGAGCAAATTTTAAGTCTGACTTACTTGGCTTTTTGGATTCCATCTTTCACAAAGCTTCTCCCATTCACAAAGAGTTTACCACCCATGTCTTCTGAGTTCTGTATATCATCTCAACTACAGCACACCTGTTCAGTGCTCTGCAAAAAATCATGGGCAAATTCCATCATTATGAGTCAGCTGTTAAGAACAGTGTTGGATTCAGTTTAGCTACTTTTAAGTCCAGATTAGTTAAACTCCACGTCATCTTATTCTAGCAGTACCATCTGGTATGTTAACATTCTGCTTGGTGATGACCAGTGTCCTTTTTTGTGTTCCAACACCACTACAACTGTACAGGGCACAAAAACAGTCAGTTGCTGACCCAGGGTTAATTTTTTTTCCTTCCTTACCAGGAGATTAATATTACAAGAGATGGGGCAATTGAGAGACTTTGTAAAAGATGGTTTGTTTCCTTATGACCTCAATCTCATAGAAGGGTGACATTAAAGATGTTACATCCAATTCCATAATATCAGAAGCCATTTAAATCTTAGTTACAATGCCTTATGTTAGTTTTTTAGCCAATCAAATTCTTCTATGAAGTTTGCTAGCATCTTTTTGCACCAATCATTAATTGCTTTGCTTTTGTGGCTTTGCCGCTATGTGTCATTTTTTAACCAATCATATAACACTTCACAAACCTACATTGATACATCTTGAACTTCTAACTAACTTTAAAACTTTAGGTTCTAAACTAATTTTAGGTTCTACTGCTAAACTTACAAATCTTTCACTACCCTACTTAATATATTGCTTTGCTTACATAATACATATCTCAGTTTGCTAAAAACATATTTCTACTTAAACTACAAACTTACATTCTTGTTTTATGTCTGTTTCACTTCAATGCTCTAATTCTCCAAGGTCTTAGGTCAAACACTGTATCCATCTCTTATCTCTGAGCCTGTATGCACAAGGCCCTGAGAGCTCTCTATGCCTGCATTTCCCACAACTCCTGGATTTGGAGAACTGCAGCCACGGCTGTCCTGAGGCAGGCTAACCATCCTTTGCTCTCAGAGGATGCCACTTGTTCTATCAATATTCCCAATGCTCCCTGCCTCCCCAGCTGGGCTTTGTTCTGCTAACACTGCTTTCATTCCTCATTATTGCACATGTTCCATGCTCCTTCTAGCAACTTACTCAAATCCCTAGGAATAACATATCCAATCGTCACATATCTTCACAAATTTCTCTGCGTCTCCTCTACAAGTTTGTGCTGCAGGACTAACCCCTTCATCAGTTTACCAAACCCAAAATCCTGTCTTCTACTCCTCCATCAACTAGATCACGTATGCCTCTTTTGCCTGCAGCTGGAGGAAACTCCCCAGCTGCAACTTTATCTACTCTCTTAGTCCCTCTTGTCCCCTACTGGCTGCCAGGGGCCCTCAGGGACCCTCTCTTCCACAACCATACTTTATTCAACACTTCCCAGTGCTACACCCCCAGCAGCATTGTTTAGGCTTTTTTCTTCATCTTTCTCTAAAGATAAAATCACTTAAGGACCCCTTAATAACACGTAACACTCTGCGTGTGTGTGTGTCTCTGAGTGTGTGTCTGAGTGTGTGTGTAATTCATAGAACACCTTAACAATTATGGATTCCTCAGCTCCTACCACCTGTTGCAGCAGGTGTATGTCCCCCCCTGCCCCCCTTGTCTGCCCAGTTATGGGCTAAACTACCATGGTCACGTTCTTCTTCTTCCAATTCCACACCCACTCCATGCCTTTGTTCTCCCCTTTGTGGTTCTCCTCCTCAATCTTGTCTCCCTTTATACACTGACAAATTTACACTGAAATGCACTCCAGAAATTTTTTGTGCTTTTATCCCCACCCACATGGTTGACTTTCTCTGCTGGGAAATCTTGTGCAGTTTGCGCTGGAGAAATTGGCAGGATCTCAAAGTTTAAACTATTTAACCTTTACTTGTTTTATAGAAGTAAACTTGAGAGAGAGGGAGATGTGGTTTGACAGCGATCCTGTGATCGAATCACCAGCAAAATGACAGCTGGTGGCAGATCCTCTGGACCAGGTTAGAACTTCTAGTAGACCCATTTGAGAATTTATGACTTGAAGATCCACTGCCTGAGAGTAATGATTAAGGGGGATTATGCTAACTGATGTGAGCAGAGTCAGAAGGGAGTTCAGTCAGCAGAACAGATGTTCTGGTATAAATACTCCAGCAGGCAGTACATCCTGTAAAACTTAGCTGTGTTTGGTTTCACTGGAATCTGTGTCACTGACTCAAATCACCTTTTGTGTTGTTAAATAACAACAACTTGGATCAGCTGTACTATATATTTGCCTTAAGCCTGTGCAGTTTCATTGGCTAGTGGCTCAAATGGCTCTGCTTATAAGAGGTCAGTAGTCCAGAAAACAAGGGAAGAATGAAGAAATATTTTAGTATTGGAATGTGTCCACCCAGAAAGTGGAGGAAAGAATAAAGGATAGACCTGATTTGTGACAGAAGGAATTTTAAATTGCTCCTTCCACCAGCATGCATGGTGTATTACAGCGAAATAGATTAAAAAATATTAACAAAGATCTCTCTGGATTTTAGGACAAGAGCTCTCTACTTACTCTCTTTCTCAGTAACTTCAAAGGATTTATCATACCAGAGAGTCCATGCCACCTTGGCTACCAGCAGCTCCAGAGAAGGTAACATACCTTGTAAAACTTGGCAAGGATTGCTGACCTGAGCCAGGTTCCTGTAAAAAGAAAGAGTTGACATTAGACCACAGACTAAGGCAGAAGGGGATTTTTGTGCCTTGTTCTCCTGCAAATATAAGAGTATTTGGACTCTTCCACCATTGCTGGTTTGTCTAGAATATTTTTAATTTGCCTCTGTCTGCCTTGAGGTTACTTCTGGTCTTTGCCTACTACTTCAGTACTCTCCTAATTTAATTCAACTCTAATTTATGCCCTCTCTTCTAAAGAAGCAGCCCTCTTGTTTTCCAGACCCTTTCATCATTATCTTCTTTCTTCTCTAGGTTTCTCCAGCCCACTGAAGCAGTTTGCCTAAATACAGACATTTTCCACCTCAGTAAATGTTAGTAACTAGAATATATCACTCAAATCCCCCAAAAGTCCCCTTTATTTTCATGAAATAAGAACAGGAAGATTTCACTGGGATTTCCCTCCTTTTGTTGTTTTGATGGTACAGGACACTTCTGAATAAATTTATTTTAAGCTGTGTCATGGGCAGTTCTCTGGACTTCCCTCTAAAATCCCTTTTGCTATAGTGAAAGCACATGAGCCTGAGAAACTTGTTAGCACATCTTTCTCATTAAAACAAAAAGTGTGGGGAGCCTGCAGGTACATCAGTCTCAAACAACTGGTGGGTTAATTGCTGGTCTGTTTTAGACAGAACACAAAGGGGAAGGCTGGCAGAGGGAAATTTAAGTGATTCAATACATAGTGATTGATCCTAGGATATAGAAAGAAAAGTAGAAATAAAGGTAGTGGTAATACTGAAATTTTGTTGTAAGGCCAAGGGACTTTGTTTAGTTAGTTGGCAGGGGGAAAAGGCTGCACTAAATCAAGCACAGAGGTGGGGAAGGTGTCTTCAAGTATAGCTCGAGCTATCTGGAAGAGATACTACTCTGACCTCCAGATCCCACCTACAAGCTAGGCTAGATCTGTTGGGATCAGAAACTTTCTGTTTTTCCAGGTAAAAAGGCAGTCCTTTGTGCACTGAGAGCAGAAGGACCATGAAGGTAAGGTTAACACATGGTGAGCCCAGGATGACCCAGGAAAGCTGCAAACATCACCTTCTTCCTTAAGACAGTTTAGTATCATCGTTCCAAATATTCCCATGCATCTCTGTCTTAAATAATTATGACTTTCTGGGTTTATGTGGGCATCTTTGTCAATTAATTTTGACAGGGGGTTGAAACTGTGGTGTTTGCTTTTTCCCATGAGCTATGATGGCTGAAAATAGGAGGCCTTCTAGAGCCTGGCAAGATAAATATTGCGACTGTTATGAACAGTGTATGAATTTGCACGTGTGTATGAATGCTTTTAAAGAAAGAGCAGGCACTGAATGTCCTAAGAACGACGTTTCTAGTTAATCAGACTGTGAAATGGGCTGCTTCTGTCAAGCCTGAAAAGCTGTCTGTTGTGTTTCATCAGTAGAAGATCCTAATCTAATAACATTAAAATATCATAGTGTCCATCCCGCTATCCCTCACCCCCCCCCCCCCACCCAACAGGAAGGTAGCAGTGAAAGCAAAAGACCACTCCCAATTATATAAGCGATATAGTCCAAAAGAATTTGGTTTCTAAACTGGGATTGAGGGAAAGGTTGGCGCTGATGTTCGCTCTGTCGGGACTCTAACCCCCAGCTCCGGCTCTGGGACGAGCGGCTGCGTGAGTCGTGGGAGTTGCCCCCTCCCGGGCTCTCATCCCATCTTTCTCCCTGCTTCCACGTACTTGGCCGTGAGCAGCCATCCCTCTCGCCGCCTTCCCCGGAGGTCTGAGGCAGGTCTGAGGAAGGTCTGAGGAAGGTTTCGGGCGGAGGTGGGCAGTGCGTGCCGGGCGCGGGTCAGCCCGACCGCGCCGCCGGGAGCGGGGGGGATGGATCACGGAGGGATGGATCACGGAGGGATGCACGGAAGGATGGAAGGGTGCAGCCGCCGTCCGCGGCTGGGCTCTCCTTCCTCCGTCTGTTCTAGCCGGGAGGGTCTTCCAGGTGTGGGCTCAGCCGGCAGCTGCCCTCGGAGCCCTGCGTGGCGCCCGGAGGGTGAAAGTTTCCTGGAATTTAAGGGAGGTTCCCAGAAAGTGGCGGGGAGCGGTTTGTCCATGGAGGGGCACAGCCCGTGGCTCAGGAGCCCTGCGAGGCGCGGTTTGGATTTGAGTAAAGGATTTGAGTAAAGGATTTGGGCTTGTCCCAGTCTTCAACGCCTTTTCTTTTTCTTTTTTTTTTCTCCCCCCTTTATTTTCTTCTTCTGGTCGTTTCGGGTTTTCTTTATTTCCCCACCGCCCGCAGCACCTCTGATTGGGATTTTGACCTAAAGGCACTTCTTTTTTTCTGTGCCCGGTATAGCAGCTGTGTTTTTGCTACACGATATAGTTTCTTTCCTCATTTGTGAATTCTTGTAGCTGTCCCGGCTGCGTGCAATAGTGCATTAAGGGCTTTAACGGTGCGAAAGCAGTGAAGCAAAGGATTGTTATTGAAAACTCTGCTTGCCTGCAGGTGCGGTACATCATCTGGTGCTTTATAAACAATTTTGTGACTCGGTAGTTTCTGCTTGCTATGCTGGCCCTTGATTTCTGCATGCTTGTAAGAATATTTATCTGAATTTCTTATAACTGTGCTCAAATATCTGACTACACAAAATTTTCATTTGGCTCATTGCTTATGGGTTCTTGTTTCTGCACATAACAACTTGGTCCATATTTGTTCTTGGTAACTGGACAGTTATATCAGGAGTTGTTTTAGCACAGCACGTTTAAAATTTCACTGGGTTACTGGTTGTGGATGTATGCAGTGTTTATGCAAGTTTGCTGACAATTTGATTGCAAATACTTTTTTCCTTCATCTTATTTATTTACCAGTCCTCTTTTTTAACCTGTGCAATACAGAAAATGCTTTTCAGTTGTTTGGCTCTTTTATTTTTTGCATGTAGTGAAAATCTTTAAAAGGTTGGGCTTTGCTTACATTCTCGACAGAAGATGGTCCCAAGATACATCAGCTAGTTTTGCATGCATTAGCCAAAAAAAACTCTGCAGTGGGTAGAGTGTTTTACAGAGGCATTTTTTTGCAAAATAATGTTTCCACTTAAATATAATGCCAGCTTCAGTTCCAGACAGGAACTGGCAGTTCCTTTGTAGGAAACAGGACAATAAGACTTGTCAAGCCTTGTTGTCTGACCCCAGAACAACACTCTTTTCCACATGAGAAATCGTCTCTTAGTTTTTGCATCCTGAATGTACAATATCGCCAGAAAATGATCTGTCATCTCACCTTGTCTTTCTTTAGGGGAAGCAGATTTTTTTTTTCTTCCAAAATGACTTTACAAATTCTGGTTTTATGTTTGGCATACTCTGGGCTTGGAAAGGAAAATGGTAAGTTGAATTTCCTGAAATCTTCTTGTAATTGTTTGGGGAACTGGTTTCAGATTTCTGAGGCTTCAACAGAGTAAGAGACAAAAATAGGTGAAATACAGATTGCTGGTGCTGTTTAACTTACATACTTACATAGCTGAGACAGAGACATGGAGCTGGTAGTTGTGACACAAAACCTCCCGGACCGGCATTTAGAGATGGGAGGGACAAGAAGCATCCCAAATCTACAGTGACACTGGACACCATTGTTAACCTGAGCTGACAGCTTCCAAGAGTAGAGCATCTCTACAGAACTTCCTTCCCATCATCTCAAATGCACCATGAACTCTGAAACTACAGTTCAAAAAGCCTTTTAAAGGCATTTTGATGTTTACTTCTCTGATAATGTCTTGGTGTGTACTTCTCTTATGCATTCAAACTTCCTCTAGCTGTCAGGGAACAAAAATTGAGTATTTGCTGAGCATAAGAAGTCATGAGCTGATTTAAGAGGGAAATCTACAGGTGTGGGTACAGAAATAAGTAAGCCTTTTTTTGTCTTTTGAACAGCTTAGAAGAAAGTTAAAGCCTCAGCCAATGTAAATCAACATAACTTCATTGATTTCTAGGAGTATGCAGGAGACAGACTCTTTTGTGGGGGAAAGCCACAGAAATAGTATGTAACATAAGAAGTTGTGTCTGTGGGTAATCCAGGCCTTAGAATTAACAGTAAGATTCTGAATATGTGCAATATCTGCCCATCTCATTTACTGTTTACTGTCATTGCAGTGGTTCCTCAGGCTGGACACACAGAAGTGAGGATGGGTGACAATGTGACTCTGAGCTGTGTCCTGACAGAACCCATGGATGTTGTGCAAGTGACATGGCAAAAGGACTCAGAAGGATTAAATGCAAATATAGCTACATACAGTGAAGCAAATGGATTAAAGATTCATGAGCCCTATAAAGACAGAATGAATTTCACAAGTTTGGAACTCAATAAGACAAGCATAACTTTTTGGGATACTAGAATGGATGATTCAGGATGTTACAAGTGCCTCTTCAATGTTTACCCTTTGGGCTCCTTCTCAGGAAATACCTGCCTGAGCGTTTTTGGTGAGGTTCTCTTCGGGAATATGTCTCTAGTGAAATAAGAGGTGTTTTTTCACCCACAGTATTTCCTTGAGCAGATTGAAGAACTGCAATGGTAGGAACGTCCCTTGGTGGAACATGATGTAGAAACGGAGCACTACTGCTTGTGACCAAAATTCTGTGGGTCTTATTCAAGACTATTGTGGTTGTTTTGGCTCTTACTTGTTATTCCTTGAGTAGCAGCTGAAAAGCAAGGAGTAGAATCTTTATAAGTCTTCGATCAGTCCCAGATGGACCTTGGGCAAGCCAACATTGCCCATTTCAGTTTCCTTTTGGTGCAAGATACAACCCCAGTGCTGTGAGCTGTTCTGCCAAGCCCTATCATTGATAGGGAATTAGCAGATAGGACCAATGAATTATTTTACTGAACAGATTATTTTAATACTTGGCTTTCAGATTGAGTGAAATCTTTGGGGTATATTATTATAGACAGGTAAAGGAATTATAAAAGAAAGGCCTCATAAAATCAGGCCTGCTCTGCTAAATTAAAGCTACCCTGTCACTTCTTCTAAGTGCAGTTTGCAAGTTCCCATTTGAAAGCAATCTTAGTACAAGAAGTTCGTTAACACAACAACCTATTCCTGGGTGCAAAAGAAGTGCACATGTGTAAATAATAAGGTTTGTCCCATGAGAACCCACAAAAGAAAAATGTAAACACTTGAACCTTAGCATATACACACAAAGTCACCTTCTGACCAATAAAAGATGTGCTAAGAAAACTAATAACCAATTAGAGTTAAGCACAAAGTCTGTAAAAACTATATAAAAATGCATTATGTGAGTAAAGAATTGGCTTTTCCCACATGAAGAAAACAGAGTTTTGCATGATTTATAACAGTATGTAATTTCAGTGTGGGGGAAGGAGTACTGAGTCGTGGTGGTGCCGTGACGCAAGGAACTCTTCTTGCATTCCTTGCCGTTGGGCTCAGTGTGAAACCAGTAAGCTTTGTTCTGGTTTGTAATGGTTAGGCTGCTACTACTGCTTAGGACCAGGTGCTCACTGTGGTGACGCCTTGTCTCATTTGTGTGTTGGAAGGTCTCAATGCATCTGTCTATCACAACATTTCTGAAAATCATTTGATAGCCGTCTGTGATGCTCATGGCCTCCCAGAGCCCACCATCACCTGGAACAAACTGTTCAATTCTACTCCTACAGAGAAGACAGTCAAGCACAAAAATGGGATTGTGTCCATCACCAGTAAACTGGAAATCTACAACATTCAGAGCATCAGTGCACAGGATTTGACCTGCACAGTAAGCAACACAAACGAAGCAGTTGAATTGCCTGTGAAAATAAAAGGAGGTAGGTAAGCAGTACAAACAACTTGTTAGCTTTCTCAGCTTCATTTATTTGCAGTAGCATATTTGGATAGGAATCTTCTGGGAAGAGGATGGAATGAGATGTGTGTGTGTGTCACGAAATCCTATTTGCATCCATTGTTGTCTTTGAGGTACTTACATACATACTTGTCCTTTACAAGAGGGGAAAAAAAAGCCAGACTAATCAACTACAGATTAGATCTGGGGTTTAGAGGCACCAAGCATTTTGCAGCAAGTTGAACATAGGTTTCCACGTAGGCCTTCATAATTTTTTTTAGCAGTCTAAAAATAAATATAAATATGGCAGCTGATATCTGTGAGTAGAAAGATGAGCAGATATTCTACGGGGATGCTTGATGAACCGGAAATTTTGAAATTCGTAACAAATTATCTCTGAATCAACTGTTTCAGTTCAATTTACTGCAAGTTTTGTTGCATTTAACTGGTACATTATGATTTAGTTTCTCTGATTTTGTACTAAGGCACATGTCCACTGCCATAACGGTCAGGGAGGAATAGTACTTTCAGGTATACAGGGAGAGGGTCAGATGAAGATTCTTACATTTGGTTTATACAGAAGCCTTACGTACATTAATGTAACATTTGAGCATCGTGTAGTGTTAATTTTATTTCTTCTTCCAACATTCTGTTCTGCTGGAAAGATTTTGACCCTGTTTCTGCAGATAGGGAACAGAAACATTAAAAGGTGAAGGTTTTTAGTTCATACAGTTCATTTTTAGTTCATACAGGAGCATTGACTTAGGTGATTTAAAATTCATGTCTCTATATCCAGAGCCTTAAATTGAAGACCACGTGTAAATTAACAAGACAAGGAAAGCAGTTTGTAGCTGTGGGTTAATTCTGAAACTGCATGCTCAAGAAGTGATTGTTATAGGAATAGTAGTAAAGAGCAAGATCTGATTTTTAATATCTGCTCTCTAAACATTCAAAAGCAATTTAGTTCTTAATTCTGAATTACATTAAAATTCTGAAAAAGCATATTAATCTTTTTGTCCTGTCTTCAACATTCTTTTGTTTTGATAATTTGAAAAGAAAATGTGTATCTCAGAAAGCAGAAAACTAAGGCTGTTGTTATTTCTTGCTAAGTGGATGAAAAAAATCAGCTAACAGCATGTTGTTTTAACAATCTTATATTTCAGAGGATAAAAAATTCAAATGAGTAGTTCAACGTAGCTTTGTTAAAAGACATAATAGTTATGGCTTGAGTCAAATAAATTTCAAGTCATATAATTTTCCAGCTAATGTCAGTGAAATGAGCCCTTGAATAACATTTTGATTAATGGCAGTCAAATTAAGTGGCTAATGTCTAACCAGGGAGGAACATTTACGTTCTGCTGTTGGGTAGATGTATTTGCAGGCAGTAAAACATAGGCTGACTTCTTCCCTTAAAATTAATGTTGCCTTTTCAAAAGTGTTTAAAAGTAAAAATAATAAAATTCTGGGTGAACAAGCAAACTCTTCTGAAAGTGTTAAGACTTATATGAAGTTCTGCTTGTGTGTGTATGCCAACCTCTGTATAAGGCATGGGAATGGCAGTGTTCTTTGCCATGAGCCCATCTCTTCCTCCAATTTTCTGTGGGCAAGTAGTTTATTTTTGAAGATACATAGGTTTATTCTCTCTTTTGAGCAATTGCTGCTTCCATTTACCTTATAGCAATACCTTTAACTATATCAGGGGAACCACTGGCTCCTCTTGGCTCGTTTTGCTTTTTTCCTCAATAAGCTAGATTAATTTGCCAGGGGTGTTTTGTTGTTTTGTTTTCACAGAAGAGGGATCATCATTGCTTTGGTTGGTGATTATTGCAGTGTTTCTAGTAGTCATCATAGTTCTGGTTCTGATTATGTTGTTCCGGAGGAAGATCCTATGCAGAAGAAATTGAAGTGGTGAGTCACCAACGTATGGAAACGTGGTTTTCCTAGAGCCCATAATAAGGTCTGATCATCTCCAGAGAAGAGTGAGACTTTGTTGGGATACCACTGGGGGTATGACTGTCATATTGGACAACATAATAATAATAATAATAATAATAATAATAGCAATATGTTTACAGTTTTTAGAGGTTGCCTCAGTTGCATGTAAGTTTAAGAGCTGTTTTCCCACTGCCAAGGGACAATCCAAGACTGGAAACTGTGAGGGAAGGATCCAAGCTGAGCAGGACATGCTGCTTTTGGTTTGCTTTGAAGTAGCAGTATCAGCAGAAGTAATTCACTTATCTTTCACATTTTCCTGGAAGCCCACAAACTGTAGTATGCTCAGATAATTTTTGGCAGGTGAAGTAGGCATTGAAGATAAATCCACTCATGGAGAGTGATGTCACCTCAGGGGAAGCATTTTCTACTGGTGACGACACCATCTTTGTATTTTTAAAGACAAACAGGATAATATGATGAAGAATTGTGCTCAAATTTAGCACGAGTGTGCTTCCTAATGATGAATTAAGGAGAAGTTGAAGTCAGTGTAACGTCTCTGAGTGTGTAATCACCTGGTCATGGATCAATTCAATTCTCTAGTCTTAATTATTAACAACATAATGAATGGAAAAAGTTGAGGGGGGGACACATACCATAACCTTCTGAAATCACAGAAATTTGGTGGTCGTTGGTAGTTTCACTGTTGTTTAACTAAATCCAAATTCTATGTCTGGCTTTAAATTCCACTAGTATATTTAGAAGCACCAGCATATATTAACTCAGTTCATGGCTATTAAGATACTTGCTTCAGGGCAATAATATGATATAAAGTAAAAAAAGTGTTTCAAGGACTATACACCTGTCTATTGTGAACTTAGACCTACAGCATCTACTATTAAGAGGGTTTGACCTAATGAATCTTCTACTGACAGAGACACAAAAGTCTTCACTGAGAAGAAAGATAATTTAACAGTTCTTACACCCCAGATATTATGTCTTAATTGTAAAATATATGTGAGATTTTCATTGATCCTATAAAAAATTCAGAAGATAAAATATCTTGTTGAATTTTCAGACCAACCTGGAAGTTAAAGTGCAAGGAGTTTGTTCTTAAACACTGCTTATTAAAGGATCAGAAGAAAAATATTAAATGTCCACAAGAAAGATGTATTTTTATTCTAGAACAACCATTCCAAACACAAATGAGCTTGTACTAAGCATACCTTGAAGGAGAGACCTTGAGATGGAGGTGATCTCATAGAGCTTTGGCATCACCCCTTAGAGCAGATCTGAGATCGACCAGGAAAAGAGAGTACAAAAAAAAGCACAGGTGCTGCCTTGCTGTGTTTTGAAGCCCCTTCACTGCATGGCAGATGAGAATCACACAAGGATGCTGTGTCTGCACTGAGGCCCAAAGCTGGACCAGTGTCACTCAGTGAAATGCAGCTTGACAAGACCAGTTGTTCATGTTTTGAGTAGGCTGAGGATGTTAACGTGTCCTGGCATGACTCTGCCCTGTGGATACTAGCAGTTCCCTGGGCAATGCCCTTACGTGGGTTCCGTGCCAGTTTGTAGCAGGCAGTGACAGCAGGTTTCTTACACCCTACACCACACACTAGGTATCAGGTTTGGAACCCCCAGGCCATTTCATGTATCCTTGTGCCATGACATGGCTCACTTAAGACATGATTTCCTGCTTTGCAGACACTGCTGTGATGCACAACAACAGAACCTACAGGTTATTTGGGAAACTGAACAGATGCCCCTTCCCTGTCTTGTAAGGAAAGCCTAAGACACAGAAAAGCATTAGTTCCAACTGAAAGCAATGTGCCTCTTTTTCCTTAGCTAAAGGCTCAAAGCTTGAAGTTCCTCTGTGTCTCCAAGAAAAGTGGGCTCTCATGTCCTGCTGCCTGGGAAGATGTCAAGATTCCTGACCCCACACGTATGCCAACATGTCACAAGGTCAAGACTTAATATAAATCCTTGTTCAGTGGGGCAGAGGGAGTAAATTGGATGAGCAGCATTTAGTATTGGGTGTTTGTTTGGTTAAAGTTTATCAGGAAATTGGGATTTGAATGACATCAGTTGTTTGTGGTCCTTTTGGTTTTTCATGGGTTTTGATTATTGCTGATGCCAGAATGTAACTTCTGCAGTGAGGTTGTGAGTCATTAAGTTCCTGTTCTTTTAAAGTAGTCTGGATTTTATCAGCCATAGTCTGTATGTTTTCAGTTGCTCTTTGGTCCTGAGTTTCAAAAATGTAATGCACTGGCCTGGATCAGTTTTGAATAAAGGCAGCATTACTTTATTCAGAGTAATTTTGACCAGCTGATCATATTCCTTCATACACTGACCATCTTAGCAAAATGTGTAGTGTGTCTTTTTAATTTACATCTGTTTCCCTGAAAGCATCATTAATTAGTTTGCTGTAAAACTTCAGGTGGTGCAGTTCAATCACTCTGTCGCCATCTGATTATTTTTTTTTCTCTCCCAGGATGCTCTTTTCTGCTGGTGGCTAAGGGTTACTTACAGTTCATCTTGTATATTATTCCATGTATGTGGGACTTTCCTGGCCATCCTTAGAATACTAATATTTGTGGAGCTAAGGTAATTTTTAACGCCACATTTACAGTGTGCCACCACTCCACAAGTACTGTGAAGAGGAAATCCCCACAACTTCTTAGCCTGCTTTTGTGACGACTTGTTTTTTCCTTGGTCATCTGTAAAATATGTTTATGCTTTTTAAACATTGGTTGTAGCTGGTCCCAGGAGGCAGTACTGTCTTGCAGAAAACCCTCTTCTGTTTTTGTCCTCTATTGTTCTCAGACTGGGGGAAATGAGATGCAGAGCCTACGCACATATTTTTGGATGTGCTGTTTGTAACAGCTCAATAGAGAGCTGATAGCACTGGCTCGAGAATACCAGGGTCTGTCTGGGGCTTCAGTACTTCTTTTCATTCTGCACTGGATAACAAGTACAGCCTTTCCAGGCTTGCCAAAATGCTCAGTTTTCAAAATAAATCAGTAGCTTTTCATCTGGGTGGCTGGGGAGCCTTCTCTGACGAAGTTCCTTCCAAGTGCTTTTGGTTCTGAGCGTGTGGTTAAGTTTTGCTTTGCTTTTATTTTTGTTCCTCTTCATGGTAGATACTTGGAAATCAGGTATCTAGGGCTGAAAGTTGATGTCCCATCCCTCAGGCATTTGTCTTGTGTACCAGTTACAGAGCATACACACATTTTGGTTCTCCCTGAATAAGTCCCAAGGGAAGTGTCTTCACAACATTTGTGGATAAGTGACTTTTTTGGAATCAAGCTGACCAGCCTTTGTAGGAAGTGCTGACACACAAGCTTTGGAAAACTCACATCTCGTCCTCTACCAAGTAGGCTGGCAAACCCAGCTGAGCTAACCACTCAATGTAAGTGCAATGAGCAGGCTGCAAAGAATCTCCAGACATAAATTCTCCCATGCCTGAAGTTTCTTGGTGTTGCTCATCTGATAAAAAGTTAAATCCTTTCATCCCTTACTCAACTAATAGAGCTTAGCTGCAGACCACACTGAGATAAAGCAGTCCAGTTAAGAAACCCAGTGCCTGGGCAGAAGCCAAATAAAGGCTATTAGCCTGAATAAATTTTTGTGACTTACCTGTCATTTATATGTCTTTGCTTGAGTGCTTTCCACAGCATCACTTGCTTATTTCATGGCTTGCAGGATACTCATATTTCAGCCTGTCCAATTAAAAAGCTTTATTGTTAATTCTTAGGAAGTATCAGTCTGCGGGGGGGATAAAATTCCACGCATTTATTTTTTCTTCAGGCTTGTGGTAACATGTGAGGAAGGACTACTTCACAAATGCATGTAGAGGCCAGAATGGTTGGGGGTTTTGGTTTGTTTGGTTGGTTTTATTTATAAAAATTTGTATGTTGATCTCTCTTAGGCAGCTTATACAGGTTTTTCCATGTGGAAAACTTCGGAAATATTCGAATAGTATGTTTGTGTTTAAAAAAAACAAGGGGAAAAAATGTGAATTCTAATTGGGTAGGTATGATATTGAATAGATAAGAAAGCTGAACAGAGTAAGTTAACCTGGAATAAGAAAACCTGAAGAGTCACAGAAGAAGGGACTAGGCCAGACCAAAAATTCCATTCTGCAGAAAGCACCAGCATAGAAATGTGTTTTTCCTGTTTGGAAATCAAAACATTCAGGTTCTCCTTTGAGCAGAGATTTTATGGAGCTCAGATGTAAGCAGCATTGCCTTTGCCTCTTAGTGTTGTGGTTTACTTGGCAAGGTGGTGTTCAGTCAAAGGTTGGGCTTGATGATCTTGGAGGTCTTTTCCAACCTTAATGATTCTAGGATTCTGTTTGTGTCTGAACACAACCAGCTATCTGTGTTCCAAAAAATGCTGAACCTCAATGTGCTTAATATGTTAGACAAGTACCCCAAAACAGGCACAAAATACCTCTGCTACAAGCTGGTTATCATTTAATACCCTGAATAGGAATTTAAGATTCCCTGATTGTTACCTTTTGAATTTGATAGTTGCTATAAATAGCATAGAATCAGGTCTGATAAGTGTAAAATAGCAGCTTGGCTGATCAGCTATAATATGTGGGTATAAGAAACCCAAATTTTGGTGGCCAAATATGTCCTGGAAGGCTGGGCTATAAGTATTATGCAAGAATCCCAGGTTTTGGGAAACTTTATAAGAACAAGTACTTGGTTACACTTTTCATTGCTTTGTTTATAGTAAAGATAGTAACTAATTCTGGAAGAGTCATTGTAGCAGTATTCTCTAGTCTGTATTCAGTTTGGGCAAGGCTCTGGTTCTAAGGTCTGTCATAAAAATTACAATTCTTCTTTTATCTTACGACTTGGCGTGTTTCTTCAGTGTTTGCTTTGACATCTGGTTTTCTTATTAGCAAGGGTCTTGGTAGCTGAGAACAATATAGTAGCAGCCTGTTTTTAGGGAAAAATTCAGAATAATATTTCCAGAGAAGACCATTAAATACCAGACTTTCAGATGACAAACTCAGGATATAACTCCCTGTTTTATTAATTAGATGGATATGACACACTTCCTCTGCTCACAGAGGAATGGGTTTCTGGTAGTCATGTCCCAGCTGGTGAGGCTCATTTTAGAGTAGTTTTGGTTTCCTCTCAAGTATGGTTTTAAGGGGAGTAGGAGATTATATCCATCCTATTTTGAATTCCTGCAAAATAGAAAAAAAAACATGCAGTGAATATACAACAGATTCATTCCTTCACCCTTCTTAATACTAAACCAAAAAAACCCAGACTAACCAACCCGCAAGCTAACCAACCAAACAAAAATCCCAAAACCCAAAATGTCACAGTATAAAAACAGTAGAGACAAACAGACCTAAACAGAGTTACTGAGGGGAGGAATTAAAAAACCAAACAGCAAACCTCATGACAAAAATGTTAGTGAAAGGGTAATTCTGCTGTCAGGTTTCCTGCAGACATAAATATTTTGTAACTCAAGCAAAGATGCTTTCTGGGTTTAAGAACACACTTTTTCCAGACAGGTCCTTGTTCCCTAGTAATTCCAACTAATTTTCTGTTCCCAGAAATGTGTCTGCCAGTACCCTCTGGTCTGTATCATATATAGAGGGAGGATGGGCACATTTTGCAAGCTTTCTGTTCTTTAGTGCTATTTCTTTTCATTGTGAAGGACAGGGATGAATGGCTGGTGTTTTGTTTGTTTTCCCTGCCATATTTTCCTGGGAAGAGCATGCTCCTTTATCCTGCATTCCATTTAGGAGAACAGGGAAAAGGGAGTGGCAGAGGAGGAAGGAGGGGAAGGTCACTGGGTGAATTCTGGTCTCCAGGGCCATGGCTGGGGCTTTTGTCTGGAAGGATGAAATTAATCCTGTTTTGCTACTGACCGGGTGAAGGTAGTGCTGTATGAAACATCTTGGAGTTTGTCCTGCACATCTAGAGTGAAGGCACTGGAGTCTATGCTACCAAAACACAAAGCCTTTTCTTTGCAAACAGGGGGGCTTTTAGTATATGTGATTAGTACAATTTCTATCCTGTGTATCATGTTTGTGCTCATATGTCATTATGAAGTAATTTTCTGGTCTTTTCTTCTTTTCACTCCAACAATAGGGCTTTGTATATTAACCAGAAAATAAAGTTCAGGCTGACAGCTCAAAGGGAGAACAAATAGCATTCCTATAATATGTGAATAGTTGCCTTGCTGTTCCAATTTCTCATTCACTTCCTTGGTAGGAATTATTTATCTTCTGGATTCCAAAATACTTCACAAAATACTTTGTCTGAATGCAGGTTTGTTAGATGAGGAACCTCTTTCATACTCCTCTACATGAAAAGTAAAGAAGCCTTATATTTTATTATTTTCTTTGAAACCATGTAAAGATAGATTTTCAAACTGAATCTCAAACATACAAAGGATATTCTGAAATATCCAATTACTTATATAGTTAAAATACATGTATTAATTAATTATTGGTGTATTATTACCTGTGAAGAAAGTTGGTTTACCATTCACAGTTTACAAATCCTTCCCGGGTTTTGTATATTCCTTATGTCATATTCTGAATTCCACAGTTTATGTGTTTTCCAGAATTAAAACAAGCAGGGAGGTTGTTCACCAAAGGATGGGTTTGTAACTGTTGTTCCCCATGTTCCCCACTGGGCATTTCTCTTCCTCCTGTCCCAACAGCAACTGCACTGCTAAGCAAAACCTGAGACAGCAACAAAATGGTGAGAACTCATCCTTTCCTGGGGTTGTTTTTTTTTTGTTTGTTTGTTTTCTAGGATCCTCGAGAATTTCCATCTATCTACCAGATCATTAGAAGCCAGCAGCTTGAAGTCAACGTTACACATAGTGGCTTGACTGGCTGGAAAGAAACAGCAAAAGAAGGAGAAGAAATCATATACACTGCCCTGTCTGGAAGCTGAGCTGATCACTGGAACAGCTAACACAACATTTGTTAGCTGGTCTAGGCCCTTAAAATGTAGGACTCGAGGGTCCACTTGGTCTGCTGCTCTGCAGAGGAGGAGATTTTGTCAGGCAAAACCTTCTTTGCCCATGCCAATCTTGGTACTGCCTCTGAGCAAAATGCATTTGTCTTCTTCCAGCTGAGTTTTGGAAATGTCCATGGATAGAAGCTCTGCAGACTCTCTTCCAGTGCCTAATTGTTCTTGCAGTAGAGAGGGATTTCATTTTTGCTAACATCTGTTGGCAATTTCACTTGCAGCAACTCTGAGAGTTCATCATTCTCTTCCTGTCATCTGTTTTTTCTTCTCTTATCCAGCTGTTCCAACTCCTTTTTCTCTGTCTGGAAAGACCTGCTGGACTCAAAATCACACGACTAAAACCACACATCATCTGTCAGAGTTACTGGGGGAGAGCCCTAGTTCTCCAAGCGCATGGCTACATAAAGGCAGTAGCAGCCACAGTTTGGAAGGAAGAATTGTAAGTCATTTGTATAACATAAAAGTAATTTACTTTATTTGACTTCTTTCTAATCCTGAAATGTTTTCTTCTGTGTTTTCTGGGTTTTTTAGGGATGTGTGTGATGGGGTTAAATATATGAGTGAGGAGAAGATGGTAACAAAGACCAGTAGTGAGAGCATTGTCTTCTCCATCTTTCCTTTCTGTTAATACCCTATCCTACTCCTTGCTGTCAAAAGACATGGGTTTCATCAATAGTTTTTGTGCTTATGCACTGTTCAGAGCAGTCTTTCTTGTCTTCATCCATTTTTATTTTATCTTTTTAAACACAGATAGATTGCTTAGATGGCCAAAAGCCATGATTCCCTTGGGTGGGATGTCACACGCTGAGCTCACTATCCTGTGTCACTACTGTGGCTGCAATGATATCAGTTGGCAGTCTTACAGAGACTGAGCTTGCTGATTTGTCATGCTTTTGGTAGCAGATAAAGACACTGCACTATTCTTAGGAGCTGGACTTAATTCTGCTCCTGTCCCCAGGTTGGATTGGAGTTCCTCTCTCACTATCCCAAGTTGCTCATCACTGCCAGCCCAAGCCTGTTATCTGGCCATTTCCACTCTTCCCACAAGTTCCAGGTGCTTGATCCCCTCTTGCTGGGCAGCAGAAGCTACTCAGGAGGACCATGCACTCCTGGGCATTGCCCTGCAGCTCCTCATCTTCATGAGGGGTTGAAGGCTCCAGGTGCCCTCTGCCTCCATTTTGGTTTGGACAAATTTAATTTTCCTGATAGAAGTTAGTATGAGGCTGCCATTCTGACTCTCCCCTTCCCTCCTGGGGGACTGTGCAAGCAGCTGTGTGGTGCTAAGTTGCTGGCTGGGGTTAAACCATGACAGCCTCTGAGCACCTTCGCAGGGCTCAGTGCCTGCCCTCCAGGACAAAGACTGCTGAAAGCAAGTCTGTCTCTGGGTGTACCTTCTCAGTGGCCCATTTTAGTGACAGGATAGACAGATGGGAGGACTGCAGGGGCTCCTCTGGTGGTTTATTGCTCAGCTGGGAGTGCTAGTGTTTAAGGTGTTTCCCAGTCTTCTTTCTGTCTGAATGTTTGTCATTGTATCAGGGTCACCAACAGTATTTTCTCTTTTCTTTTGGCTTTGATAAGCGTCTGTGCATCTGAAACACTCTGTCTTACCACAGCGCACAGCATTTTGGACTGTGCCTTTTATGTCATGTGTTTATTAGGGGTACAAACTATCAGGCTGAAAAAAATCAACAACGGAGATTTAAAACTTAGGACTAACTCAGTGTTCAGAACAAATATTTTGCTGATTCTAGAGCAGTGGCCTCTCTGGAGTCTGGTAAAAAGTTTGGTGTGTCTGTCTCCTTGTGTTACCGAGGACGTGAGGGATGATGTTTGCTCCACTATTGTAGGCGCAATATTAATTATTTATTTGTACATTAAATTTTTCTAACTAAAGAAAAAAGATCTGATCCAACCAAAATACCTACCAACTGGTCCTTTTTATTTTTTTTTTTGGAGGGGGGTGGGGGGGGGTCCTTTTTAGTAGTTTTGATTTTTACTTTGCTTCCTTTCAGAACAGAAAATGGGAATTCATGGAGCTTTTAAGATGTTTTGGGATAGTTTTGCTTCTTAAAAGAAGGTTTTGAACAAAACTTTTGAAATAAGTTTACACCAGTATTTTTGACCACAGCAGCTGCAGTTTAGTTCAGGTTTGAAAATAACCTCAGTCAATCTAAACAATGTATTCTATGTTTTTTGCAATTATTGTCTGTGTCATGTTCATTCCTTAATTATTTTTACATAAAGTTACATGCTCTACTGATACATTGTCTGTCTTGTTTTCTGTATTTCCTGGATGAAAAGCTAAATAAAGAAAATTTGAACATAAGGCCTCATAATTTCTTTCATTTGTAGTGCAGTGCTTGTGAGCTTTTATAAATCAATGAGAGAAGTATTACTCATGAGCGCTAAGTATATGAATAATTCCTTTGGGAAAAGCACTAGTCACCCAGTGTACTCTTTAATACATTTGGCCTTTTGAGATAAATTGTGAAATCACAGTAATTTTTGTTTCTCATTACATCAACTTGCACTTTTCTTCTTAAAAGATGCAATAATGAGAAACTTGAATATAGTTAAAAGGATGTGCAAATGCTACTGTATCCCTAGAGGAGCTGAGTGTCATGGGATTGTGTCCTAGATCCGAATGGCATCAGTTTATTTTTTGTCTGAGCTGTATTTGTTGGTGAAATACAATAGGCAGTGACTTCCAGAGGTTTCCCAGAGACTGCAACATCAACTTTTTATTTTCTCGAGGATACAAATGGTTGCTGGTGATGGCTTCTGAAGAGCCTTCTCCTGGATGCTGAACAAAAGTGCAAGTCTTGTTGCTGCAATGCTTCACTCACCCTGAGCAGTGGGAGATTGTAGTTTCCTCTCCTGGGAATTCGTTGCTATAGAATAAGTAATAACAGTTTTAAACCAAAAGAGAGTCAATATAGATAATGTATAAGGAAGAAGTATTTTACAATGAGAGTGGTAAAACACTGGAGCAGGTTGCCAAGAGAGATGGTGGATGCCCTATCCCTGGAAACATTCAAGGTTAGGCTGGATGGGGTCTAAGCAACCTGGTCTAGTGGAAGATATCCCTGATCATTGGATGGCCTTCAAAGCTCCCTTCCAAACCAAACTCTTCTGTGATTCTAAGAATGTGACACTCTCAGATCAGGGAAAGCAGCGAGCCAGCAGTGCTGCTGCCCTGACAAGGCAAGCTGTGTTTTTCCCAGGAAGAAGAGCAGTGTTTACCATGCACAAGAGCAGGATGCACATGCTGCCTGGCCCAGGAGCTCCTGGCACAGCTGGCTCAAGTGGTGCTGAAGCCACCAGCTGCAAGGTGGGTTGTGCTGACAGAGCAGGGCAGGAATCAAACAGTGGGCTGAGGTATGGCAGCAGAGTTAAGTGGCCTTAGAAAGAGTAGGTTGGCCCCCCTTAACTTCACAAAACATAAACGTGCAGAACAGCATGTTTCCTCAGGGAAACCTCAAGGTTGCTGTAAAATCTACAAAAGGTTCGTTTTTTGGCTGTCAGCCTGGTCCTCAGAACCTGTCAAAAATATTTGCTTTATTCTTCAAGTCACAGAGCATTGTTTAATTCCTACAGCTGTCTCCTGTCTTTGTGTTCTTTTATCCCTGTCTTAATCACATCAAGGATGTCATTACTCTGAGTTGTGCTGACATAAGTGACAGGAAGGTAAAGTGTCTGTGAGAGAGAACTTTGTAACCACCATGATGCAGAGAGGGTCTTCAAACCACCAATATGCAGGGCTGGGTTCCTATGAAAGCTGGAATCTGGAAAAAAAAATAATCACTTCTGATCACTTTGTGAGAATGACTTCTCCTTTCTGCCTTGGGTGTTTTCAGTGTTTTCTCATTGCTTTGCCACACTGACCACCCAGCCCAAGGTCAGGCAGCTGCTCCAGCTGCCTCTGAGGTAGTGAATGAATGCATCCTTGTGGTTTTTCCTTTATCCTTTCCTTATCCTTCACCAACCCATGAATTTTGCCTCGGTACATTGTTTCCAGTTTCCAAGTCTGAGAAGTAGGCTTGGGATGCTTCTTGGACACTTCTCCATATAAGTCATGCCATGTGCCTGCCTGCTTTATTTCTGTGTCTCCCAGCTGCTGCTCTGCTAACTAAAATGCTGTTTGCTTTGGAAGCATAGTGGCAGCTGCTCTCAGGGTCTGCTGCATAACAAGATGTCAGGGAAGGAAGCCAAGCTACAAGCTAAGAGGATGTATGGTGGGGGTTTGTCTGGATTTTTTTCCTTTAGATGGATTAAAGCTAGTAGCAGAATCTGCACTGAACAAGAACTTGCATGTTGATGACCAGTGGTTTTTCACCCAGAAAGGTTTAAAAATCTTTCAACTTCAAGTTGAAAGCATTTAAGGTTTTTTTTTTGAAGACCATGTTCAGTGGGCATCCTGGGAAATGGTAACAAAGTGAATTTGGTTCTTTGAGTCACTCTGCCTGCAAGAAGGAAGTGTGGCCACCTGGGGAGGCAGAACTGGGAAATAAAGAATAGGATTGCAGCCCCAGCCTTACTAATCTGGGTTTCCTCAGAGGAAAAGGAGGAGACATATTTCCTTACTAATTGCAGTCTAATAAATTACTTCAGGAAAACAATGTAGCAAAGTGCAATGGCTGACAAAGAAAGTTTCCCATTTCTCCCTTGAAACAGAGGTTAAGCAGGTTGGTCCTTGCTGATGAAGTATGAATCAGAGAGATTGCCTGTTCTGGCAAGAGTTTGTTAATGTAATTTGATAAGAAAACACACAGTGAGAGAATTATTTATATTTTATTTTATCCACTCCTAAAGTAATCCTGATTTCAACTTTCTTCCGCTTGATCTTGCCCTTTGCTGTTCAGGCTTCCCTGATTCATTGGTCCTGGATAAGTTCCATCCTGATCATTCTTGTTCTTTGCAAAGGACTTGGCCTGTTTTCTTGCTTATGTGGACACGCTCTCCATCTGATTTCTTCCTTTCCCTCTCTGGTACTCCAGTGTTCACAACAGTCACTCCATCACTGGAAGGTGTTTTCATCTTCCTGGGTCACAGTAACCACAAAGTGAAAATAGCTTCTGTGAGATCTTGTCCTTGTTTCCAAACCAGGAGACAGACCCTCAAGGAAAGACAACATGGACACCTGTAGACAGACCTAGGGAAAATATCCCTGCTCCTGTCTGTCTACAGGAGCTCCACAGAGCCCTTATCCCGGGCACACACTGCCTGGAGTTCATGAGGAGCCCACTGACGTGTGCAGCCCTTGCTGGGCTGCATGATTGCTCCATCAAAATGTACAGAAAAAGAAAATGTGCAGCTGGGGGCCTGAGTAACATGGTCCATGGAGTAAAAGGAAAACATACTCTCACCACTGTTGCATGCATTAAGTTTGATTTCCATTAAGCAGCTGGTTATTTCAGCTAACCTATTTAGGGATGGTGAATATTGGCATTCTCTGGCGTCCTTTATCCTGTCACAGCCCGGGATAAGACAGCTTATTTGGTTAGGCTATGGTGCTAATAAAGCCAAGGTTGAGGGCTCAATACCCATATGGGCCATTCATTTGAGAGTTGGATTTGATAATCCTTGTGGGGTGCCTTCCCACAACTCAGAATACTCTATGATTCTGTGATAACTTTGAAATTCACTTAGTAAGTCTTCTTTCATTTCTGGACTAATTAACCTGGGAGTGAGAACTCTGTGATGATGAGAGCAGCACTAGGAGAACTCCTTAGGCTTTGATGGAAACACAGGAGAATACTTTCTTGGACAGCATGTAAGGCATAATGTTGGGAATGAGAGATTAGAAGACTTGGGGTGAGAGAAAGCTGGCTTGTTTCCCTGACAGCTCTGAGTGTCCCAGCACAGAGTGGTTGCACTGGTGACGTGGGAGAGAGCTCCTGTGTCCTGCTCTGCTTCCAAATGATGCTCCTGAAGTCAAGTAGCTACTTGTGCTGTTGTCTGTGTGGAAGAACAGGATTGGAGTTGAGTCAAGTAAAGGTAAATGTGTTATGTTTGACCTGAATTAATGGTAAGATCTCAGATGAATTATTCAGGAAAATGTTTGCACTTAGGTACACAGCGCTTCCTAGGATTGATATTTTAATTTTAGAATTCTCAGGGAATTTGTCACAATATTGTCATCAATAGGGTAAGAGTGATGCTGGCCAGGGTTCTTCTGTAGTGAACAGTTCCCCTCTCCCACTGGCCTCAGCACTCCCATCTCTTCCTGATTTGCAGCTGAGAGTCCTACCTTCTAAACTGATTTGGGCACCAGAGGAACTAAATCTTATTGCAACTTACAGTAATAACCATGAGCTGAGATCCTTTTCCCATTTGCTTCACTGGAACGAGGATTTGTTATTTTGCCTGCACTGCCCAGCTATGTTTTGGTTTGGCTGCCTGTCAGAACCACAGTATTTGTACAGTGACAGACTGGCCACACGAGCAACTGAAAAATTGGAGTTGGAGAAATTTAGTTCCTTGAGTAGGTTGTCTGCTTCCTAGACAGAAACTGAGTTTTCCCTGGAAGAGCAGAAATCCCATGGTCAAGGAGGAGCAAAGACACGAGCTCATGAGGTTTACACAGAAGGTGTTTTGTGGTCTATCAAGAATGAGAAGTATTGAAGAAGAATCCCTCCAATGTGGTCCTGACCCCTACAAATTAGCAAGGGAGCAGAGGTGGCATGAAGCCCTACGATGGACTTAGAGCAGCAGGCTGCAGAGGTGACCCAGCATGGCTCTGTCTATCAAGGCTGAGGTTTTTGTCACAGTCTCCCAGTTGGATTTCCTGCGACGTGTTTTTTGGGACTGTTCAGGGGCATGTGAGATCTGGACTCTGAGTCTTCAGACACATTTCCATTTGTGCTGTGCAGACGATATTTCTGTGAGAAATGTTAATCTGATATTAAATGTGGGAAAGACAAAACTCTCTGCTGGGTAATAAATATTGTGCCTAACAGTCCATATAAAGAGCTTATTTTGCCTTCATTTTTTCTCATGTAAGTAGTAC
Organism: Cinclus cinclus; assembly: GCF_963662255.1. NCBI lineage: Eukaryota > Metazoa > Chordata > Aves > Passeriformes > Cinclidae > Cinclus > Cinclus cinclus. The sequence continues at coordinate 16,542,916 of NC_085047.1, read as the reverse complement.
TTCCATCTATGGGAATAATCTCATTCCCAGTAGGAGCAGGAACTGTGCCTCTGATGGCAACTCAGATATTTTCCCTCTCCCTTCTGGAACATCTTACCATGCTAATCTAGCCAATAGAAAGACCCTAGGGGTAAAAATTAACCCTGGAAACCTGCATGGGCACCTTGAAAAACTTTTATGCTGAAACCAGGGAAGACAGAGCCATTGAGAAAGATCAGATGTGGAAATCACAAATGGTTTATGTAAGAAGCTGACTGAATCAACTAGAAGATATTTCTGGTTTCCTGGAAATATTCCTCAGGATATTTTTGCCTTGTGTTTAAAATGAGGTATCTGCTGCAAAGTCTTCCCTTCTCAAACTTTCCTGTATTAGTTGAAAGGCTGGTATTTTAATATAAGAGGGAGGATATTCCTGGAAACTGCACAATTGTTTCTTCTGTTTGTTGATCACAGTGCCACATATTAATGGTTAGCTTCTTTTTTCTTCTGCCTTCACTCAGAGTCAGGATAGAATGCACAAGAGACGGATTTCTTGTTTGAACTTGGTTGTGTATTAAATATTATCTAAAGTACACAGAGTTCTGTAACACTTCCAGCTAACAAGCTGAAAGCAAGAAGAATGGAGATATATCTAGCTAGTTACAAGTTCTTTTAAAGCCTAACTATCCAATTAAAAGTTAATATCTATATTATTTATACTTTTGACCCAGTAACCAAACACCTGTGACCCACACTGTTGTACTAACTATCCAATCCAAAAACTACTACCTGTAATCATGAAGAAGAAGGAATAAGAAGGAAGAAAGAGACAACACCCAAGAACATCCATCTTGTCCCATACCCATTACTATATTCTAAAATCCCAAATTCAAAACCCTTCACCATGTGAAATCACACATTCTATTCTAATTATACACCAGTGATTCTATCTCCATCACTCAAATTTGGAAGCCTTCTCCAAGGCCTCAAGTCAAAAGCAATGTTCTTTTGAGGGTCAGTGTCAAAAAGCACAGAAAGTTTAAAACCCTCAGGCTTCAGGGTTCCTACAGTTCTTTATGACCTTTTTAAAGTCTGAAAATTTGAGGGGTTGAGTACTGAAAAACAGGCATGAACTTATTTTCTATCAGCCTAATTTTATGTATTATGTGGATAGCAAATTATTTAACATTAGCTGTAAATCCTCTGCTCCGTGGTTTAACTTCACTCTTGGGGTAGCACAGGAAGACTCAGTTTGATATCCTTGTTTTGTTTGCTTGCACCGTGTGCAGGGTGGCTGTTCAGATAGTGTGTGTATAATCCATGCCACTATGGAGTGGGCTTGGGCAGGCACAGCTTTCATATGGTTAGAATTTTGTAATTCTAACTGGTTGTATTGGTACATATTTGTTTGCCTTTCCCAATGAAATATTTGGGAGAGTTTCAGAACTAAAAATATTTATATCCTTTTGAGAAAGTGTTTGTCTTGGAGCTGTTTCTCAGAGTAAATTTTCCTTGGCAAACATTTGGAGAAGGGAGTCTGTTTTTACAGTCCTGTCCCTAAACACTGTCTTAGTCCAGATTAAGCTTCTTATCTGCTGGCATACACATATATGGTGCATTCTATTTTTGAAAATAAGATTTTATTCATCATTTATGATTATAGTGTAAATAATGTCTACTCAAGAAAGGAAAATATTACTTCACCATCTTCACTTTTGAACTTTTGCTTCCAAAAATAGGCAAGAGCAAAACAGGCAAGAATTTTTTGCTTCCAAAAATAGGGCAAGTATAAACAATTGTGGGGTTTTTCCTTTCCGACTGAAATGGAAATAAATAAATATTTTACATGAGAAGTATTTCAAGGTTTAATAAGTCTTCCAGTTAGCATTTCTTAATGTTTTATTTTACCTTTATAAATTGCTATGAACTGTTTTATGTTAAATAGTTTGTGAACAACCCTAAATAATGTAAAATTCTACATCTACAGACTCTAAATTGCTGCTCTGGTTGAAGATAAGGGACTAGAGTAGAGGGAAAATAGAGAGTAATATTAGGATGTGCAACAAACTGAATTAGCTTTCCTGAGACACTAGGGATAGGTTTCAGAATGCCACTGAGACTTTAGGTAGAAGTTTGACAATGCCACTGGGAAGGAGATTTAAGAAAATATGGAATAAAAATGAATTTATAAATATATTAACAATTAATAAATATTAATTAGGTTCATGAAAATATAAAAATTAATAATTCATAAAATATTAATATCCTTTCCCAGTGGCACTCTCAAACCAGTAACTATGTGGAAATGGAACTGCCTCTTACCTGACTTGAAAAGGAATTATCTTAAAGGAAGAGCCAAGAGCAACTTCTACATGGCTCCATGTCCTTGTCTTCAGAGCACTAACAGACATGTGATGGTGGAGGCAAGCCCCCTGGTTAGGGCAGAGACTCTGAGCCTGCCCTGTGTGACACGAGGTGCCATCAACACCGGGCTATAGAGCAGCAGAGAAACTGCAGCAAGTAGCAGAGATGATTACGGGAATTACAGAGGATTACGGGGGAGAGAGAGTTTACTTTTGTGAGGAGGAATTGAAGGAGGCCACTTCTTTCTGTCATGGAGAAGAATTTGATGGGAGAGCAAGCCAGAGAACAGCTGCAATCTGAAGTACAGAAGGAGAGCTCATCTGGAAAGTCTATGCTATAGAAACCTGATACAGGACTTCTGATTTTTGCTGCCTGTGTGAACTCACCTGATTCCAGGTCGTTTTGCTAATGTCTTCTGTGCTAAAACATCCCAAACCAGACCCACACAAATTCTCATATGTACAAGACAATTTCTGTTTATATTACTTTAGTTCTAGGTGCGTCATTAGTTCTAGATAATAGCTTCAAATAGAAATATGTGGAAATACAGATGTTTGGGGTTTATTCTTGTAGAAAAACTTAAAGAATACTCCAGATTCCTTCTTGGGGCACATGTAGTCAGATTTTGCCCTCTGTTTTAAGATGAACATATTTACATACATACATACATACGTATATTCATACATACATATATACATGCAACTAGAACTTTACTGTGATGCTTACTGACTTCCGTGATAAAATACTGAGATGACTCCAGCTTTGACCTTAAGTAGCCCTTCTCCCTGATCTTCTACTGTTATACAGCATGACTTGTAAATTCAACAAAAGTAAGGTTTAGTTAGTATTTAAGCTAGGAGTTTTCACATTCTAGGAAGATAAAACTGAGGTGAAAGACAGAAAGAAAGGGCCTGTGTGTTTCCTGTTCCCACCTTGTTGTGTCCTTGTAGGCAGGTCCTTACTTCCAGCAGTGCTCCCTGGGTGCACTGAGTCCATGTTGTCCAGGATATCTTGTCTTCCAGAAGAAAATGTCTGATTTTGCTACATATCAGAGGTTTTAATCTTCCCTGGTAGGCATTAGAGTCTTCTGGGAGGAAAATATAAGAAAATAGAAAACGCAATACTAAAAGAAAGAGATGTGACATAACCCAGTTACATAAATCCAGTGAGTTCAGGCTGACAATAAATCTTTTGGTATTAATGTGGAGATTAAGATTCTGTTTCTCGTTATTTGTTCTCCATATGATGAAGCAGCATAGCACAGAAAAGCACTAAGAATGACATTTTTCTGCCCTAACTTGGGAGAAAAATTGTTTTGTCCTGTGGGGGTAGGAATTAAAATTTTTCACTAAATCCTGATTTTGAGTGTGTGTTTTCTTTCTTATCCGTAATCTCCAGAGAGCGAGCTTCCAGCAACACCTTGTCTTTTCCACATCCTGAGAAAGTTTAGATTGCTTTCTTCACAGCATTTCTTTTTCCCTTCCCAAGCAATTGTGCAGGAAGGGGTGCAATCACAAGTTTGCCTTGCTGCCTGTGAGCAATGCTGTTGGTACTGTGACCTAGTCCACATAGAAAGAAGAAGGGCTGAAATGTCTCAGCCTTGCAGCAAAACCTTTCTTTGGGCTAACTCCCATCCTTTGTTTTCCCTTGAGGTTTCTGGTGGCTACCACAATTTTCCTGCAAGCAGAGCGCTGAGGAAGGGGGATGACAGATGTTACACATGGATGTGGGTTGTCTACTGAGCTATTTTCTTTTGTAGCCTTCACCATTTGAATTCATGGAAGGTATCTGAAAATTATCAGGAGGAATAGAATGTGCATCTGTCAGTTTTAGATCACAAGAAGTGATTAGGAGGGGAGGAGGAAAGTGAGAGCCAGTGCAGCAGTCATTGATATGGGTAGGAAAGGAACTTTTATGCTGACTTTCATGGTTCAGATTCACAGAGAGGTTTTCTCTGTTTTCCCCATCTTGTATATTCTCAGTTCTTGTGCCTTAACGTTTTTCACTACCCACAGTCTCTCTATATTTTTTTTTACTTCATAATTTGTTGGCCCTTTTGGCTGCTCACTTGTTACTGTTTTTGTTGTTCCTTAAGGCCACACACAGTGCAGTGAGAATAAGCCAGCTGTGCACATTTTTGCCCCCAGTGGGTTGTGTACATTTTGGAGGTGCTGCTCAGATGCCTGCAGGTCTTTATTGGTGAGCTGAAGAAAAGTGTGGAGATATGGGTCAAAGGAAGACCTTGTGCCATTTATTTTCAGCCATGGAAAAACATGCTGTGAGTATTGAGGTCAGTCCAGTGTGTGCCATCAACCCTTTAGGTGAGGATTTATTTTTAAAAAATTACAATATTTGTGCAATATTAGATATTTAAAATATCCAATATTTTAATATTTATATTAACAATAAAAGGCCAAAAAGTGGGAGGGAGGCCCATTTTTTCCAATACCTGTTACTGTAAAAATGATTACAAGAAAATTATAAAGGAAACTAGTGCAGACTGTATACACTAGTATTTCACAGGTGACTTTTATCTGAATGATTCAGTCCACATCAGAGAAAAAAACGTGGTATCACTTATTCTTTTCATTTATCTTAAGGCATTTCACTTCCAGAACAGAGAAGCTCTGATTAAATGTCATAAACTGTAGCTTTCCTTGTTATTTTTCCCTGCCTGGTGAGACCCCACCTGGAACACTGCATCCAGTTCTGGGGTCCCAGCACAGGAACTATGTGTGTCTGCTGGAGCGAGTCCAGAGAAGGGACACCAATATGATTAAAGGGATGGAGCAGCTCCCCTATGAGGAAAGGCTCAGAGAGAGTTGGGGTTGCTCAGCCTGGCTCCAGGAAAAGCTTGTTGTGGCCTTTCAGTACCTGAATGTGAACCTGCAAGAAAGGTGGAGAGGGCCCTTCTGCAATGGCAGGTAGTGATAGCACAAGGGATATAGGCTCCACACTGTAAAAGGATAGGTTTAGATTAGATGTTAGGAAGAAATTCTTCACTATGAGGGCAGTAAGGTTCTGGAACAGGTTGTTGGGATGTTGCCCCATCTTTGGAAGCGTTCAAGGCCCTGAGCCACCTGGTCTGGTGGAAGGTGTCTGTGCCCATGGCAGAGGGGTTGGAACAAGATCATCTATATGGCCCCTTCCAACCCAAGCTGTTCTATGATTTCTTTGCCCTTGCTTCAACTCAGCTATCCAGGAGAGTCTTCTCACCTATTAGCTAGAAATACATTAACTTGAGATACTTAAGTTATTAAAATATTGTATGATGTGCCGATGAGGTTGGTGACGTGTTCGATCTTGAAGAGCTGCAAGCAATGTCCTTCTTTTTGTGGGAATGCAGATTTGGGCTGCCTCATGTGCAACCTGTCATTCTGACATGGTAAGAGGCCATCCAACCTTGCAGATATCAGTGCCAGTAAAGGTAAGCAACAAATTATGTGGAACTGAGATGTAATGCTCTCCATGAAAATAGAAAAGCCTCACTTAAACTAAACAAAATGTATGTATGAAAATTTTCTGAAGTGTTCTGCAAGTCTTTGTATCCTTTTCTTTGCTTAATTAGTAGAGTCCAGGACAAATTCTTTGTTTCTATTTACTTTAACATATTTTTAACAAAACACCTGCTAGTTCTCCCCAGCTCCTATTTTGCCAGATATCATCAATTTGAAGCCAAAAATAATTCATTATATGGGCAGCATTTCTTGACTGACCTGGTCTGAAACTGAGTGAGACCAGCAAGGAGATTCCCCTTTCTACACCCTACTTAAAGTAGTCAGTGTTTTAAAGGCAAAACTCCCTTGTATTCCCAAAAAATGTGTAACTAGCTAATTGCCTGGGAAGGGGTTAATTCATGAAAAGTGTGCTCAAAATACCCAAACCTGGGTGTTCAGTAGCAAGCAAATGCATTTACTCTTGTCTGCAACTTGTTTCGTTTCCTGGACTTGCTTGGGCAAGAATTTGTCTACTGATGCCACAAAATACTCTGTGAGGCCCAAACTGTGGCTTGGGGAGCTGAAGAGGAAGTCTGCTGCCCTCAAAGTGCTGTTACAAAGTAGTTCATGGAGGGCAACAGGAAAGGCAGTGTTTTTTCTAAGTGGACGAACCATGATTTTGGTTACTTTACTGGCAAGCCTAACAGGAATAGGCAACAAGGATCCCATTGAGAAATGGGCAGCAAGAAAAACACAGGAAAAGGATGTGGAAATTCCTCTTCTGCATTGATTGTTTGGAGCATGAAGAATGGAAAAGACATGACCAGAGGAAGTACCATCTGCCCTTGAATGAAAAAGAGGAAAGGAGGCTCTAAAAGAAATAAGTTGCTCGGGTAACAGGATGAATAACAGGGAAACCAGCATAATCCCTGTGTAAATGGGAGATGGGAAATTGTAAAATGAAAAGTTTATGCATATCCTTTGGCCTCCTTGGGTGAACTGAATGACCATAGCCTCAACCTACATTTTTCCATGGGGCTCTCCCACATCCGGTGACTGGACAGCACTCATCTATTTTCATTTTCAAGATGTGGTTTTAAGTGACTTTCACTGCTCCGAGTGTTCTATGTCAGTATTTCAGCCGCCCATCTCTTCCTGTGTCCTTCCCCTTTCTCCTGAAGGAGACAAGGGCATGGATATGCAGAGTCCTCAGGAGTTACATGAGAGCCTGGGGGCAGGGAGCCTTGGCAGAGGGTCAGGAAATGAGTAACTTGCAAGCAGATTGTAAGAGCTTCTTCTCTCTTCTCTTCTCTTCTCTTCTCTTAGGAATATGGGGGTAGACAATGGTTTTACAGTGATGGCAGCATAAAGATGACAGATTTCTTTGCCGGTCAGAAAATACCTATTTAACTCATCCTGTCATTTCTTAACCAAGACAACAACTTCTGAAGCAACAGCTGATATGGTGATGGGCTAGCTGATTTCTAGCAGGTGTCAAAGCAAGCCACACATGAATTAAACCCGCATTTCCAAATGGAGAGAATAAACCTCCTATTCAGACATGGAGGAAATTAAGTTTTACAGTTTTGCAGAAATGTGTTTTGTTATTTTTATAATTTTTACCTGAACAGCCTATCTGAAAAAAAAGTATTTTTCATTGGGTCATTTTTTTTTCCTGAACATTTCCATCAGCATTTTAGGGAAACTTAGGAGGAAACAAACTCTGTAGAACTTTCCTAGGGAAAAAAGCAAAGGGATAATTTAAGATGACTGCATTAAACATTACAGGCATGTACCACTGACTTGAGCCATAGTGTAAACTACTGAACAGAGCTGTCAAACACCTTTTGTGTCTCTTTAGATAAAATATCTGTTTTCATATACCTGATACATTTCAAACACTTTTCCCCCTCATAAAGGGGTTGGAGCCAGTTTGGCAGATTGCCAGTCTGAACAGAATTCCAGTGTTTGGCATGTGGCTGTGGTGTGGTTATGCCCATGCTGACCCCTTCCTGCCTTGCTGGGGCCACTTGCCCTTCTGCATTTCTCTTCTCTTTCTGTGGCTGCTGACAGAGACTGAGCCTGTGGCTTAGATACAGCAAAGAAATTATGAAGTGACCCAGACACCTACGTGTCTATGAAAATTATGGATTATTGCTCTCTGTATGTCAAACCACAATTGTCCTTCATCCACTACAAACATAACCTTCTGCCAGGAACAAAACAGCACTTGCAACAAATTCAGGGAAAACAAGATGACACGGTATGAGAATTTTTTTTACTTTTCTTTTTAAAGGAAGGACATTAAACCTTTTTTTTGGCATCTGAAAAGTTGTGTTGTGCCTGCTCATTATTCAAAAAAAATCTTGCAAGCTCTGGACAGTCTCAGAAGAAACTAAGATTGTTTATTTCTCCTTATCAGAGACTTTCTGCTCTGGAGAGGGCCACAACACAGTCATCATTTTTAAGAAGATAACCAGAACTTCATCATTTAGATCTGTTTCTTTGGGGAAGACTTGTTCTCATGTGCTCTAAGTCTGCCCATTGCGTAATGTCAATGTAGGCAACTTGATTTGTTTCTGTGGGCTTTGTGACCCCTGAGTGGGTTTGGAATAAATCGAAACTTGAACCAGAGCCGTGTGTCAGATCAGATAACCTAATGAGAGCTCCCGAGTCTTCCTGTGAGCTTTACCTGTCCTTGACCTCAGGAGCACTGCCTGAGGTAGCCCCATAAAATCCTGCTGCCTTTGCTTCCTAACAACCAGCAGGAATAAGCTAAGGGGGCCCAAATGCAACGTGTGGGTGGGGGATGAGTACTTTTAGCTTGGCTGATTGCAAAGGTTATCTCTTAATGAATGTTCCTGACTGTCTGCACCCTTTTTCTTTAGGAATGTGGATGTCCCAATTTCCCTCGCCAATGACTGAAGCTCTCTAAGAAAGAAAAGTATTCAAAGGTCAAGATAGCCTCTCAGTAAGTTCAGTTTTTCCATGGTACTATAATGGAATTTTTGGTGTAGTAACGGCATTCAAGTGATGCTGGAAGTACATATGATAACACACAATTTTTAAAAAAGTCTATCTGCACTTAAGTAACAGACTAATCTACCAGAGAGAGTATCTACTACTTCAGAATGCCAAAAACAAAACAAAAATGACTGAAACATAAAGAAAATCTAACCCTGTGTGACTAGTAAGTAAAGGTACAGCTTTTTACAGAAAAGCAGCACCTAGCAAAAAAAAAAAAATTTCAAAAAAGAAATGTGAGAATTTTAGGGAGATTAATTTTCAGTATATTGTTTAAAAATTCAGGATCGATTTTGAATAGCCTCCCTTCCCCAGATCTGGGCAAATTACAGTTCTCTGGAGGCCTGTAATAGGTCATGTTTGTTTTCTGTTCTTTGGGACATAAGTTATATTTAAGTGTAATAACTGTTTTTTCTGGTTCTGGAAAAGCTGTACTTGCTGGGACAGTCCTTTGGGTATAAGGCATTTTATAAGGATAAGAATAGTAAATGCAGTGAGGAAATTTCCATATTATATGGAAATATAATTTCCATATAATTTCCTTAATATAGTTGAGCAGAGGAGGAGGAAAGAAAAAAAATCTAAAAGACTCATGGGGTCAGATAAAGAGAAAACACTCTAAGGGCAAAACAGGCTCAAAACTTACAATATATAAAGAAAAATTTGTCAATAGAATTAAAAGACAATAATAAGAACTAACATAAACCTTTAGAACACTTTTCCCACCAACCCTCCATTGTTGCAGTGTGTTTCTTGTTAATGATATGTTCTGTTATTGCCCAAGCTAATGGTTTAGTCCAAAATTATACCTTCCCATCCACCTTGTCAATCTATCCTAAACTCTCTGTCAATCCTGCTTTGTGCCAGCCCCCTGCTTGGAATTTCTCTTTGGAAATCCCCTAAAATTCTATGTCTCATTAGTCCATGCAACCCAGTTTTTCCCCCTACCTCTCTCATTGGACAATGGCTTTGCAAACCCTACCCTTTATCCCTCCTCAAAATGTCTCCAATTTGCTAAGAATTTGTACCTTCCCCTTGAACCTCTCCCATATTTAAGTTGTTGCACTTTTGCCATTTTTGTCTTTTGCTCCTCCGCATTCCCCAAAGCAATAAACCCTTTTTATCCCATGCAAAAGACCTCCCCCTCCTCGTTGCCTCCTTTGAATGCAATCTGTTACCCAAAAAGGCCATGGAGCCATAGCTCTAGCCACATCTAAGGCATCCTGTTCCCAGGGTGGAACTCACTCTAGGCACTGGACTGCAGTGGAAGAGTGAGAAAATCTCTGGCCAATGCAACACTCCAGCCTTTCTTTCTTTCCTACCAACAGCACAGGGACACAAAATATGGGGTTTTCAGTCAGTTTGTCACTTCTAAAAATCTCTCTTCGGTTCACTTAGGGAGAGGAGTCTCTTCTGCTTTGTCATGGAGTCCTTCCCAGAGGAGACAGTTCTCGCTGAACTTTTCCAATGTGGTTCTAATTTTCACAAGTAGCAGTCCCACCCAAACCTACTGCAATGTGAATCCCTCCCATGGCAAAGCAGTCTCCCCACAACTGTTTGTGTGGGTCATTTAGTTTGTGGGGTGTAATCTTTTAAAGATGAGCTGTTGTAGTATAAAAGCAAGGGTCCTCTTCCTCTGTCTCTGGAAGCAAGAGCTCTCTCTCTCTCTCTCTGTTCAAGCCTCTCATCAGATCACAGCTTCTCAGCATCCACCCACTCTAGTGTGAGCTCCTTTGTCTCACGGGCTGCAGGTGAATTCTGCATCCCCCGGCCATGTTCTTCATGAATTACAGGTAAAGAGTTTATTCTATTACAGTCCTCACCATGGCTTGAAGAAGGATCTCAGCTCCAATGACTGGAGCACCTCCTCTTCCCCCTCCTTCCTTCTCCTCGACCTTAGTGTCCTGTGTTGTTCTCTTCACGTGTCTTCACCTTTTCCTTTTCTCTGACTTGGGAGAGAATTGGTGTCCATAGGTTCATTTATACTCAAGTTCTATCAACTAAAAATTTTTATAGAGTTTTGCAGCACTGAAATGTTGATCCTGTCTGGGTTCCACACTGGGGAATTGCCCACCATGCCCCTTGCTGCTGTTATGTGGTCCTTGCCTTCCTGTCTGCAGCACAGCTCATTAAAAGCAGATAAACAAATAAAGTTCATTGTGTGATAATTGATAAAAGATTCGTGTTAAAAGTATTGGGGTTTGTATAAACCAGAATACTAAGGTCTGAAGTGAAGCATGGACATTAGATAGAGGAAAATATATGAATAAATTGTTCTGTTTTAAATCCCCGTTATGAATATTACGTTTTCTAAATAAGTTGTATCTACTACCAGTTTGCAAAATCAGACTTCCTGCCTTCGTTTGATCAATGCTGCCAATCTACAAAGACCAGACCTCCCAACTTTTGCCAGTTTTTATCTACCAAGACCAGATGGTTACCTATGAGACTGACTATCACCCGAAGACTTCACAGATGTTTATTCAACCACCACTTCTTACCTGGCAAAGTTAAAAATTACAATGAGAGACCATACTATAAGAAGAGGCTGCAAACCAAGGTTCGATGGAGCGTGGAGTGGGCGGTGACCCCTCACGTTCCCCAGTGCTGCTTGCTTCATCTATATCAAATAAAGCTATCTAAATTTTGCTAAATACCGAGACTTTTTGTTTCTCATTTATATCAATTGTGAGTCATGCTGAGATGGCGGCAGCTGCGCAATCTCGGCCGTGCCCTCCCAGACTCTCCGTCCTGGCCCTGGCTGCGCCACCCTGGCCACTCTCGGCTCTGAGATGGTCCCTGCATGGCCACACTGGGATGGGCTCCCTGCCAGCCATTCCAGATGGCCTCCTGGCAGCCACCTCCCTAACCCTCAGTGGAAGAAAGGGGCCTTGTGCACGCTTTTTCCTTCTTAAATATGTCATCACAGAGGCATTGCTATCTTCTCTAACTGGGCCAGTCAATATGTCCATCGTCACAGCCCTCAGGGATTGGCTCTGCTGGACACAATAGAAGTTTTGAGGAGCTTCTCTCTCAGAAGCTCTCTCTGTGGCTTTTTCTCTATCCCCACTAAAAGCCAGGTTGCGTTAAAATAACACAGCTGCTCTTTCCATGCTTGCACTGATCTGCTGGGTGGAACCTGAGTAAAACTCCCTTCCTTCCTTGTCTAGCCTCCTTCATTTCTTCAATTCATGCAAGAGAGATCATCCTAAATTACTGACCTGGCATTCTCCTGACTTCATGGACATTGCTCTTTGATGGTTCTTCCAGCAGCGCTGTCTTTAGCTAAGGAAGAATGGGAGAAATAGTTCAGGATTTAGTCTTCAGTTTTCCTTTACAGTGATGGATGAGGGTTTCTAATGGCTGTTTTTCGGTGATTTTAACAGAGCTGGTCTTACAGTAAATCATGCCATGGAATTTAACATTCTTGCCCCCACATATTTTAAGGAAGTTGTTTTCTTCCGTAATGGAGGTTAAGTCTAGATGCAGCAGCCTGTGTGGTATGTCTGTCACCCTCAAATGCTCTCTGCTTAGACAGATATGAAACTATGAAAATATTATTTTCTATTATTATTAATTTTCTTCTTTCTGGTTCATTTACCAAGAGCTCTCAGAAGGTGTTTATCCCAGAAAATGCAGAATCAGGTTTTTTTTCTGTGCAGAAGAAAAAACTAGGACTCAACCTCTTGCCAGCACTAACCTTTACACTCATTCCACTTGATATGAAAACTAATGACTGACCCTGTAATGACACACCCTGAAGAGGAAGGCAGCACCCTACTTTTCCTTGTTTACCTACATATCTGGTACCTTGCTTCAGATGCCACAGGGATCAGAGGACACCTATGGTGTGGCCTGAAATCTTTTATGCACACAAATGTTGGATTTCCTTTTGCTGCCACTTTAGGGTGTTAGAGAGGAAGGCGGCAGCTCTGTTCACCTGCACTGCAGAGGGGTGGGTGCCAGCTCTTGCACTGGGACCTTCCTTGTGTTACCTCCTCACTGCTCTAAGCTCCTGAGATCTACCTTGTAGCTTCAGTTGCTGCCAATCCTCTGTGTTTGAAGGGCTGAGACAGCAACTTTCTGCTGTGGTTCATGGTAGATTTGCTTCCTGCTCAGTTTTTGTTAACTGAGCATGGGATGTCAGACCCAGCATACAGATCAGATGAGCTGATCTCAGTCTTGGACCTGCCTTAATTGATCCAGGTGGACATTTTTTACAGCAGCTGGAAAGGAGGCTTGCAGAAGATGGAAAATAAGTGTATGACAGCAGATTAAAGGAATTTATGTTCTTGGTGAAGCTCATAGCAAGGCCACTGGGTCCCTACTCTGTGAATGGAAAGGCTTCCTTCACAATCAAGGAGTAAATCATAACTATGATGTGCAGAATTTCTCAGTTAGGATTCATGTTTTTCCCATGACTCTCAGTGGTGCCTTGGTCAATGGTCTCAGATACAATTCTCCACTGTCTGCAATGGGTGGAATGAATCCAACACCAGAGCTGGGCTCCAGGGAGAAGATGACAAGGTCAGGCTTAAGAGGCTTGGTTATATCCCATGTGACAAACAGTACTTTGTTTAGCAATGGATTAGTTTCTTCCTGAAGAAGGGAGAAACTGTGGGGAAAGACAAGCATGTTTTGAAATACTGTATCTGTTAGAAACTAAGCTGGTTGGGCGTAGAAAATGCAGAGAAATTAAATTCAAAGTAAACATGAAATTTTGAGAAAGTCTAAAGAAGTCAATTCTTTTAACACTTGGTTTGGGACAGCTGAGTAGAAGCATGCCTTGCAGATAAGGCATCCTGTTAGCTGGTGGCAAGGAGGGATTTGGGACCTGTGGCAATTGGAGAGTCACCGAAACAAAAGATGTTCAGCTCCCTGCCTTGGCTTCATGTGGCCAGGCACATCCAGGGCTCAAGGCAGAGATGGGGCAGGAGACAACTTTCATCCTTGTGGGGAATTCCTCTGGGTCCATAAAGACAGGAGGTAACAGAGATACTGTTAATAAGAATCTTGTTCTGTTTCTGCTTGGAATACAACTTTTTGAATGATAAGGCCTCTGACTGACATCAGAGTAATGAAAAACCATTAGCTTGGAGAAAAACTCGAAAATGGGTAAATGTAGTAAAACAGTTTTGATCTGGTTCTTCAGTTAAGCAAAGGAGAATTGTTCTGGCTAAAAATGCAAATAAAAATCTTACCTCAGCTGCTAGTTCTGTAAACTACCCAGAGTAAAGATGTTTAGCCCTGACATTTCAATAGTTTTGTGGGATTTTCTCTCTGGGCACATAACACTGCAGCAAAACAAGCAAACAGTTGAGCAATTAAGGATGTAAGTCTCTGCAAAGGCTTTGGCTTGTTTTTAAGCAGTGAAAATCACTTTCAGATGGTGGCAGGTCAACCTGTCTTGCAGAGAAGCCCCTGCTCCTCCCTAAAGTGCCCAGGCTCTTTTCATGCATCACCACCACACCATGGTTCAGTGGCATCTCAAAACAGGTACCATGGCTTCTTCTAGCACAGCAAGACAACTAAGCAATACCAAAGAATCCCCAAAATAACACCTAAAAATAAAAAGAGTAAATTAATTCGAGGGCTGTTGACTGCAGAGGGGTTGTGCCTGTGCTCTGACACACTCCAGTGAAGTAAGGAGGACCATTCTGTAGTCTCCAGCCGGGACTTGACGGAAGTATGAGGAATCCCTCTCGCAGTGAAGACATTGAAGCACAGCTGGTGCTCAATCCTTGGCGTTTCTTGCCATCTAGTGGACTGCCAAAACACCAGTCCCAGAGAAAAGAACACTGAGAGGCAGGTTCTGCCCCTGCACAGCCAGGTCACCTCCATCCTCCCTGCCTGCCCTCCTCTGCCCGCTCTTCTTTCTTCCCTTCAGAGGATGGCCAAGTGGCAGAGGCTTTGGTCACTCATTGTGACCTTGTCTAGGCTGGAGAGGGCTTTAAAATTTTATCTCTGGTGTTTCCTGAATAACTAAGTTGGGGTTTGGCCAGCACTGAATTGGAGGATGGTGGAAACACAACACGGGTTTTTCTGGTCCTTGGTGCTACTGGGCTGAGTGGAATAACACCCTCCAGGCTTGAACACCTTGATGTAGTCAGCCTGGCTACGGGTGTGCTACCAGCCATTCCTCCATAGTAACAGACATAAAATTCTGCCATACACTAGGCAAAAATTTCCTGGTGTAGGCAACTCTCCAATGTGGTCATCCTTGGTATTTGACATCTATTCCATAGCATCCACTCTTTTTGTGAGGTTTTACCATCTCTTTACTATTTGGGAATAACTATTAGATTAGGATGGTGAAGTCGGATGTTGCCATCTGTTCAAGAGCAAATGCAGGTGAGTGCATGGGTCTGAGAGTCCACTAAATCCCCCTTCTGTGGGAGCTGCACAAGTTGTTTTAACTGTACACTTTTGGTACACTGAAAATATTTCAAGTGTAAACGTCAGAGTATTTGTTTTCGTAGGCAGATTCAGGTTATCAGGGTTTTTTTAGTTAAAACATTTCCCAGAGAAAGTAGGATGCTTTGACGCATCCTTCCAAAAATTCCCTACAAGTAGAAAATGAAAGGCAATAGTGTGCTTTGAAAGCCAGGTACTTTCCACCCTACATTCCACAGTAATTAGATAAAGCAAAAGCAAGAGATTACTTGGTCTTTTTTTATTTAGAACCTTTCCCATCCCCAGCACAGAGAAGTTGGAGTGTATCTAACAGCAGTGGAATGGGATTACAGGTGCTTTCTCTGCCTGTGCCAGAGTGCAGTGGGTTGGTCTGGAGCAGCAGAGTGAGTCTGGCAGCCAGGACTTGTCCTACCTCAGCTGGGAGCAGGGCAGGCAGCAGACACTGGGGGCACATCTCTGGGGATGGGGACAAAACATCAGCCCTCAAGTGGGGTTTGCTATCTATCTGTTCAAGCCACAGATGATTGTCATGCTCTTGGGGACATTGCCCAGAGGATGTTCATTGTGATGGACAGAATGAGGACTTGCTGGCTATGATCCCAGCAACAGGCAGTCTTGATGGGTTAGGTGCTATGCTCCTCACCCATTTTTTGTAAAGAAGTGCTCTGTCTACTGACAGTGGTTGTTTTGGACCAAGGGGACTAGAGCCATCTCCCTCTCACCTACCAAGTGGCCACGGTGACTGTGGCTGCTGTAGTGTCCAGACAGGCAGTGTCAACTCCCCAGCATTCATGAGCCTCTCCTATGCTTCTGCACCTTGTATATCCAGGAGCATGTCTGCAGACAGCTTTTACAGATTTTGGAAAGTTTTCAAAAATCTAAGTTAAATTCCTCTGCAGTCTGTCTTCAGGATCCATGCCAAAGCATGTGACTCAATCACCTTTGTTGAGATGGGGTTTGCAAAGAACTTTTGTGGTCCCAAACCATAGAGCTTGTAACAGAAGTATTTGTGAGAAAAGTCACCACAGAAAGAGCTCAGTTATATATTTGGTCGAATCAGTATGTATTTCTCTGGTTTTTAAGGTAAAAGCATATTATGGCATCTCTGTAGGGGAAGGAAGGGAGGGAGGGAGGATGTTCCTATCCTAGCTCCTCTTTCCACAGCCTTTGAAGTAGGTGTCCAGGCCCAGGATTGTCACAACTCCTGGCAAAATAAATGTATACAATTTGAAAATCAATTTCTAGCTGTATAAAGCATTTTCACAATCCATGTTTCCCTTGAAATTGCTTTTACAGTATTAGGGTGAACATCTATTACATAGCATCTGTATGTTTTCTGAAACAATCATGGTGTTTCCAGAACTATGACTGCACAATCTTTTCATAGCACAGGGCACCACTAGATTTTCTTCTTCCCTGTAAAGAAACAAAGCAATTAATTGAAAATTGCATTTGCTGATTCAGAGAAATAGGATCTTAGAAGGTAGTGTGTCCAATTTTTCAGGCATTGTGCTTCAGGAAAAGATGTCAACCAATTTAGAAGAGCAGAGAGAACAACAAGTGAGACTGCTAGTCGAAGGAAGGACTGAAAGACTTGAGATAATGAGACTGCGATGAAATGTGAGGTCTTCAAATATAAATGCAAACCTGTAAAGAGGATGAGAATAAATGTTCTCTGCTTCAAACAGAGTAAGAAGTGACAGTTTTAAGTCTACCTTGATTTTCAGGATAAACATATAGGAGAATCAGTAGGTAGTGATTATAAGATTTTGGCACATATGGTTTTGAATGACCAAAAACATCACTAAAAACCTTTAGAAATAAGTTAATGAAAGGCCAAAGGTGGCTTCAGTCCTGTCCTGGATGATCTTGTCCTGGATCATTTTGTCCTTCACAGTATTCATTCTCTTGCCTTTTACTCTGCAGTGATAATGTCACTCCATTCATTGTGCAGATAGGAAAGCTGGAATGATAAAAAGTATCCAGCCTGAGGGTAGGTCCAAAGCTGACCTTAGCCAATGTGCCAGCTGGACAGAGGGGTCACTGGAGTGTTCCATCCAAGTGATATTTCCTGAGCTGCAGATGTCAGTCCTGGTTCTGGGGCTGCTCTGAACACACCTGGCAGTGCTTTTCAGCTGCCTGACAGAGGGAAAGCTCTACAGGCCCAGGCAAACACACCCGCTGTTGGAAACTCAACCGGAAACCATTCCTGAATGTCTTCGGATTCTTCCCTACAAGTATTATGGTATGGGCAGAGTACTGCAAAGTATCTTCAAGAACAATATTGTTTCATGTGTATGCATTCTCTGTAAGGATGGCCTTTGCCTTTTTCCTGCAAGGTCATGTGAAGCCACTAGAGAAGGTTCAAGCTTCTTGTTCTAATACATTTAGGCTCTTCAATGAACGGCTGCTCTTGTTGAACAGTTTAAGACCAGTGAAATGCAATCTGGATCAGAGAAACAAAGTGAAGTGAAAAGAAAGAAAAAGAAATACAGTGAAGTGAAATGAAGGAAAATTAAGTGGAACATAATGAAATTAAATGGAATGAAGTGCAGTGAAATGAACTGAAACTTAATGAAATTATATTAATTGAAAATGAGAGATTTGATTTCCTTTCATGAAATGAAGAAGTAAAATTTCATTAACAGAAAAGGAAATGAGAAATCACAGAATGAAATGGAATTAAAAGAATGAAAAGTAAATATAATTGTTTAATAATGCTGTCTTGACTAATTCTGTGTCTGTTGTGATGATCTTATATGTTATTAAAAAAGTCTTCCAGAGCTTTGTCTCTTTAGATCTTCCATCTTTGGACCCAGTGCACTGTTCATGTAAGTATAACAGCACATCTATATGCAAGTATAACTGTTCCATGCAATAATTAGGAATGCATAGTCCCCAGATATATGTTTCTCATTTTCATGTTTTAAAAACTATTCACAAAGAAATACTAGCTCAATTCTATAGATACAGAAATCAAAGCAAAGAGAGTCTGTTGAGCATTTCTGAGATTATAGTGCAGCCTGAGGGGGAAGGGGGATGCACCACCACAGAGCCTGAACTATTTACTTCACTTTCTGCAACAAATAAGTAGTGCTGCAACTTGAAATCCATCTTCCCCTTTCTCAGACAAATTGCAAAGCCTACACTCGTGTTCGCTGGGTTGAATCCTAAATTTCAGTCACTGAGTAGTCTTATTGTGGTCTAAGATTAGTGACCGGGTGGTGGCAGGAACTGAATTTTATTAGACTTCTATAAATGTATATACAAGATGTACTATGAAGAACTAGCACTGAAGTGGAAATCCTGTACTTCAGCTTCCAGACAACCATTAAATTTCCAGTGTATAATTCCTCCTCTCTGTAGCTATGCTGGATTTAAATGAATACTCTGAATCAGTGGTGCTCATTTTGATGTAGTTATCAAGCACTTTCACAGGTCCAAGGCACAATTAGAAAGCTTGTTTCTGTCAGAAGGATACGGTGTCTTTCTGAACAGAGAGGTGAAGCAAGGGTCTTTCCTGTGCTGGGTGCTGTCCTTGGGTCACCACAACCCTGTGCTGTGCTCCAGGCTGGGGGCAGAGTGGCTGGAAATCTGCCAGTCAGGAAAGGCCCTGGGGATGCTGGTCAAGAGCAGCTGCACATGAGCCAGGTGTGCCCAGGTGGGCAAGAAGGTCAAGGGCAGGCTGGCCTGTGCCAGCAGCAGTGTGTCCAGCAGGACCAGGGCAGTGATTGCCCCACTGTGCTGGGCACTGCTGAGGCACCTCCAATCCTGAGGTCAGTTTTGGGCCTCTCACTGCAAGGACATTGAGATGCTGGAGTGCATCCAGAGCTGGGAACAGAGCTGAGGAAGGGTCTGGAGCACCAGGAGCAGCTGAGGGAGCTGCAGGGACTCAGACTGGAGAAAAGGAGGCTCAGGGGGGACTTTCTCACTCTCCACAACTTCTTGACAGGAGGGTGCAGCCATGTGGGGATCAAGCTCTGCTCCCAGGGAACAAGGGACAGGACAAAATAAAATAGCTTCAAGTTTCCAACAGCACCAGGGGAGGTTTAGAATAGATATTATGAAAAAAGGGTTGCCAAGCTTTGGAACAGGCTTCTCAGGGAATTGGCCAAGTCACTATATCTGGAGATGTTTGAAATGCACATGGATACAGCACCTGAGGACACTGTTCAATAGTGAACATGGAGATGGTGCTGGGTTGATGGTTGGACTTGAGGATCTTAAATGTATTTTCCAGTCTTAACAATTCCATGATTCAAGGCATGCTATTACCATCCTGAAATCTTCTGGGCAGTAGTGTAGTGATTGTACTCCCTTTTATTCCATTTCACAAGGAGGACACTACTATGAAGTAATCTAGATGAAGAGTACTCATCCATGAAAAGGTATTAAGGTATCTGCCTTCGGATCAGTCATTGGCCTTGCAAAGAAGTAATTTAGAATAACCAAACTGATGAAACAGAGGCAATGCTGGAGTTTTAGCATCAGTAACTATGAAACAATACAGCTTGTTCCCTACTCTCTTCAGTTAGACCTTCTCAATACCATCTTTAAATCCTTTCCATTCTCACCTACTCAAAACAAAAGGTCAAGGAATATCTCCTCTGGAAGCCCAGCAGTACCTGTTAAAAATATAGACTTCAGTTATCAACAGCTAAAAATCTAAAATAATAGCTGCTGAGGAACAGCCAACTGACCATGCTACATACTCAGCATCTGAAAATGAATTAATTTCTTAAAGTCTATTGCACACAGGAAGAGACAGCAATCCAGAGACTACAGAGATTGACAAAATTTATTTATTTATTCCCCACTTTTATTGACTTTTCAAAGAAACCCACCACAAATCCAAGTTGGAATATACTAGTATGCTACCACTGTTTAAAAAAAAAGGCATGAAAAAACATGTATAGTTGAAGGCTATTAAATTCTGATACATCTGCATGTTCACTTAAGAGTTCTTATTATTCTAGGACAGTGGAAGTACAGTAGACATTCAGTGACAACTAATTTTCCAGCTCATGAAGACAAACAAGGACTGATCAGTGTGTCTGCCTTCTCTTTAAAAAGCCAATCAGCAATAAATAGATGGTGTCATTCATTGTCATGCAGGAATGATTGTGGTCTCTCTACTTAGCTGGGCTTCTGGGTTTTCATGATTTTAGGCTACTGGATGGTTGAGGAGTTTTGGGAAAAATAAACTTTGAAAGGTGGAAGTTCAGTTTATTAGAAGATACTATGTTTAAGTTTTATGTTTTAAGAGATTATCACCACAGTTTTATGCCTTAGTGTCCAACAGCAACAACATTCTTTTTTCCATAAAAGGGACTTATTATGAATGCATTTTAATCAAAAATCAAATCTTTATACCACCTATGTTATATTCAGCTGTTACATTAAGAGGCATCACCAGGCTTAATTACATAATACCATGTTAGATTATGCCTAAAATAAGAGGTTTTAATCAACTATGCTGTGGCTTAAACACCACTTATCAGACATAACTCTGCATTATTTCTGAAATTTTTAATATATCTTAAAAATATACCAATTAAAATAAATTACTGTTATATATTTCTTTATATCAAAGAAGAATCTTCAAATTTACAAAAAGTCAGTCCAGAGGTAAATATGTGTTATATTCCACTAGTGAAGAATTTAATGTAACTGACATTATTCCCAAAAGTTAACTTCTTTCAACATACAATTTATTGCCTGCTCTTTATTTGTTATTCAGCTCAAAGAAAGAAGAAAAGAGTATTCTTTTTCACAAGAATGTCTCTCGACAGAGTGGACATGTGGATTTGTTGCTGGATGAGAACCATTTGTACTGAAAAAGAGAAATACATTTGTTTAATACATGAAGGCAAGCTTAGTATCAGAAACATTAGTACATCATCAATAATAACCATTATTGCCAGGGATCTGTGTTGTTAAGCTGCACCAGGGCAGGTTTAGACTGGACAATAGGAAGAAGTTCTTCACAGAATAGTAATTGGGCATTGGATTGGGATGCCCAGGGAGGTGGTGGAATCACTGTCCCTAGAGATGTTTAAGAAAAGACTGGATGTGGCACTTAGTGTCATGGTCCACCTGACAAGGCGGTGTTAGGTCATAGGCTGGACTTGATCTCAAATCAAGGTCTTTTCTAACCTAGTGAATTCTGTGATTTTGTGAATGTAACTCTCAAAACATTTACTATACTTCTAAAAAAAACAAGAAACAGTAAAAAAAAACCCTTTTCACTTATGCATGTATGCATGTGTACCTGTACATATGTGTTTGTATATACATGTAATAAAACACACACTGTGTAGCAGCTCTTCTCTCATTACCTGCCTTTACATCTTAGTACAAAATCCACAGAAATAATTTATGAGTGCAGGTAAACCCAGATACTCAAATGACAAAGTGAAAAATTGTTGGTAATACAGAAGTTTCTGGTTTAAACTATATGGACAGCCAAGCTGGATGAGGTTTGGAGCAACCGGATCCAGTGGAAGGTTGCTCCCCCTTCCATGGCAGGGGGCTGGAACAGATGAGCCTTAAGGTCCCTTCTGACCCTAACTGCTCTATGATTCTGCAATATTTTGCCTATTTAAAAATATTTACTCCAGGTACTTACCAAGCAAGCCGAATGAAACTTCTTCTTGCATGTTCTGCAAGCTTTTTTGGGAAGAGAATAGTTTGAACCATGAATGACTGAGAAACAGATCATGCAATCTTCAACGCCTTCAAAACGTTTATCCACATTATTTTTCCACAAAGACAAGCCTTCCATAATACTTCCATTCTAACAGAGGGAAAAGAGCTGTTAATACTGTAAAACTCCTTTGGACTATTCCTGTTGTAGTCATAAAAACATGAAGGAAACAAAGCCTGAAGGATTTATAATGTGAAATGACATGCAGTACACGCAGCACTTATTTATTATAATAATAATAATCTATATTATTATAATAATAATAATCTACAGAAAAGTGAGTTTTCATCAGAGCAGGAAGAGTGTATTCAGGAGTACTTAAATAGGGACTTTGAAATTTTCAATCACTGCTTTCTTTTAATCTAACCACAGATGATGCAATTTCAGCAACCATCAGTCTTTTAGAGAATTCCATGGATGGAGATTTTGGTTTTGATTTTTGTTGTTGGTTGTTTGTTTGCGGGTTTTTTTCAAATTACAGTTGAGATGATATTGCCATGCAGGACAAACAACTGGCTCACATCTTGAGATCTAAATTTTCAACTTGGGCTTTGGATCTAACAGGACCTAGAAGGCTGATCATTTCACCTCTGTTTATGTACCTGGAGAAAAGCAGATGGTTAAGAGTGACCCAGTTCTATGTAGGCCTTTGCAATTTAATGAGATCAATTACACAGATCTATAAAATACTGCATTACTTGGAATATTTTTCTGCTATAAGGACATTTTAAGTTTTCAAAACTAGGAGATTTATTTAAATTCACCTGATGTGTAAGATATGTGCTTAACTGCAGCATCCAATTGCGCCACTGCTGTACAGCCACACCAACCCTCTTTCCACTCTCAACTGTTATGGATCCCAGTGGATAATTTGATGGAAGCTGGATTATTAGTTCAATAAAGATATCATCAACAGAATACGTTGCAATGACTTCTCGTGCTGCAGACCGAGCTTTCACCTTTGAAAAAAATACACGTATTAAAAAATTACACAGAGAGATACCCAGCATTTCTAGTCTTTGTACATATATATATACACACACACAGATATATATATATATATATATATATATATATATATATATATACACACACTATAAATACATTACTGTACACATTAAATTATATACTTAGATCAGGTAAACGCTTTTTTTACAGAAAACACAAACCTACTCATATCTCAGTAAGCTAAAAAGAAATTACCAGCCAGTTTTCGATCTACTGATTGATTACATCCTTTAATAAACAAAAAAATAGTATATTGATAGCAGTACCTTCCACTTACTTCCTCAACTTCTTCAACATCCTAAAATTCATTCTTTCATGTTTTTCCAAACAGAACATCAATAAACATCAATTTAATTTATTGATACCGAGTAAAATTATGTTTAATCACTCATTTGGAACAACAAAACTGCAATCATACAAAACAGAACCATAGTCTGATTCTGAAAAGTAAAATTTCTTGAAATGTTTGCAAAACACTCAAGTAAATAAAAAGAAAGGACAAGAAATCTTACTGTCATGCCATTAAATAACTGTGTGCTAGTCTGAACAGAAGATATTTCCTGAGAGGAGAGCACACTGCTGACATATTTGCTTGTGAATTTATCCACAACATTGAAGACACGCTTCTCACAGCTATTCCACCACAGCCTCACCATGGCTGGCAGATCTTTCAGTGTTATATGGTACACAGAGCAGGCCAAGTGTGGGATCTGGGATGACAGCACCCCTGTCCCTGTGAGGGAAAGAAAAGGTGTTGAAATACTCTTTAATACCTTAGTCATGGATGTTGGTGCCTCCACACCATGTACAAAAAATCAGATTCCAATAGAACTGTGGTAATTTCTGTTAAATGTTCCTATTACTGCTATTCAAAGGGCTTGTTTGACTCAGCCCTTCCTCACCAGGCCAGTTTCTTTGTTCCTTAGCCTGACACTCCCACACCTCGGAATTCACCATCTAATTTAGAGACTGAACTCCAAGTGAACACCAGGAATCAACAACAATTTTACATCATAGAAATCACAAAACACTCACTTTGGAGTGAACAAACAATAAGGACAGCTGCAGGACAGCCGAGCTTTGCAGGAATGTATAGAAGTGGCCTCAAGTTCCACCAACAGAGGTTCAAGTTGTGTATTAGGAAATAATTCTATGCTGAAGGAGTGGATAAGCATTGGAACAGGCTGCCCAGGAAGCATGGAGTCACCATCCCTGGAGGTGTTCAGAAAACAAGCAGACATTTTGTGATAGGGTTTAGGTGGTGTTCAAAGGGTGAACTTGGATTCACCCAGAGGTCTTAATAATTCTCTGATAAGAGAAGACTTTCCCTTGGGATGTCATGTAATTCTTTCTTACTGTCATCCAGATAAATTGTTCTGCAACATACAGTAGGTGTCCAAGCAAAAAATTAAGAAACGGAAACTCCATTTCCTTGCTTAAACCTGCGTAGGTACTTTAAAAAAAATTCAATGAAGTGATTTTAAAATCTAATTCTCTTTTTTATGTTTCTCAGCTAAAAAAAGCAGTAAATGTTCTCTCATCATCACTGATTAACTGGGTCTTCTGAAGAGCATGACGGAAACAACACACAATTTAACATCTCAAACATTTTAAAAATATATATCTTTTTTAGTATTTTGAATTTATAGCTTAAAATACAAGAAAATATTGAAATTTTAAATAATATTAAAAGTATCTCTAGAAGCAATGGTTCCAGAATAGATCACACATTTCTAGTGTTTTGGAATCGTTATGTTCAGGATTCAATATTAGCAATGTATTATTCCTGTTTTGGTTTTTTTCTTGTTTTCTCTGATAAACATGTCAACTTTGGTTAAATTTCAAATGGGGAGTGTTAGCCAAAGATTATTATATATATGTATATGTTTGTCTCTCTGTTTTATAGGTATGATTTTCTAAATAAGTATTTTTAAGAAAAAAAGTTTATTTAAATGTAACAACTCTCTCAAATGCACAAATACAGTTTTTACTAACCTTTGACATCTAAACGAAGCTCTTCAGTAAAGAAGGTTTTTGTGTCCTTATTTGGAACTTCTGAAGCTGGCCCAGAAAAGACAGGGTTTTCAGGCATAAGCCTGAACAAGTGATAAAGCAGTTTATTCAAGCTTTTAGTTCTTCTAAGGTATTGTGAGTAGAGAACTCGCAGCTGGTAGCATTAAAAAGATTCACAAAAAAAAACCACAGTAAATACAGCTTACTCTGTAAAAAATACCAATACGTCCTTGCAGGGAGGAAGAGTAGCACTGTGATTCAGAACTAGTGTTTAGAAAAGAAGCTTAGTTCTCCACACCATTTTGAATTATTAGAAGATTATAATATGTACCAAGCTTGTTTGAAAATGCAAGAAAGAGTCATCTTTTCATGAATCTTAGTTCTGTATTGCTATAATTTTACCATCCTCAAATACAGCAGTGGAGAAATCTAAGTCTATTGGTGCTTTCAGAATCTTCACTAATTTCACAAAAACAAGGGATAAGAAGTTACATAATTAAAAGAAAAAGGCAGGATGAAACTTTGAGACTGAAACTAAGTAAGTAGGCTTGGAAATTCCATTTTTAAACAAGACTCTGAAAATATACCTGAGAAGAAGCTGCTTTAAAGAAAGCTAATGTTAATTTCCAAGTGAGAAGATATCCTAGAACAAGGCAGAACTCATCACTCAAGGGTTGAATAACTGCAAATTCTCCAACTGGAATGCATTCCAGGATGTTTTCTAGCAAGAGCTCTTGAGTGGCCAGGATAGACATCAGAGCTGCTGGAGGTGATCTGTGGAAAAATGTTATCTGGAATAGTAAACTCAAATCCTGAGCACAATTCAGCATGAACTGAATTTATGTTCACCGCCTTCAAAAAAAGTCATAAAAGTAAAGCCATGCATGCAGAACATAAAATGAGCCTTTTATTACAGGAAAATTGACTCATTCTAAAATTTCTTCTATTTCCCTGAATGGGATAGTGGTGTTTTTCTCTTCTTAGAAGACAAATTTAAACTGAATCACTTCATCTGGGAGTGGTCTATGGCTGAGTTCATTTAACCCACATCATGGATAGCTGCTTTGCTTGCTTTCTCTGGCATCACATCAACAAAGGAGCAACTGAACAACGACCTCCTAATCACTGTTGGCTCTGGGCTGAAAAGCTTTTTGCAGCTCTGCAGCTAGGAAAGATATTAATCATTGGACTGAGGTTAGAAAGCAATTTTAACCAGTTATTGCATTCCCTCTTCAAACCAGACACTTCACTGGATTCAAGCTGTATTAAACACACACAAGCTGTATAAAACACACAAACAAGTAATTGAAATTACCTGTGAAGATGGACACAAGTAAAAATTTGCCAAGCTTTTCTAATATAAAGCATATATATGGCATTTAGTCTAGTAAATGCACCTAAAACCAACTGCAAATACTGTCTCCAGTTTTAGTGCAAAGACAGATAAGACCAAAATATTTAATATTTAAAATATTTATAACCTTATTGTCATAGCTATGCAGTTTTTTAACATCTCCTGGCTGACAACTACTCTGTTGCAAATTTCAATATTTTAGCACATTTTAAAAATATGGAAGAGAGTCTTATAAAAAGTGAGGGAAAAAATACACACAATGCCAATTCCTCCTCTTCGTCACCATAGGACTTGAGATCTTCGTCATCAAATCTAGGCAATTCAGGCATTAATCTATAGAAATATGGAAAGGAAATCAGGTTTAATTTTTAAATAATTTTTAATCAACTCTTTTAATAGATGTGCTGCATAGTTTTTTTGCTTATCAACACCAACATTACTGACAGGTAATACAATAAAAAAACCAGTTATTCCTTAACAGCTGCACAGAATCTTTCAGAGACGTATCACCATTGCAAAGATGGTTCATGAGTGACAGCCAACCAGCGTGTATCCTTGCTCACTTCTCTTTCCAGACCTCATACTTTTCCTGAATCATGCTAAAATAAAATTCTCAATCAGAATAAAGTTATTGCAACTTTATGCCTCAGTATAAGTGAAAGATAATGGTGGCTGGCTTAAGCCATCTGCCTTGCAATCTGCATTTTGGGAAGCCAAATGCAGGTATTTTCAAATTCTCTATTGTCTCTCTAGGTATTAGAAATACCCAAGAAATTAGCAAGAATACTACCTATCCATATTCTCTTTCTTACCTAAATTAGTGAAAATAAAAACATCATACTATTTAATGGTAGCATCAGGCCCAAATCAAACCTGGAATATTTGAGTCCACAATTTAGGATACTACAAGTGCTAAAATAAGGGCTAAAAATAAATACTTTTATTAAGTCTGCTAATACAATTAACTTTAGCATTTATATTTTTATATAGTGCCCTCCAAAAAAGAACACTAATTGCCCGATTAAGGACTTTCTCCCAAAATTAAACATGATTTTGCTACAAGCACATATTCTATAGCATATTAAAAAAAAAAAAAAAAAAAAAAGGGGGGCAGGAGGGTTGGGAGGTGACAAGAGTGAGAAATTTTTTGTTTCTTACTTATGAAGCATATGGTAGACAGAAACCTGTACAGGTCGAGCCCGGAAAAGCAACAATGGGGAGAGTGTATTCAGTAGAGTTTGGAGTTTATCTGGAAGATTTGTCTTCTGGCCTGCAACAAACTTCGGTGGCAGCTTATGGTTTAACAACTGCTCCTTTGAGATGTAAGTTAGAGCTTCACCCAAGGATGATAACACAGAGTTCTGAAAAGAGCCTTCTGATGCATTTTTGGTTTCTCCTATTTAAAACAAGACAAGCTGTGATGCAGCATGTATGGCTGATACCATGAACAAGCTCTGCTGGAAACAACTCAAGACTGCACTTGGCAGGTTCCATGTAACCTTAACAATATCTACATTGCAGGCAATCACTTTACCAATTAGCATGTAAGTGTTAAAAAAAAATGAGCTGTTATAAACTCTATTTACTTTATATTCCTGTAAATTCAAAAATGTGGCCTGTTCAGTTCTATTTCAGAACAGCCTGGCTGTTATCCCCTTATCATATACTTGCCTGTGATTTTCACCAACAAAGGTAACAGCAAATTGTGAATTCCCTCAGAAAAGAATTCTTTCCATTCACTGACCAAGTTCTTAGGAAGATTTGCAGTAGTGTCAGGAGCTGCAGCCTCAAAGTAAGCGCTAAGGGCAGATGCCAAGTCACAACTGACACAAGCAAAAATCTGCACAAGCGGGACATGGTAAAGCAAACGGCTTTCACTTGTTGTCTAGGAGGAAATAAACACAGAGGAGGATTCCTTAACCATAAATTTGCTTTAAAATATGTTTCACATTTCCTGTCTACACCAGAAAGTGTAATTTCAAAGACGATTAAGTTGCAAGAACCATTTGAAAATTATTTGGGGCAGGAAAGTGTTTAAAAATAGAATTTGTACTTTAGTAAGACTTTCTGAAATGAATTTCCAAGTCTCACCAACATTTAGAACCATGGACTGTTTCCATTATATACTCTTCCTTATAATGACATGAAGAAAATTCAATGGACGACATGCTACTAAAAACTGGAAATTGATTAAGTGGCTATCAGGAGAATATTTCCTCTCCCCCAACAGAGCTGCTTTCTTATTTTTGTTCTTACTTGTTCTGCCACAAAGGAGGATCATTATCAATTAAAAATATTTCCTACTTAATCTACACAACAAGATTTTCTTAAAAGTTTGCTGTCTGTTTTTAAACAAAATACATAGTTCCAAGGCACATACCATTAGGCAAGATTAATCCTGAGATCAAGAAAGGTCACATGAAGTTTCCAGCCTGCCCTTCCAAATGCATAGGTGACAGACAGTGAGAGATTCTGCATCTCTATTTGATTAGTAAGGACGTAGTCAGCGGACTACTGACACTACTGACCCCTTTCCTAAAAGCATTAAAATATAACTTTGATATTTCATGTCATCAGTTAGGATACTGAAATGCAGACATTGATTTTTATTCAGTTGATTTTGATGTATCATGTTAGACAGCGTCTTAAAGGAATACTATTTTTCAAGACAGAGACCTACAGAGAACATATTTCAAAATTATTCTCCAATTACCAATGCCATTACTGAATACCATATTACTTGAAGGGTGAGCTGATTCTATCTATAATTGCTTGTGCTTTTAAACCACACATGACCTTTGTCCAAAGTCCAACATAAATGGGATTTTTGTGCAATTCTTCTTAACATTGTGTCAAGTATTTGGTACGCTGAGATTACAGTCCGTGCCATATTCAGAGAATAATCAGAAAGGTAAGTACATTAAATGTGAAGATGCTTCCATATTACCTCTAACCAAGCCAGCATGGAGCACATCAAGAAATCCCACTCATTATCAGCCAAAGGAGCTGTGGAATATTTCAGCAACAAAGGAAGGTAACGCATCATCTCAATGTTGAAACCAAGCAATTGAGCACTTGCCTCTTTCAGATTGCTGTAATAAAAATATAACCATAGCTTATACAGCTTCATGTTGTAGATGTGAGTATTTATATTCTTGCCTTCACTCCCCATTACAGGATGAATTTGTCTGACACCACCACACTCTGCCCTATTGTGCTTTTAATATTCTGTCGTTCAAAGGTAGAGTGCTACATTAGCTGTCAAGTCTAAGTAAGATTCCTAAATTACAGATTCATACATTTCTACAATTTACACATTTGCTCAACAAATATACTTACATAAACTAAGAATTTTAGCAATTTCAATTAAATCAATGCAAGAAAAATAAGCATTTTAAGTTAATGATTTAGGAAAAAATATTAGCCCTCAAGTGTCCAAATATTACAGATTTAGATTACTTGGAAGAAATTCTTCCCTGTGAGGGAGGCCCTGGCACAGGTTGCCAGAGGAGCTGTGGCTGCCCCATCCCTGGAAGTGTTGAAGGCCAAGTTGGATGGGGCTTGGAGCAACTTGATCTTATGGAAGGTGTCCCTGCCCACAGCAGAGGTTGGAACTGGATGAGCTTTAAGGTCCCTTCCAATCCAGACCACTCTGTGGTCTTACCATTATTTTGAAATTTTGTTGCCTGGACTTTTCTCAATATAGAAGAAAAATAAATCTCAGTATATTTTCACTCCTGGCTGGAAGCCTTTCAAATTTCATTTTTGGGTCCAGAATTTTAAAAGACAGACACCTAAGTTTGGTGTGCAAGTTTTCTTCTTGCTATCAAAATAAGCAATCAGAACTTGGAACTGAATATCCAGCAACACCTACAAAAGTTGGTCAGTTCTGAATGCATTTGAAAACAGTTGACATCTTTCAAAAGCATTTACAAAGCCCCTTAATTTCCCAGCCTTCAACCATCCAGGAAATTTTCTGCAGTATGAGTTAGTAAATTCCTAATAACAGATGTATTAAATCAAGGTAATATTAGAGCAGGAGATGGCAGTTGTACAGATTGATTTTGCTTGAATTAATAACTAGTGTGTATTTTTAAACTCTTGTCTTAGAAATAAGAGAAAAAAGTCAAATTATCTCAAAGTTGCACCCACCAGCTAAAGAGAAAGCTATCCTCATTATCATTTTTCCAAGATAATATGATTTTCAGTATTGCAGGTAGTAGATGATCACAATCAATACTTCTATCCTTCAAGGAGGAGTTCAAAATGGAAAGACACCCAAATGCTCCTGTGACATAATAAAAATGTAAAGTCAATAGTCTTAATTATCAAGACAAAATAAACATTAGAATGTGTGTCAATAGAAGTTAATTTTAACATTGCAAGACAGTTTGGACAATACCTAAGGTTTTCTTCCTTGAACACTTAATCAACAGATCTCATTGTTAAATCAAAATACAATATCCTAAAACAGCTCCTATAAGATTAAGTAATAGTTTACAAAATTTTAAAACAGGAAAGATACTTGCTAAGATTGAAATTTCTTTGGGCTACTAAAAATACAATATGCTAAGTAATAATTTGGACAGATAATTAAGACAATGCAACTGAAAGCCGTGATTCTAATATTATTGGAATGTTAAGGAGTTCTAGTCAGAATGTTCATTTTTACTTTCAGAGTGAAGAAGAACTATTGCATTAGTACTGTTTTCCATTTTTAAGAACTCTATTTATCATTTCTTGGAGAAAATATTTTAAAATATTAAAAGATTTCTTGGAGAAAATGAATATATCCAACAAGCACAATCACAAAAAATAAGGTAACGTATCACATATGCACAGCAAAACCAACCAATCAACCCCTGCTTCACTTAAACAAGTTCAGCAGCATTTATTTCAGCTGACCTGAAAAAAAAGACACCATTGAAATGGTAAGCCTACAACCTACATCCCACTTCATATGAATTTGGACATAAACATTCTGCTCAGGGACCCCTAGAAAATTGAGAAGTAGTAGAAGCAAAATGCCAATTTCAAATAAAAGGCCTCCACAACAGAGGAGAAGTGAGGATTCTTCCATTTTCTTCTTTTTAAAGTTTCACAGACACATTTGTTTGCCTGACTGGTTCACTTAGAAACCCAGGAAGCCTCAACTAAGTTGACAGAATAGGAAACTACTACAGCAGAGATGTTTAAGATTCCTCTCAATTTCTGCATGACACTAACACTGGCAATTTTCACACCTGAACAACATCCATTTGAAGAACTCATCTGAAATCCTGAGAACACTGCCAAGGGACAAATGGCCCCAGTTTAAAAAACAGGCTTTTTTCAATTTAAGTAAGCACAGTTCTGTTACAAAATACAAAATCTACATTTCAGTTTTCATACAGACTGAACAATGAGAGTGTGTGCAAGAACACACCAAAGCAGTAAGGGACAAAAACAGAAAGGAATTTCCTCTTAAATGACATCTAATTCATAAAGATAGAATGACTGTGTGAGAGCACTTCCAAATAATCTTCCTGAAAAAACAGACCCAAATTAAGTGGCTATATTCAAAGCAATATCACAATACATCTCAACCACCTCTTAATTAATTTACCACAGCTGCAGACAGTTAATGTAGTGCAATTTTTAGTTGGAGGAGCTACTCAAAAATTATACATAAACTGTGAAAGAGTTCTTGGCAAAGCACCTGAAGACAACCATGACCAGTTGACAATAGTAAGATTTTTGCATGATGTGTAAAGCCTAAATGGTTCACTGAAAACTTTGATATTTACAGACACACATATATAAGATAGATGAAACTAGAAGTACAGCAACATCAGGATGCTTTTTAATAATATCAGCCTAAATATTTTCATTTTAATTTTGTATCTGGTATTAGAGCTTGTACTTTCTGAATGAGGCAGAAAATTACTATGCCAAACAGTCTAGAAGAAATAGGTGAAGTGAGAAAGATTTCTTTCTAGGAAAAGCAATAATAAATACATTTCATCTAAAAGAAAGCATTATTACAACATAATGTTCTTAAATTCTAATGAACTGAGGTAAGAACATACTCACCATCAGTGTTGGAAAGCTCTGTCTGTGTGCATGTCATAAGTTTGGCCACACAATGGAAGACAAGTTCCCTCTTTTCCTCCTCAGCTAAGAAAGGTGATAAACACTGAAGTGTATGCAATCTGCCCTCTGTTAGTGGAAGGAACCTATTCATACAAGCAAAACACCAAGAATTAAATTAACCCAAAAACTGAACTAGGAAACAAAGTATCAGTTAGTTCATAATGATGTAAATGCTAAACCAAGTCTGACTTGCACATGCCATATACATGTATCACTTCATTTTCAGCCTTCAGTTGTCAATGGTCAGAATCAGGAACACTTCACACTATCAACATTGACAACAAACTGCAAATTTATAGGCAGCAGTATTATAATACCCTTCTGTTGTCTTGAAAAGTTCTCTCCTCTCCCAGGATACAGCGTTCTCAGCACGGATCACTTTGGCCATGGTTAATGACCACAGTCTTCCATGTTCCTCTGATCTTCAAAGGAGAAGAAAGACTCTGGTTAATATATACAGATGCTCAGGACTCACCACAAAAGCATTTGGATGCATTCTGAATCAACACACAGATGGAAATATAGTGGCACTCCATACAACACAAACTGTGAAGACAGAGCTAAGGGCTGTTTCACTTGTTCTCACATACCTGTCAAATATCGTTTGCTGCAGGCTAGCTGTACTAGTCAGAGTACTGAACTCCTCATAGGTGATGTGCATCTCTTCTAACATATGAAGATATTCCAGAAGCAGGTAAGGAGGATTCTCCAATTCTTCAATCCATTGTAACGAGTATAACAGTTCTGCAACTAATTAAATAACAGCTGTTGTTTATAAATGACTACTTACTTGCATAAGCAAGAACTTTCAGGTCAAGTTTTTGTTGAGTTTTTTTAATATGTATTTAATGCATTAAAGAGTTTATTTTTACATGCAATCTCAGGTGCTTCAGAGCATGAACTGGGTATTTGCTATTGTACCATAACATACAAGAGAAAAAAGGTTACAGTAACCTATATATTCAAGACATTTTAAAGCAAATTAAGCATGGCATGACTCCTCTTTGTTCTCCCCCTTTTCTTTAATATGTATTTCTTACAGACAAGAAAACCAAGCAAATGTCGTAAGAGCTAGCATGTGGTTCCTTCATTAGCTTACAAACACCCACACTAAACAATTACACTTCTCATCATAGTGAGATTTTTGGAGAAAGAATTGTTGATTTGATAATGCTGCATTTAATTTGAGCATTCTTGAAAATAAAAGGAAAGTACACTCCACCTCATGGAATTAAGAAAAGTTGCTGTCTCAAACTATCTTTACATTATGGGTAAACCCTCAAGGGAGGGATACAGTTCTTATCACCCACTCATGCCAATGCATGGTGTGTTTAGGCACTGAAAAAATCTGAAGTTCATTGAAAATTCATACTTCTCCTAATTCAAAATTCTGTTGAGATAGGATGTATATTACCAAAATAGGTCCCATGAATATAAAAACTACTTTTAAAGGAGACCTGAAAAAAAAAAAAACCAAACAAAAAAAAAGGCAACAAAAGGTAAAAGGATAATTGGGTAATTTCTCATACCTGTATGCCAAACTTTAACTACGTATTTCTAATTTTCCATTCAGTTTACTACTACTGTAAAATAAAATTCCTTAAAGTTTTACCATTGCAACTTACTTATATTATCAACTTTCTTTCTTTCAGCATCATCATTTCCATGGACTACACTATTTTTCAGTTGAAGTAGCATCATTTTACTTAATAAGGCTGAAGTACACAGATGGCCTGGAAGTTTAGTTGTGCCACACAGCTTGACACTTGATCCCAGAGGTTCACAATTCATACTAAGCCTTCCTTCCAAAAGGGGCTTGTGCATCCACTGTAATATGTGCATAAAAAGAGTATGAAAAAATACTTTGATCTGTTTAACCTTGAAAATTCAGAATTATTAAGAAACAACCATGAAACATACACATTCATATCAAAAGCACAATGGTCAGGATGACCCACTCCAGTGTATTAAAAACCTAATTGCACAGCAGTGATTTGGAACTGCACTGCTGCTCAGAAACAAATACATTTCTTTAGAACTCAATGTATTTTACAAGAAATTGTAGTGTTACTGAAGACTGGTGGCCCCACTCTCTACTCTGTGTATGTCAGCATTTTGTTGATAGACAGCACACCATATTCTTCTGCAGATATTGGTGTCTTATCACAAAATTAATCTCTATGAAGAATTAACTTAGAGATATAAACACCTTCACAATGTATACTCTGTCATATAAAATTCCTGAAATGTAAAGCAAGCTGCTGGTGTTCCATGCAGAAAAGGGGAATTTCATGGATTTTTATTTTTCTCCAGTTGTACTGGATGGGTTAATAAACAGAGTTTTTACCCTCTTTATTGACATAGGCTGAAAAGAAACTCTGCACAAACATATAGTATTCATAAGTGCAGTGCCATTAGTCAAAAGAAACCACCCTAGGGGACAGAAGCTTGAGGAAAGATTGACCACCCTGTGCAAGCCATTACCATTTCCATACCTCAGAGCACAGAGACTCGTGCAATTTCCCCCACTCAGTTTTGTTTGGCGTGACGTGCTCAACATAAGCTCTCACAAGATATTCAGACTGTCCATCAGTTTCCATGAGCTTCAACAACAAATCACTGACTGCAGAGATCAAAACCTGAAGACTGAGAAAAGGAGAAAATGCTGCAAACTAGTTTGGCACTATTCATTAAGAGCCACCTGCAGATTTTCCACTGATACAATTCTCCATACATGCTGTACCAGGGCTCTACCCACTGTTTCCAACAGGCTGAAAAGTCTGTCAGTAATACAGATGTCAACTAAATAAAGGCTGTTATAGCACTGTATATAGCACTAATCCTGGTTTGTTTTGGAGAACACCACATTTTGGAACAGACATGTGCACTCCAATTACCTTTTAACGTCCAAAGTGGAAGACTGAACTTGGTTCTTGACCCACAGTGCAGCTTTAAGCAGAAAGGTGCTCTGTTTCTGAGTGCTCTGAAGCTGATGCACAAGTGAATTCACACCAGACATCCAAGTGTGTTTTAATTTGCATACAAGCACATCTATTATAGGGAAAAGAAAAAATAAAACAGAACAACAACAAATGGACAAGCAAACCACCACAAGCAGGTAAACTCTAATTGTAACCTACAGTATACAGCAACAATCACATCTATAGGTCCTGCAGAGGGAAAACAATTCTCTTTTCTGTGGTTACATACAAAATCTCTCAAATGCACATACATAGCTTTCTAGTTGCAGAGCCATTTTAAATTAACAGTGACTCACAGGTAAGATTTAACTGAGAATAAAAGCGATGTTTATGTTGTCTGCTACCATATGTCCATACAGTCTTCAAAACCACAGATCCTTGTACCAAAATATTGAACATTCACAACATCAATAGACATTCACAAAGCAGCAGTGGTTCCCAAGCTAGTAGTGTCCTACTTCACTTCTATGACAACTGAAACATTGTATCCATGTGTATTAATGTCTGTAAATGCATGTACCAATTTAAGACCCTCAAATTCTGCATTCAAAGAACATGAATCAAGATCTCAGTCTGAACATGAGACACTGAGAGAAAGAAGAATGGATCACAATTTGTCCGGGCAACTTGGCCAATATAAACAGTTTCAAAATAAATGCACGCCATCTGTAAAGAAGTGATTGTACATATTTTTTCCATAGACTTCCCATACTGCAAAATGAGAAAAAAAATGTCCTGTTGTTATATTTCATAGACTTTAAACAACTTCTGTAGCAGTGCAAAAAAATGTGCAACATCACAGCCTCAGAGTTAGCTGATACTAACATTAAAAAAGCTTCAAAATCCTTGTAAAGATGTTCAGGACTTGATGCTTAGTAGTAACTACGGGCACTATAAATCAAAGCACAGGTTTTCATGTCAGTTACAGCTGCAAATGCTCAATGTATGTGAACTCACTATTCTATCACATCCTTGATTCTGTTTCATGAAAAGGAAGAATTTAGATGCAATGAATGTAGATGTAAAGAATGTAGATGGAATCATCGCTTATGAAAGAGCTTGGCTGAAGTTGTTTTTCCAGATTACCTGTCAAGTGTGTTGCATCCTGCCTCTGAGCACACAGCTGGAAGATGGTAAGGAGCAAGTCTTCTGAGGATGGCATCAGCAAGCACCCTTTCACTGAGCTGAAAAAGCTCGAGGCCACATCACAGATGAAAGATACTGATGGTTCAGTATTTCCAGCTTCAGAAAGATCCTTCGCTTTAGACAGAGCTGCTTGAAGTTTATCAATGATCCTTTCAACAAAAGTTTCACCAATCAATGATTCTGTTGGGCAGAGGAAAAGAACAGTGTGCTTTGATTGCTTAATAAACATAACCATGCAAAGACATCATATTAATAGGGACCAATTTGATTTCTATTTACTAATTCTGAATGCAAAATAAAGTGCAAAGCAGTTTCAGTCTAATGGATACCTAGACTCTCTTATTTCACAGACAACAGCCAACATTTCATGCTGCCAAGTATCTTCTCTTTAACCAGCAGAAGCAGCTTTGAAAAAGGTATTTAAAATGGAGCAAGTGCAAAGTGATCCCTCCCCTTTTTTGCCTTCCTAGCTCCTGGCAACCATCTGTGAACCCAAGATTTCACTGTACTCTTGCATGTAGCCATGAACATCCTTAGGTCCTTTTTCATGGGATACAAGCAAGCCAATCCCATTTATCCTCAAACTCCACAGTATCCTGTGTCAATGAGTTCCATTATTTAACTATAAACTGCAAGAAGAAATGTAATTTTCTCGCCCCTAAAGACTGCTATCTAAGCATGTGTTAGAAAATCAAGTATTTTTACTGAAAGAAACAATGACAGATTTCTCACTATTTGCATTTTCTATACAAATTGTGATTTTTGGCTTTTAAACACAACCCCATCCCTAATCACTTCCACTACAAGCTAACAAATTCTAGTCTGCTTTCTTGACTGTACAAACAGAAGCCACTGCTTGTCAAACCATCCCAGCCAGATTCTTTGGGCATGTTCAAATTCTATTACAAGCTTTTAAAAAGCATATTTTGAAGAATACTGCAATGATCACAATTACATGCAGTATTCCAGATATTGACAACATATTCAGTATATTGACTACATGCAATCACTTGTCCTCTGTTCTTTTCACAGCAGTTCCTAATAACCTGTATTCCTTTTTTATTGCTTATTTACAGCCTGTCACTTACAGGGAAACAAAACAATGACTGAAGTATTTTTTTGAGTTTTAACAGGTCAGAGCCCATCATTGAATTGATACAGTTACAATTATGTTCTTCCCACGTATACTTGTAATATTTATTTGCTTTGGATTTCTTTTGCAATCTTTTGTATCAGTTAAGCATTCAGTATCACAACACACTGCTATGGGTGAAGTTTCAGTAACAATTATCTTCCTTTCACTCTTTATCCTGTTTCCCCTTTAATTCCTTTCATCATAGGCGACTGATCCACAAAAGGCTCTTCTATTTCCTTCATGACAGTTTGCCTTAAGAAACATATATAAGAGATGTCATTGAAAAAAATCCCTTTGAAAGTCCACATGCTCTACTTTGGTTTGAATGACTAAGTCAAGAACCACCATAGCTCTTCAAATTCTCTTAGGCTTCAACCAAAATGATTTCAAAACAGGTCACCCAATACCCAGAAGAAAATGAGCTCAGGAGTGTCTCCACTCCAGAGTCAAAAAAACAAAGTCAGTGGACAATCAGCCCTAGAACATCACAGACTCACAAGCACATTTGTTGAACTCTCAGTGGAGAGAGAAAACAGGTTTTCCTGATGGTCTTTTACATCAAAAGTTTCAGAAACAGAAAAAACAATCTTAGGACACCTTCAGTATGCCTTGTCTAAGAACATTCACCACAGTGAGCTGCCTGTGTGTATCCTTGAAACTTGAAAGCACCATGAATGTGCACAACATCCACTGACGCTGAAATATGTCACCTCAGGGATCAAAGCAAATGCTGAGTTGACATGGAAAACATGAAGAAAATTGAACTCCCCTGGAAGTCTATATCAGAAACTAAAATTGCAAGCAATAAATTATATAGGATGCTATTATAAAAAAATTAGATTACATATACAGCATAAGAGCACACACAGAGTTACTAAAAGACATTAAAATAAATGGAAATGGCTCAAAACAATTCAAACGTCCTGTAACAAGGCATTCAATTGACTTGGCATTCTAGTTTTGAAGGTAAATTTCACATGGTTTGGTTTAAAAATTCCTATTATTTTACAGCACATCAGTTGATAGATCAAGCTTAATTCTTCCTCAAGTTTTCAAAACTTGCAAATCCAAATCTCCTCTTTAAACACTGCCCTTATTTAGCAATGTGGACCAAAAAATGGCAGCTACTGCTGCAAGTTAGTGTTTACAAAATTAAATTGAATGTAGTAAACTGGCTAAGGTATAAGAAAAGCCCAAAACTAAGAAAGAAAAACCCCAACTAAAAACAAGTAACAAAACACTGCCAGGAAAAAGCCTAAATGTTCTAAATGAAGTATTCTGGAAGATCCCAAATTCCTTTCAACCTTATGCAAAGCATAAGTGCAGCATTTACACTTCATGAACTCCAAGGATTATATACACTCACCACTTTTAACGTGCTGTGACAACACCAAGCTCAGGAGGGTCCACCTTTCTGAAGAAGCTGATCCTGATGAGGCTGCTCTAGGTTTTAAACCCAGGTGACACAGATCATCTGCCAGCATTACCAGTCTTTCTCCAAGTGTGTCTCCTTTCAGCCAGTCAGAGACTAAGGAAAGTTTCGTTGCACTTGAGCATGCCTGATCACAAGAAAAATATTCCAAGAATCTTTTGAGGGTATAGAATAACAGAATGGTTTGGGTTGGAAGGGACCATAAAGATCTTCCAAGTTCCAATTTAAGTACCAACCCCTGCCATGGGCAGGGACACCTCCCACTAGACCAGCCTGGTCCAAGCCCTGACCAACCCGGCCTTGAACACTTCCAGGGATGGAGCAGCCACAGCTTCTCTGGGCAACATGTTATTAACTATTAACTTTTATTATTAAGCATAAGATTAGTATGTCTAACTTGCACACACAGAGTGAGAACTATATCATCTGCCACAAACAGCCTTTAGATTTTACATCTGCAACAACACCCCCAGCTTTCTTTTTGTCAGAGACAGCAACTTATGGCTGGGTCAGATCTCCACTGCAGAGTGAAACTAGTCACCTTCTGAAAATGCTTCCTCTACATTTCTCCTCCAATTATAGAGTCCAGGAAATTCCTACACTGGAATTAGAAAAATAACTTCTGGATGACCAAGTTGGCTGAAATAAAATCTATTTAAAACATAAAAACTGCTTACAGAACCTGAATTTCTTTAAGAAGAAACAGAAGGTCACAAATTAAAAATATTATTTTGCTGATGAACCACTGTAAGTTACAAAATCATAAAAAAACTGAGTATTCCTAAAATATGCAGCATATGTAAGGGAAGATCCTGTGGTCTATGCACTGGACTGTAAGTCAAGTGCTATGAGTTCTTGTCCAAAAATTCATCATACACTTCCTATTTCATCCATGAAATTACTTAAAATGTCAGTTTGTCAATATTCAGTGTGAAAAAAATGGATTACTACCTTTTCCTTATAAGCACCTTGTAAGGATGATGATATAAATAACCATTTAAATTACTGGTCTAATCCCCAGGTCCATTCTCTCTAGCTTAGAAGATATGATCAACAAATCAGGAATCCCTCTGGCTCAAAAAGCAAACTGACCAAAAACAGAAGGGACAAAGATTCTATTGTTTTGGCATCATCATTTCATTTTTAAGACTGGCCCCAGATTTAAATGCATTTAAAACAAACACAACTCCGAAACTGTAATATTTTCAAATTATGGAAATTATCACTAAAAACCCATGTGAGTTTCAAAGCTAACATCAGAAAATTGTTAAAAATTATGCATAGGAAGAACAAAAAAAAAAAAATCTTAAGAGGTACCTTTTGAATTATCTGGAGAAATATAACCCATTTCAGATCCATCTGAAAAGAGAAACAAAATTCCCCAATATTTAATAAAAATCCTTGCTGAATAGGAAGCAATAATGCCATTTTAACTAACTGTTCTGTAGGCTTAAGCAGAAGCTGCTAAAATCCAGTAACAAAGTTATTGATTGTGTAATTTTTGTCTTCCAAACCTTTCTCTCCCACAAAATTCAGTAAGGGACTGTATTTATATGAAAGGCTAACAGTGATTCCTGTTAAAGTACAGTGTATAAAGAAGTGAGAGCGGAGAAATTCTAATACTTTTTTTAATGATTTATACCATATAGAAAGGGACAGAACCTTTCACCCCAACACTATCATGTCCAACTTTGCTAAAACTACCTTCCTTATGCTGAACTTAAACCCAAATTCCTGTAAAATTATCTTCCATGTGATGGGGCCAAAGTAAGATTATTAAGGAACCACAGCCCACAATAACAGTAATGGCTCTGATAAAAATTAGTAACATCATGTACAAGTCATACCTTTACTAAATCATCAAGAATAGCTTTCCTTTCATCATTATTGTTGCAACAATGAAGTACACTGTATAAAATATCAACCAGAAAATGGGTATCTTTCCTCCAGTCTTCTTTCAGCCAAGTTATTAAATTCATATACAGAAATTGTGCAGATGGACTTCGGTGGACTTCCACTTCATTCTGAGATTCAGCTTGAGCAGGGCTTACATCATTTCCCTGCTCTAAAAGTACTTGGAAAACTCTGTTTGAGGAAAAAGAGTTGAGCAGGGCAGAGAGAAATTTCAAATGCTGTTCTGACTTCTGTTCGTTGACATACACAATGCTCAGCTCAGCCAGGTTGCAGACTAAGTTCTCTAGAGGTTCTTTCCTTAGACATGAAGTTTGCTCCAAGAGAGCCTGAATTTCAGAGTCACCATTTCTCACTTCCATGAGCTTTCGACTCTCTGTGCTCCTTTCAGATTCATCCTCATCTGTAAATCTGATTTTTAGAGATTTTCTGTTGTTTGGTTT
Organism: Cinclus cinclus; assembly: GCF_963662255.1. Taxonomy (NCBI): domain Eukaryota; kingdom Metazoa; phylum Chordata; class Aves; order Passeriformes; family Cinclidae; genus Cinclus; species Cinclus cinclus. The sequence goes on along the minus strand of NC_085047.1, from coordinate 16,501,437 downwards.
TGTAGCACTCTTTGGATTCTGAAGAATTTCTAGCATACTAGATATGGCAAACAGTAATTTCTCATCAGCATCCAACCTATCAACATGAAGCATACACATTTTTAAAAGATGGTCCCAAAAATCTGACAACAGTTTCTGGAAAACTTCATCTGTACCATCATCACTGGAGAGTTCTGCTTTAGCTTCCCAGGAACTCAGCATTTCTGCTGTTTGATAAAATAATGGTCCACTTTGTAACTTGGGCTCCTTAAGTACAGCATTGGTGAAAGGAATTAGCTATAAAGACAAAAAAAATTATTAAAGAACAGTGATCCAATTTATAAAATCATTTTATTCTCTATAATGCAAATAAATTATATAATTCTGAAAAACATTCTGGAAGCAACTTTGCAAATATCAGAAATCTTTATGTTTGAGCACTTTATAAAAATATATACGATGGGAAGCACTTTTTTTCCCCTTAAATATAACTTCAATTGCACAGTAAAAAAGATGAATTCATAGGCAGAAAAAAACCCTAAAATCAGTACTTTTACTTGTGTTAGACATTGCTCTCTACATCTCACCTAAAGGTGTGGGGGGGAGGGGGTTTCCTCTGCCATGTATCAATTGAAAGGATGAGAAGGAATGGTCTTAAAATTGCAGCAGGGGAAATTCAGACCAGGTATTAGAAAAAAAAAATCACTGGAAGTGTGGTCAGGCTTGGAATAAGTCCAGAGACGTGGTGGAGTCACTACCTCTGGAAGTGCTTAAGAGACACCTGGATGAGGCTCTTGGGGACAAGGTCTGGGGGCAATTTTGGTGGTGCTGGGCTGATGGTGGGACTGGATGATCTTGAAGGTCTTTTCCAGCCTTGACAATTCTGTGTGGTTTTTTTTCATAAAATCTGGGGAAATTCTCAACAGAGAAGTAAATCCTCATCTAAACTTCACATTTTTCTTTAATTTTGACTTATTAAATGTACACACAACAATATCCAGTATTTCTGATTAATACCTGATCACATATAAGCATTTGATGAATTTGGCTTTGGTCTTCTTCTTCTCTTTTCTGTAGTACAGCAAAGCACAGACACTCCATAAATGCAGTTATAATTGCTGAACTTTCTGAAGGGCTGGCTATTGTCCTCTCACTTGACAACCTGAGAGAGGACACACGGTTACAGCTGTGCTTCCAAGAAACCCAGTATGAATGCTATCAATGTACCCTGAGTTATGTTGCTCTGATCCAGGACCATAGAATCATTTACAGGAGTCAGATTAAAATAAAGTCAATTTAGAAAGTTGATAACCCAGGTATTTAATAGAACCTATATCAAAATAACTTCTTCATCTGGTCTTAGCATTCAGAAAAAAAAAGATCTATATAAACAGAGTAACCATACACAGCCTAGCACACTGTCATGTTTCAGATGGCTGTCAGAACTCTTTTGCAATTTTCCACACACACCACAGAGGTTCAGATAGTTTCACTTTCTGCCATTACCGAGAAAACAAAGAGAAAAAAAAAAGAGGAGGGAAAAAAAGAAAAAAAAGAAAGCCACCTAAAGACAGTCTCACAAGTTTTGAGTCTGAAAACTCTTGTAATGCTTCATGTAAGGAAGATGTAGTAAAATCAAAAGGAAAGCTGAAGGTTTAAGAAACAGCCACAGTGGACTGACTCCACTTTTGGATACTGAGAAGAATTTTTTAAAATATTATCTCATCCATCTTTAAATGCTTAAAGATTAGTATCTTTATCTCCAAATGTAGAGAGAGAGATTGAGATTGAAAGAGACTGATTCTAAATAAATAAATTTTTGATCCATACCCTTGAATCATAGAGCTGAAAAAAACTCTGAAGTATTCCAGCTTCGGTTCCACAACATCAGGAGGCACCTTGCTAATGAAGGGCAGGAGGTTTGGGTAGATAACAGTAGCTAATCCTCGGCCACCTTCTCGAAGCACTGTCCAGAGCTTTGGCAGAACTCCTTTTCTGGCATTTACATGACTCCAACAATCCTACAGAAAGAAATTCACTTATTATAAATTAAATATGTTGCCTCAGAAGAACTCCCAACGTCACCATTTAACATACCTCCCTGTATTATAGCTGAAACAAATTATTGTGAAATTTAAATTATTTTAAGTTACTCACTTGTCAGTATTCTTTAAAATTACTTTCTCCCTATTTTGGCTTGTGAAGTTAACAAGATAAAACTATTTCGGCATTATTTAAAATCATCTGACCTTCCTCGTTAGCCAATCAAAGGTTTCTCTTTAATAATGTTTTCATGATGCCTCACAGAAACCAGTACTGTAATTAGTCCTGTATTTAATTTAAGTTCTCATTATCAAGGCCAACTAATAACTGACCTTAGGAGTATCACTAACTTCAAAACTCTCTTCAAAAATTTTCTGATGGCTAGAAAACACATTGGAACTTCCCCTTCCCTAAATTTTTTTGTCATCTGATCTATTTTATTTATTATCATACTTATTACAGTTAAAGGTATGAATATGTATAACAAGCTGAACAAAGACCATTTAGGGGTTTTTCTTCACAAAAACTTGTTACAGTTCATTCCAGCAGTTGCAAAAGGGATCTGCAGTGTTAAACCCTCAAAGCATCCCAGTCCATGGCAACTCCTCACCCTGTTAATAAATTCAAAGCCAGTGTTTCACTTAAAATTAAGAGAAATTTTTAAAAAAGAAAAAGCTATAGAACTCTTACATTTGAAGGGGAAACAAACTAACCAAAAATGCACGGCAGGTCATTTTTGTAACTGTCTTTAACAAAGAAAAAGGTTTCGAGCATTATTTGACTTACTAGTAACTACATTTAATGAAAGGGTTTCAGGTTAATTAAATTAAATTCATAAAACAACTCTAATTTTCACTTATGCTGGACATGATATATTTGAAAGTTACATTGAAAGAAGGAGGGTGTAGCCTTAAGGAGTTCCTGTTATTAATCATAAAGAAAACCCAATCAATCCTGTCTTCCTAATTCTACACAGAGAACAACACTCAGTGAAAAATTAAATTTGATGAAAATATCTGCCCCCTACGCCTCCCACATTACCTCAACAGTGGTGATAGTATAAAGCACAGCTTCCCAAAGAGTAGGACACACCACTGCATCACTGTCATCAATGCTGAGAAGAACAGCAGGACAAACTCTTGGTGCTTCAGCTTTCACTGCCTCAGGCAAGTGCTGGCAAAAAGCAGAAATCAGCTCAAAGAATGCTGAGCGAACCTGACAAAGGCCAGAGAAGGAAAAACAGAATTTGTCACTACATGCAGTTTGTAAGATTTCTTTTAAAGTCAACCAAACCTTATAACACACTATCATCATATTTTATCATATTGACCAAGGTTAAAATATTATTAAAACCAAAGATGTTACTAAACAGTCTTATCAAATATTTTAAAGTCATTTGTTTATTGATAAAATGCCTGTCAAAATTGTATTTTTATATACTTCTCCAAAGGCGTTTTTTTTTCCCAAAAGCAACTTAAAGATTTTAAACAAAATGCTATTGCATGAATTCATCACTTTTTGCACCACTGGCCTTGGCAGACTAAAGACCAGTAAAATGGTTTAAAAAATTAAAATCCCAAAGCACTAAGAACACATGCTGTAAGTTGAGAGTATCTTCTATATTAATTTTAAATTACAGCAGATTGCCAAGAAGTAGATCATGATGATATGGAAATAAAAACTTTGCCTACTGGATACATTTTCAAGGAATATTGTCTGTACTGAGTTTGGGGAGTTTTAAACATTAAGTCTGGTCAGATATTAGTTCCAGACCAAGAAGATTTATCATTATGTTAACTGAACAGTCTCCTTCTGGAATCTACCTAGAAACCTGAAGGCTGTTTCAAACCTAAGCAAAGTACCAAGTTCATCCTTGTAGAATACAAGTAATTAATACTTCCTTAGGTTAAGGGTATTACCTTTAATGAAAACCAAGCAAAATAAAGAAGAAATTAAAAAGTCACCTGTGACATGTTGTTTTTGCTATATTTCCAAAATTTGTTTTGGGACAGAAGTGACATCAATTTTTCCTCCAGTGAATGCATCTCTTTCTTTGGTAACATGCTGAGCAACTTTTTTAAAGCTAACAAGGAGCAAGTCAGAATCCGGGAAAATTTGGCTTCCCTTTCTTCTTCTGGTACAGTTCTCAGAAAGCAAAATAAACAAAAAAGTTAAAAGTGGACTGCAAAAAAAAAACAGCAGGCATCCCAAGTTTGTCTAAACTAAACTGCCTTCACTTTTTTGTGGTTTTTTATTTTATTTCGGGTCCCAGCAATACAATAAACTTTCCCAAATTTACAATAAACTGTAAATATGTGAACTTTCTATAGGTTCTAAATTACACTATAAAGTGTTAGAATGAAGAATTTCAAGTCATCTCATCTTCCAGCTACTCACAAGTGCTATTCTTAAAAGAGCTGAACAAGAATTAGATAACTGATAACATTTTTCAAACCATTTATACTTAAGCCCCAAACAAAGCTGCTGGGAACTGGACTCAAACAATCATTCTGTCTCCCAGAACAAAACTAAATTCACCACTTCCAGGGACAGAAAACACAATAAAGACCAATATTTAAAGACTTAAATATACATTTAAGCAGGCAAACATACTGAGGGTCACTGAGTGTATCAGCTGTTTCCTTCAGAAGGTGATCTTGAAGTACCTATGGGGGAAAAAATAATGCATATAAACACTAAGAAATCTAATACTTATATGTGAACAACACAGGCCACACATTATTCAGAGATAGTCCTACAATAAAATTTCACAAGATCTGAGTTGTCTAATATTTTTAGACATACTAGTAAAACACGCTAGAAAAGAATCTGACTCATGCTGAACATAGTAGCTGTGGTACTGTCTGAATTAAGTCTTCATAATACTTAGTAAATTGCAGCCCTATGCCAATGTGCTGCTAAAAGGAAGCCAAACTGAGGTAAATCAAAACAGTTAGGTTTGCACATGATGGGGCGGCAATGCAATCTTTTACCTTTTTTAAATTCAGTCAACTGAGTATCATATCTAACTGGCAGAAGAGCATAAACCTTGGTCAGAATTAAACTTAAACAGAATTAAACTGCTCAGCATTCCTCATTCCTTTTTCACTGTAGCTAAACTATTTCAGCATCATTATTACATCTGTCAGCAACATTACGTGTTGACTGAGCATCATTACATAGGAATGCACGCAAGGAAATTCACTATGCATTCCTTTGGTTCCAGCCATTCTCATCTCAAGTCCAAAAAAACAGGCATATTTTTGTCTCTGCATTCTTTATTCTTCTTCTTTTTTACATTTCCTTACAAAAGAAATTCTTCCCTGTGAGGGTGGTGAGGCACTGGCACAGGTTGTCCAGAGAAGCTGGGGCTGCATCATCCCTGGAAGGGTTCAAGGCCAGGCTGGATGGGGCTTGGAGAAACCTGGTCTAGTGGAAGGTGTCCCTGCCCATGACAGGGGGTGGAACACAAAGACCTTTCAAAAAGGTCCCTTCCAACACAAACCATCCTGTGGTTCTCTTCACAGGGGCAAAGTTTCAGGCGAGAAAGAAATTTACCCATGAAGAATAAATGGGGGAAGGATGACTTTTAAACTTCTAATATAAGTTGATATATGCAAAGACTTAAAGAAATACAAAAGTATAAACTCACATTAAGAATTTCATCCTTACAGAATACTAAGGCTTCAGGTTGTTTGCTCAAAGGAAAAGCTTTTTCAAAAGCTACTTTTGCAGCAGAAGCAGCAGGGGAGTAAGTGTCACACTGAGCAATCAGCCAGTAACCCATGATACTTTTTAAGTAAGGAGCCAAGTGTTTTTTTACTTTAAGAATCAGTTGCTCGAAAGATTGCTGAGTTGCTTCTCGAACACGGCGATCATGATCCTGTTAAATAAAGAAAAGAAAGAAAGAGAAAGACTTATTGGTTTAAGAATTGTACCTTTGCTTTCAGGTACTTCAAAGCAGAAGTGGCGATTAAAAAGCCATATTGGCAATTAATTGGATTTGAAACATAGATTTGAAAATACGCACTGATGACAAAAGAGTTTTGGTATCCCAAGGTATGGGGAGAGTCCTAATTTAGTGGCATCATATTCCCAAAGTGTTGTACACTCAGAATTGTAACCTTTCCCTGATATTTCTAACAACGTTAGAATTGTTTCCAATTTACATAAACGTTTTACAGACAGACAAGAGGCAGGGAAGCAGAAAGCCTTGAATACATAATTTGAATCAGAACTACCATAAAGCTGGGCATTGTTATCCTTTATTTGCACATGAATTTTCAATATCATGATTTTCTACACTCTTGACTTCAGAAAGAAACAGTAGGAATTACTCTAATGGGTAAGAATAGTGATTCAATTTGTCCCATATAATGTTTTCAACAGCAGTCATAAAAATACAGTAAAGAAATCAATAAACTTATTGCTAATCTGGCTACACATGATCTTTCCATATTTGGGTTTGAGTTTATTTTAGTGTTAAGTCTGGTCAGATATTAGTCCTAGATGAAGATTTATAATTACATTAACTGAACAGACTCTCTAGCCTTTCTGGAATCCACATAAAAGAGCTTTTCCTAAGTAATATAGTACCATCTTTTAAACATAAAGGTCTAACAGACCTATCAAGGAAGTACAGCCCGGACACCAAGAGTTCAAGATTCCACCCACTGCCAATACTGAAATATGTCCACAAAAAAAAAAAAAAAAAAATAAAAAAAAAAAAATCAGTATTTTTCTTCAACTTTGATGCTTCTCCTAGAACAAGTCAGTAATTCCAACAAACGTAGAGAGGTCAACAAAGACCACCTTAGAGGTAGTCACAGGAAGTATATAGGTAAGTTCTTAATTTAAATACTTCAATACTTACTAGTGAAATTTTACAATAAATTCTTGGCCAGTAAGGAAGAACACCTTTAACAACTTCTGCTTCTCTTTCCTTGCACATCATCCCAAACTCTTGCATAGCCTAAAATCAAAATATCAAGAGTGCAACTTAAGAAGTCAGGAAGATACGTTCTGTAATTCACCTGTTTGTATCTGAACCTGCAACTCCCTTTTCCAAAAATCAATTCATTTCTTGCAAATGAGAATCTATAATTGCATCATGGACCTTGCTATAAGTTATCCAAGTTATCTTCTGGATTGCAGTTGTAGCAAATCCACCAAAGTGAAATTAGTGTTAGTTACTTCCTACTCCTCTTCCACCCTTGAGAAAACTGTATTATTCTCCAAATTAAAAAAATAACAAATTATGGGGGGCAAAGGATACACCTACTTTTAACTTGGTTGTGACATCCCTTTTAGAAAGTTTTCGCAACACCATTCGGAAATCAGCATCCACAAGGCTGTCTATTTCCTCTGCTCCTTGAATTGCAGGAACATATCCTAGATCGCTCTGAGATGTTCCAAAGCCGATAAATCCAGGCACTGTTCCACGTTCTTTGGCAAGGAGCTCTGCAGCTCTGCCACTGCTAGAAGGCTGACAAAAAACAGGGACAGGAGTCAATTATCTATTTAATTTTTTTTTGCACACATCGTGCGTTTGAAAATACAATCCTATTAATATTGTATAATTAACCTTCTAATTAAAATAAAGTCTCTCAAAGAAGAGTCCACCGGTGCTTTAAACACAGAAATTTGACCTAGAAAATTATTCTTCTCTTTAGGATGATGCTGAGAAAGTTGGGGCTGTTCAGCCTAGAAAAAAAAAGGCTCCAGGGAGCCCTCATAACATCCTTCCAGTATCAGCGGGGAGCCTACAAGGAAGCTGGAGAGAAGTCCTCATCAGGAACTGATGAAGTGATAGGACAGAAGGAAATTACTTCAAACTGAAACAAAATAGGTTTAGATTAGGTATTAAATTCTCCCCTGTGAGGGTGGTGAAGCCCTGGCACAGGCTGCCCACAAAAGCAGGGACTGCCCCCTCTCTGGAACTGTTCAAGGCCAGGTTGGACGGGGATTGGAACAACCCGGTCTAGTGGAAGGTGTCCCTGTCCATGGCAAGGGGTGGGACTGGATGACCTTTAATGTCCCTTCCAACCCAAACCAGACCCTGTAAGTCTATTCAATCTATCTGATGATTCTGTGAATCAGAATTCTCCTTTCTCATGATGCATGAACACTTATGGAAAATTTTAGTGCTGTTATTGCTTTGTATCACTTTTTTGCTATACAAAAAAGCTGAAGAGAAAACTCCTTCTGCAAGCAAACAATTTATTAAGAGACTATAATCAACTTAATAAGAAACTGTTTATCCTCCTTCATTATTTCTGGTTTTCCTAGCTGTCATGGCCAATACAGCTACCATGGAATGCTCTTTTTTTCTCTGAACAAATAAAAACACATAGACAAAATAAAGGATTCTCCCATCAAACAAGTGGCCAAAAAATTGTTTAGAGGAATGGAGCAAAAGCATGCATATGTAACAACTATAATAAATACCACCACACAGTCTGTGTTTTGGATCTCAGCACCTCTTCTAGTTTACCCCTTTGTATTTGTACCCTTTTACCCCTCATTGTATTACTGGCTCAGGTATGTTTCACCCACGCTGTTTTGGAAAGACCGCCCCAAAACTAATTGATGCTTTAATGTCCTCTGGGACACCTCATCATACAAATACCTTTTATTTCCTAATGACAACCAGCAATTTTGTGAGCTTGCAGCGTTTAAATCCCCTTTTCTGCATGTGAGCTGTTAAGGACATGCTGCTTGGCGCTCCCTAGTCTTCCCTAAACCCAGGGAAGAATTAGGGAACCTGAACACCAGACTTCTCCCACAATCCTGAGTGACAGGCCAGATGTCACATCATCTGTGGCCTTGCGGCAAGAGCGTACTCTAAGACTCGGCACAGAAAAGCACACCGGATGTACCACCGGCACCCTGACGAACCTACCGTCTACACACACCCGCAGTGCTTCTGCTGCCCCTCTCCGCGCAAACAGCACAGCACAGCAGCAGCAGCAGCAGCCGCACTCCCCTGAAGCACGCCCCAGGCCAAGAGGCGGCCCCGGGCCCGGCCCCAGCTACCACAGCCGGGCCCGAAGATCGCGCTGCCCCGCGCTGGGAGCCGCGGCCCCCGCCCGGGGCAACCGGGGCGCCGGAACCCCGAGTGCCCGAGGCCTGGCCCGGCCCCGCCACCCTCCCCGGCCCCGCGGGCCGCGCTCACCCGCAGGTTGCCCTTGGTTCGCTGCTTGTTCTTGCCCCCCATGGCGGCGGCACCGGGACCGGGACCGGGCCGGACCCACCGCGGGCACCGCGACACTTCCGGGGCGGGGCCGCGCGGCGCGGGAGTGAACCTGCCCCGAGCGGCCTTAACAACATCCTTTAAAGAGAAAAAAAAAAAAAAAACAAACAAAAAAAAAACACCTTACAAGATTTTACGAGATTACTTTGGATTTGGGAACAGTTTCACCCACGCTTGTCGAATGGCATGGCTGCGAAGTATCGCTACGAAAGGTGTTCCGAGTCCGTACCAGAGAGCTGAACGTCAGCGATTTTACTGGATGTGTACAGAAACATTTAATCAATACTTAATAAAAAATATTTAATCCAAATGAACTAATGTCTACCAGGGGGTTTAGATACAGTAGCCACAAAATTAGCATTCATTGATATAACTCTGTTGAAATCCCACTCGAAAACACACACAACATAAATATTATGTTCAGCACTTCATATTACAGGGCTGAAAACGTGCGAACTCAGAAGGCTGAGGATCGTTTCAGAGTCTTGGAGCATGCCATAAAGGAGCCCAATCCTTGGTACACTGCTGTTTTTACACAAAATAAAATAACAGATGTAGTGGAGCCACCGTGGTATCTATCTTACCGGCACACACTTTTACCTACAGAAAATTCTTATGCCTTAGAGTAGGCATCCTAGCTCATCTTAGCAGCATGAGTAACTCTTGTAAACTTGCTCCCTCCCTTTGTTCTTTTTTAAATAAAATATTGATCTCATGGCTTACTAAACTTTCAGGTAGAAAGTAGAAGATCATTTTTTAAAGAAGTTTTCATTAAGTGTATGTAAACAGTAACAATTAATGTAAACATAATGTTCTTGCTCCTGAGATACCCACACTACATTTTTGTCTTTTCTTATTTGTACACTCATTCACCATATTCCATCTGTTCACCCATCTATAGTTCTGTAACTGTCCAGTAGATTATCAAGCACGTTTTCTTTCATTTTAAATAGTAATGTACCCTAAATCTCCTTAAGGCCAGAAAGTCCATAAAGCATTCCTATAATCATTTTCATTATTCAGGATTTCACTGGATATTTGTTTTCATCGAAAACTGGATTAATCACATAAATCATGAATTATTAATCCCCTCTCTGACCAAATGTTGCAGAAAAGCTAAGGAATCTGTTATGAGGATTAAATTAGAAATGCAGGTGCTGGGGCCTGTGCTGATCTTCAACCCCTTCAATGCCCTTCAACCCCAAAGTACATTTGAAATATGTCAGCACATCCTTTTTCTTCTAAAAAATGATACAGTTGTCCCAAGTCCATATGGTTTCCCCTGGCACCATGTGCATCAAAACATTTTTCTTCCAAAGTGGGGAACTTTCGTTGCTTCTGGATCTCAGCATGTCCTCCACCTTCCAAAGAAACATCTTCTCTGTGCCGAATAAGAATTCTTTTCCATGTTAATCTTCTTATCCTGAAAGCAATTGGGAAAATATTAATCTACCTAAAAAATAAAGACTGTCCTAGGAAATACTGTGGGATAACTGCTATCATGAAACTCAATAAATTCTGTTTGTGTACACAGATTGACAGAGATAATGGTTGATGAGCTGGTGATAGAAATACAATTCACATGCAAACACTCTCATAAGGAGAAGCTTGGTTCTTTAATATCTCCTCAGGACTGAAAAACTTTAATGCTATTCCTCACAAAATAATTAATGAGGATGTGGTTTCCATTTCAGGGCTCACTTCTGCCTTCCCTGTGCTAAGAATTCTCACACAGTCTTAGCTGATACAATCAAATTACAATGCTTATTTAGTCTGCACCACCCAGAAGGATGAACAATGGGAGCAGAATTAAACATAAATGTGAAGTGATGTAACAGCACACATATCTGTAACACAACTGGGATACTGCAGTCCACCTCTATAAAAGTGAAACACAGAGGAAAACAGAACAGAAATAAATGTGCACCATGCAGTACTGGTTTCTTTGACTGCTGCAACCAACAGTACAGTGGATATTCAATTATACATGCATTATTATAAACACAAATACTCTGCAGATCTTCACAGCTTGGCAGGTGGTTGGATTTCCCACCTTCTGGCCACATGTACAACATGACAAAATGTGATATTCTAACTACTAATGGTATTTGAGTACAAAGAACAACTAACCTTGACCAGAACTCTTCGCAACTACTTTGTAAACCTTCTACACAAACAACACCTGGTTTCCCTGGCATGCAAAATCCTGACAGAGAAAGTTCCTTGGCCCAGTCAACAATATTCTTTCTTTTTTGCTTGTTGTAAATGTGATGACTGTAGATCCACAATCGAGTGAACGTGGTGACTTCTGACTGCGTGGCATCTGAGGCTGCCATTGAGGAGGATGAAAGATCTTTATCAATGTAAGCAGCTGCATGGTCTTTAACCCATTCCCTTGCACTCAGCACGCAGGGCTCGCCACTGAAGTTTTGCATCAAATACATTTTTAGATCAGAGTTCAGGAGAATCTGCTGAGAGCGGCTTAATAACGATGACCTAAAGAAAAACAGTGATGCATATAAAGATATATGTGTTCACAATTTAGCATGTTTTTGAAAACACGGAACAATAGAATCCTTAGGTTTGGAAGAGACATCCAAGATCAAGCCCAACCTTTGACCAATGATCACCTTGTCAACCAAACCAGTGTGCACCAAGTACCTCCAGGGAGGCAACTCCAGCACCTCCCTGGGCAGCTCCTTCCAATGACTGACCACCCATTCCACAAAGCAATTCTTCCTGATGTCCAACCTGAACCTCCCCTGGCACAGAGGCCATTTCCTCTCATCCTGACACTGGTTCCCTGGGAAAAGAGGCCAATCTCCACCTGGATACGGCCTCCCTTCAGGTAGCTGTAGAGTGATAAGGTCCCCCCTGAGTCTCCCTAAGCAACCCCAGCTCCCTCAGCTGCTCCCCGTAGGGCTTGTGTTCCAGACCCTTTCCCAGCTTCATAACTTTTCAAAAGTTTTCCTTCAAGCTGCCAGGAAAATCAGGCATAGTTAGATAACACGCACTATTGATATTGATAATACGCACTTGCTATTGATATTTAACTCATATGAGCTGTAAAAACATCTTAATTAGTATTCAGTTGGTGTGCTAACTCTTGAATTCACAAACAGCACTTCCAGGCTGTGAAAGAAAATCCAGAAAAAGGTACTTGAAAAGTAAGTATGGTGGCTGAACTAATCTCCTTTAATACACAAGTCTACTTCTTTAAACAGAAATTAAAGAATCAGAAGACTGGAAGAAACAGTGTTGTGACAAGGGAAGAATAAGACTTTTGACTCTCTTTTACCCCTTTTGTTAGTCTTTAAGCTTTATCAAAACAGACACGTCTTTCTTCTTGACCATCAGACCTATGAACAGCATCTGCATGTAACCCTTCTGTACAGGTGATGGCTCCTTCACACTTTTTTCCTTTCCCTCACTTATTTGCTGAGCACGCCAGAGAAATAGTAAGCTTGTATATTTGATTTTTCTTCAGTAGTGCTGCCAACCTGGCGTAACTCAGCAGTAAAAAAAAAGGACTGCATTCTCTGATCATAGCCATATTTGTGCAACACACTCTAACTTATAAATGTTTTTATTAGCAGTCGTACCTCACAGTAATTTCAGGGAGAACAGTCGGATATTGAAATGGTAAAGCACAGGCCATAGAGAATTCCACCTAAAAACAAATGATCAAACGTTTACTTCACATAAGCCATTAAGTCCCCAAAAGTAACACAATATTTTTGTTTAAAAATGGTGTTTACAATACCATAGAGGCATTAGGCACCTCTGTCTTTACATTCAGTATAAACTGAACTTTTGAAGATGGCACCTCCGCAGACTCATTTTCAACATAGTGTTTCAGTTCAGCTAGAGCCAGTTGGTCTGTCACAGCAAACTCTTCCTCATAAGGAAACATGCTAGACAGTAAATCTAACTCTGAAATTTGTATCTCTGCTTCTTCTCGGTTGGCCATTTCTGTTGATCCCTGAGCAAAGAAAAAAGAAAATCAGGGAAGACAAAGCTCATTAACTACTCCTATGCAAATCATGTTACAGAATAACAGAATATGCTGTGTTAGAAGGAACTCACAAGGATCATGGAGTCGGACTTCTGGCTCTGCACAGGACAATCACAAATCACACCGTGTGCCTGAAAAGCATTGTCCAAACGCTTCTTGAGTTCTGCCAGGCCGGGACAGTGACCACTTTCCCAGGGAGACTGTTCAGCTCCCAACCACCACCTAGGGGGAAGAACCTTTTTTTTTTAAATATCCAACCTTAAACCTCCCCTGACACAGCTTCATATCCTGCCCTCGGGTGCTGTCACTGGTCGCCAGAGAGTGCCTGCCCCTCTACTTCCCCTGACGAGGAAGGTGAAGGCTCAATGGATATTAATAGTAATGAACAAGCCCCGCGGCCCTCAGAGAAAAGAGGAGGGAAAAGCGAGCCGCTGTGGCGTCTGCGCATGCGCGTTGACGTCCTGCGCCCCACCCCCGGTCACGGCCCCACAATGCAGCGCGTGGGAAGCGCGCATGGCAGTCGGTGACCGCCGCCGGTGATTGAGGTGAGAGGTCTGTCCCGTCTGGCGGAGTCATGCGCCACCAAGTTGCTCGCCCCGCCGCACCGGAAGGTGAGGGACAGGAGCCCTCCGGGGCCGCCGCCGCGCTCCTACCGCCGCGGCCACTCTCCTCCCAGTCCGGGACTCGCTCCGCCGGTGCGCTGCAGCCGCCGCTCTGGCGGGGAGGTGCCGGGCTCCCGATTGGCTGTGGCAGCTGTCAGTCATGGCGCGGTCCAATCGGAAGCCAGCGAGGCCGGGTCACGGGGGCGGCCCAGGCCCGGGCCCGTCCGGGGTTCACCTGCTGCCCGGGGAGGGACGGGAGGTGCGGGCTGGCGGCGGCGTGAGGCGCGCTGCCCTCCGCTCCCCGGGGGTTCCCCGAGCGGGGCTCTGCGTTTTTTTTTTTTTTTTCAGGCTGTCAGGCAAACGCAGGTGCGCGTTTGGTCGTTTACAGACCGCTCTGTCTTATTGTAAAAGGAAGATATAAAATTCTTAAGTCGTTTCGGCTGTGCATTTCCTCGTGAGGGCTGTGGCCTGGAAAGGCTGGTGTAGAGCCTGTCGGACAAGTCTGCCCAGGCACAGCGTGGCTTAAATTAACAGCCTCACGTGTTGATGCCGTCCTGCCTTCCCGGCAGAAACAAGGACAATTTGGAAAGGATTTCGTTAATTAAAAGTTGCTCATACAAGATCAAGCGCTGCAGCTTTTTGCAAAAAAACGTGCTGTAGAGGAAGGTTGTTGGATCAACAGTTACCTTTTTTCTGAACAAGCTGAACGCTGAGTTGCAAAAGTTGGTAATTCTGCTGTCGATGAAGTGACTGCCAGGCAGCCGTCACCAACTGGGTGCTGCTCTGAGAGCATGCTCATGCGAACATGCTCGTGTTTGTAAAATGGCTTTTCATACAGAATGTCCTCTGTGAGTATCATGCCTAAAGCTCTCCCCGGCTTTGTTTTTCTCTCTGATTCTCTTAGTGCGGGCCTATTTTTTTGTCCGTGGCAGCTCCAAGCAGCCAGTTGTGCTCTGGAACTGGTGTGCTGCCAAGTACGAGCAAAGAAATGGATTTGGAAAGATGAATTGATATAGATTTAGTGCTGGTTGTGCTTACATGAAGGGTGAACAGCAGAGTTAAGCTAGCCTGCAAAGATTGCAGAGACTTGATTTTGAACCCTTTTAGCTTCCTTGTTTTTATTGTACAACATTCGTTGACTTTTAGGTTTACCTGAGATCTTTGAATGACCTTTTGTCAGGTAAGGTACAGAAGCAACCTACTAGAAACCAAAAGTGTTCTAGCTCATGTGTAGTAGCCACCTGTCTGAAGCCAAGCACTTAGCTTAGGACTCTGTAGTAGTAGATCACTCTTGTTGAAAGGGGTCCACAGGTATAGTATATAACACACCCATCTGAATTATTTGCTTGTTGTGTGGGGAAGGTAAAGATAAATCTTCCCCAGTAAACGTAAATCTTCTCCAGTAAAGAAATTGAAAAATCAGACTTCTCATTGTCTGTATATTTTCAGATGTGTTAAAAGTACTTTACATGTGTCAGACTTCATCAAAGACACGAGGAATTCGCAGTAAACAAAATGAAGAGATTGAAAATGCTCCAAGATTTAATTAGGACAAAACCAATTCTTTTTCGTAAAATCCCTATGGTGTTTGTTAAAGTCCTTAAGGTTTATAGGATTTTTTGATACTGAAGTTTCCAATCTTGTTATTTTCTGCAATGCTTTTGATTTAACATTTTAAATAATTTGGGTTTTGTAATTTGCACAGTGCCCTTGTCTGTACAACAGTTATAATTTTTTTCATGTTGAAATGTAATTAATATTTTGTTCTGAAAATGTCACGTTAAAGCAAGTTAATTCTCCTCAAGGGACAGCTTGGCTATAGAAATAACTTGTGTAGCAATGAACAAGGAAAACTAAAACTGCTTTCTGATCTTACTGTTTTTCTTTGTTAGGTCACTGTTCCCTTTAGGAACAATTACAGACAACAAAGATGGGGAAGAAACGCATCAAAGGCAAAACTGCACAGTCTGATGAGTCTCCAGATATACCGAGTATGTTTCCTGGGAGAAGTCTGTGGACTTAATATTTATTTTAACCTCAAAGAAGGCTTGAAAACTGATGAACATTAAAAGGCCTTCACACTAGCCACTGGCTTTAAAGTCTCATTTACAAAATCTGGATTTTTAATTGAAACTCAAGTCTAGCAAGAAATATTGTTGTCGTGACTTTTCTAAGTATGCTAGAAAATAATAATCCTGTCTTGAAAACTGAGATTAGTTTCTGGTTTTTCAGGAAACTCAAGCCCATAGTTCTTTATTGATACAGATTGTGTAAAATTACTCAGAATATAAAGGGTTTGTGGAGTCAGCTGCCAAGCTTAAATTGCATTTTCCTAATGAAAAGTTTGTTGCAGCAGATTCTTGCTTTAGCAGTAAAAACTGTGACTAAAATAAATTTGTGAAGCAGTTTGCCTTTATTCTAGCAGCTAATTTGGTATTTAATGTGGAAACTGCAGCTCTCATAGTGTATTTTGGTTAAAACCTTTTTGTTCTTCTGTTCCTAATAGTTCCTAATCCCACATAGTAAGTTTTATTCTCCTAGCTCCACTGGATCTCACCTGTGCTGTTCTGCTGGTTTTTTTTTTTGTTTTTTTTTTTTTTGTCTTGTTTACCCTGGTTATTGTAGCTTTTGTTTTTACTGGTGTTGTGTTGCATTCTCTTCTACCACCTTATCTTCCAGTCACAAATTGTGTCTTTCTCATCTTTTTTTGTTGATCCCAGCTGGGGAAGTGAGTTGAACTAGATTAATATAGTTGGGAGAGAGAGCACTTAGAGTTTGAGGAGGATTAGTGGGATGGTGTGGTGGTTTGTATAAATTTCCTGATAAAATAATTAATTTCCTGTTTAAGTCCACTCTGCTTTGTTATCCTGGTTGTTCTGGGCTTCTTGTGTTAGCTTCTGTCTCTAATGGATGCCTTTTTTAACTGCTTTTGTCTGGTTTGGCTCTTGGGGGTGTTTGGGCTTTTTTGTTTCCTGAAGGCAGGGTCAATGTCTACTGTAAGTGTTCCTCTTTTTCTCCTGCAAAGAGATCAGTTATGTTCTACCTGCTGCTGGCATCTCATTTTTTTTGCCTGTAAATAGGTTATCTTACTATGCCAAAGACTTGTAAAGCTACAAATGAAACTAAGACTGATCATGGTGAATAATTCCACTGTAACAGGAGCTGCCATTATATAGATTTTTTTTTTGTTTGTTTTTTAAATTACAGTTTTTAGGTTGTAGATGAAGCGTATGTATTTCAGAAAGGCTAGCATTTGCACTTTGATAAAATACTGCAATCTTGGACAGGAACAGACCTGTAGGTGCAAAAACTAGCACCAATTTCAGTTTATGCCAATAGAAGTTTGTGATCTTGAGGCTGTATTCTTTCTTGAGCAAAGATGGATTCAGAGCTGTCACATTATCTTGAGCAATAAAAAATTCTCAAAGTGAAGTCTAGGATGCAACAACAGTACACCCAGATTTTGAATGGTGGTAACAAAAGGTTTCTTTCTGATATTCTGATTAATTGTCAGTGTTTCTTTGGCTCTAGAAAGACTATCCTAGTTTCTGGATTGCTGCTTGTGTCTTCAATGCTTGCATTTGTTAGCCTACCTACATCTTTCTTGTCCTTTTTAATTTGTAGAACCTGTGTGCAAGCATATTCGTAAAGGACTGGACCAAGGGCATGTGAGAAAGGCACTGCAGAATGTGGAATGGCGTGTTTGTCAGGACTGCAAGGCAGACAGTAAGACACAAGAGAAGGCTGAGGAGGAGGAGGAGGAGACTGAAGGCACTTCGATATGGTTATGCCTAAAATGTGGCCATAGGGTATCTCTTTTGTTGTTAATTTGTCTTAATACCTTTCAGTGTCTCGTAATACAGCGGAACAAGAGAGTTTCTAATTAAACTCTTATATTCCCTCCTTTTTAAAGATGGTGGTACCTAGATGACTTTATATACTGTAGAGTGTGATTTAAAAATGTCAAATGAAGTACTTGGAAGATGGCACAGAGGCATTTAGCAGGCTTAAGGCTAAAACAGTATCTTGAGGGCTGGTTTTCCTGGAAAGTTTGAATCATTTTGCTGAGAAAATTGAAATGCACCTAATCTGTGATTTTTTTGTTTGTTTTTTGCAAGATCTTAATGCTCATGTTAGTTCGTGAAATTTAGAAATCTGCATGCTGAAGAGGTTTTGGGTCTGTTTCATTCTTTCAGTTGTTCAGACTGGAATTTGTTCATTACATGTTCAGTCCCATAACAGCTTTATTCCGCACCCAGTAAATTATCCATCTGCAGAAACAAGTATTTTGAAATTGATAGCCATCTGTTGGTCCCAATTAGTTGAACCTAATTGAACAGTTTTGATTGTAATACTTTGTTTTTACTCTGACTTTATGTTTCATTGACAGTCAAATGGATTTTGTGACACTTGTGGTTATCAATATTGTAGGGCTGTGACAGAAGTTCTCCAGACCAGCATGCTTTAAAGCATTATAAAACACCAAGATCAGATCCCCACTCTTTGGTTCTCAGTTTGGACAACTGGAGTGTGTGGTGAGTTTGTCAGGCAGCACAAGACAGAGCTGGAGGGCAACTGAGGCTGGAATATTATTTGTCCTTTCTTTGTGAATTCTGAGGTTTTTCTCTAGGCAGATATTAAAGTATTTCCAAACATGTAATTTCCAGCAGTCTTTGCTGAGATTTGCAGAGTAAGTGTTATTTTCTTGTAAAACATATGAGTAGAAAATTTTCATAATTAAGGTTTAACTTGACCAACTAGTAGATGTGGTTGACTTCATATTTTACTGCTTTTACTCGGTCAGAATACTGACACATGGAAACAAATGTTGATCTGTAGCTCTAAATCTTAAGTTTTGACCTTGAGAGAAGGTTCTTTCTGATGTACACTTAGTGACAACCTAACTTTTATCTCCTCGGTAAAAGGATTTTTTAATACCACATATAGACAGGAAGTACAACTAGAATTATGTGATGCTACTGGACCAAGTAATACAAAATCCATGTCCCTGGTAGTTTTTGCTTCTCTCAAAAGTAATTATACCATTATATATATATATAAAAGGGGGAACCCTAATTTTCTAATCTGTGCTATATAGAAATACTGTACTTGACCATAAAGAATTTTTGTTTTGCTTAGTAACATGGTTTTGCAACTTAGTATCTGTCATTATGTTCATTTTATATAACTATTTATTTGATCATACTTGGAACTTATGTGTAATGATCACTACTTTAATGAATTCTAGAATGGAAATGGGCATAATTAGTAATATTATTAGTAATGAACTAGTGAACTTTTCTTTGTGAATTTAGATTAGTGTTAAAATTGTGGGTTTGAAGTGCTCTATTTTCCCTGTCTTTTAATCAAAATATTTGCAAATGAGAGGAAGCTGTCAAAGTAAGATGTTTTGGCTTTGTTCTAGAATTTCTTGATTGTACAAACTTGCCCAAGAAATTATTCAAAGGTTGATGTATTGGCTATACATTAGTTATAAATCAAACCCACAGTCAAGAACTATATTTCACAGTGGGCCTAGTAGAAAAATTCTGATTAAAACTGGTTTTGCCTTTATTAGTTACATGAATGTGTGACCAAATCTCGCTGTGGTATGCGTGCACATGTGGCTCAAATTTGATATAAATAATACCTATCAAGTGTTTAAAGACATGTTTTGGAGAAGAAAGAGTTCTAGGAATTCACTAAGTTCTGCTCTTATGGGTTTACAAGTGCTGTTATAATAATTTTCGCTGCTGGTCAAACAGCCATCACTAACAAAACATTTTCCAATCCCTTGATTCTTTCAAGGTTGCTACAATTTTTTTTTGACAGGAAGAAGGTTATGGTGTGAAAATAAACCATGGAAGTAACTATCCTTTGTTATTGCAGGAGTGAGAATGTCTATTTTTATGATTGACCAGATAGACAATAGATAAACAATCAGGGATCCAAAAGCTGAGCCAATTTTTTTAATGAGATATGAGGAAATGTGATGACTATAGCTAATGCCAAGGATGCTAGAGATTTGGGGAAACACTTGGCTGCAGACCTCTGCTTTTAATATCAGAAAATTGAGTCTGACTTACTATAATCCTGAAGTCTGCCTAAGAACTGTAATTGGTGTTTTCCCAAATGCAGAAGTATCAGTACCTTTTGCTTCTTCAAAGAATTGATTGGGTGGAACTACAAAATTGGTACATATAAAACTCCTTCAGAAACAAAAACTCCTTCAGAACAAAAACACTGTTTTTGTTCTGTCAGGGTTTTACCCTTCTGAAGTCTTTATGACTGCAGCTTCTCCCACAATTTTCTCTAAAGCAGGTTATTAAATACAATTAAGTATTTGCTTGGCTAGAATATTCAAAATATTTTTCCATGCTGTAATATGTATAAGTCATTTCCTTTTGGTCTTGGTATCTTTGTTTCTCAATTTTTGGCAAAATTTTCCAAGCTTTTCTTTTTCTTGCAGCAGGAAGCACATATTTTATAAGTCTAATTTATACTTGTAAATTGCAACTGTCAGTCACCAAAATAATTTACTAAAGATAACTTTTAAGTGTTTTATTTTTGTGCTAAGTAGATTGAATTCTTCTCTAAGATTTGCAAATCTTACACTAAACCTTGTAATTTTATAACTTTGTGTAATGAAATAAGTAAATAGTTTAGGATTTTTTAATAATAGAAAAAAAATAGGATTAATTGTTTTCTTTTGGGGGCGGCGGAGACAGGTGCTACCCATGTGATAATGAAGTTCCTTATAAAACTTCAACACTTTTGGGCCAGACTGTGGATTTTGTTAGAAAACAAGTTGGTATTGACTCATTACATGCAGGTAAGTAATTACAGTATAGATAAAGTAAATTAGAACATCTCCTAAGTGTTGGAGACAGTACTGTAATTTCAGAATTTACACTAAATTAGATTTAGCACTTTATCGTGAAGAGGAAAACTAATTTCTCCCTTTTTTATCTTCTTTGTCACAATTCTGATAGCATAATTAACATCAGGATTTTGCTCAACATCCCCTCAACTTTTACAGACAAGACACAAAAGAATAGGAAGGAAAAAAGGCGATTTTACTGTGACTGTTTTAAAAATGTGACATTCAGTTTTTCTGTGAATAGGCATTTGACTTGCAGTACTTAGGGTGCTGTGTTTATTCATCAGTGTTGCTCAGTCTGTCTTGAGATCTAAAGAAAAATTGCTTAAGGATAATTTGATTTGATTTTTTTTAAAGTCTTTTTGTGGGTATTTGTGAATGTATCAGGAATGACTAAATCTCCAGCTGATGCAGCACATACCCTAATGGAAGGAGTAGTATATAGAGGTTTTGTCACTGACTGGGTCTGTACATTTAGTATAGGCAGCTGCAGTGCTCTTAGAACTCTGAAGTACTGTTTTCAGCCTGCAGTCTGTCTGAAAAATACAATTATTTAAAAGAGAACAAACCCAGCAAAAAAACCCTAGTTTCCATAATGGCAAAACTGGTTTGGTACAAGGCATTTCCACTAGAAAAATTGGAAGAATTTGCATCTGAAAATAAATGGTATAATAAATGACTGTCAGAAATTCCAACACTTGATTGAAATCACAGGCCCTGTGGGAAATGGAACACAAACATGCAGCAATGCCACGTGGATGTCTCTGAATTCAATTTTTTCAGAAAGCAGCTGAGGTTTTCCCACAGGGAGCAGAGGTTTTTTGAGCGGTCAGTCTTTCCCAGACACACAGTTGAACTTCATATCAGTTGCCAAAATTTTCTTCTTGGGTTTGAACTGGAAAACCAGTGAATACCTGGGTGCAGTTGTTGCTTGTCTAATGTGTTCTGTATGTTGTTGTCCATCTGTTTCTTGTCCTAAGATTGTATTGTCTGTTTTTCTTGCTTTCTCTGAACTTTTTTTACTTGACTTTAAAGTTAGTATTAGCTCTCAGCCCTATTTACCAGAAACCCAATCAATAGCTGACTGCCAAATTGGCAGAACCAGTGTGGGTGTTATTTTGGAAGCTGCCTGGAACTCCCTTACAGCTTTATTAAACAGGCCATTGAAATTTTCAGCAATACACCGAAATAATTTTGGGAAAAAGTATTTTTAACTAGTCTTGAAGACTGTAAACCTTCAGTATCATCTGTTTAAGTACATGAAATGAATGAGAATGCTTTGATAGTGGGAGCCTTGGATGTTGTAGAAAGCCCTCACGTAGATGATTTTGACAGGAATAAAATTAGAGGTAACACTTGAAGAATTTCAGAGGATGTTTGCATGAATGGCTTGTGGGCCAAGAGATGTTTAATTTGCTGGCTGATTTGAAATGGCATTTCAGGGGGTTCATGATTCGTTGTTTTTGTTGTTTTGTTCTGTTTGCTTTTTAACTTCTGTTACCTAGACTATTTAAGAACCTAAACCAGTTGCTTTATATTTAAAAATTCAAGAATTAATTATCACATATATAAGTTCTAAACATCATAGATTGCTGCTGGCTGTAATAATCTTTCCTAGCCTATACCTTATAACTATGTTAATATGTGGTATGTTCTTACTATTTCAGCAGAAAAACAAGAGAACAAAAAAGTTGAAAATAAAAAAGTAGAAAAAGACAGCAAAAATGAGCAAGAAAAAGAAGATTCACAAAAAGAAGAAAATTCTCATTCAACTGCTAATGGAGAAGTCACTGTGAAAGGACTTAGTAACTTGGGGAATACATGTTTCTTTAATGCAGTGATGCAGGTACAGGACTTGCTGTTGTTTTTAGAAAAACTTTGAATAGGAAAAAAAGCCACAAACAAAATGAAAACCCACCCACAACAACCCTGCCCCCAGCATTTTACAGTGACACAATTAGAACGTGATTTTTTTAATCTGCCAGGAATGATGGCTACTTTCCAAAAATAGTGTGTTGGCCTAGGGAAATACGAAGAAATGGAGCTGCAGGTTGGGACTTGCTCTGAGGGGAAATACAATAAACTGCCTTGTCCTTGAGGGGCAGTGTTTTTCACTGGCATTAAATAAGCATGCCAATTTCTGGTTATTTTTTTAAAATATGAAATAGTCTGACACATCACCCTTGTGACTTCCTAGACTATAAGAGATTAGTACTTAAAAACCATGGGCATTTATTGAAATACAAATGTGTCTCTCAGCAACAGGAAATCAAAACTAAATATTGGATGAAAAAACCAGGATGAGCATGTTGCAGGCATTGCCCTCTTGTGTGATTTGTTCAGCTAAGAAGTGTAGAATAAACTTGTTCTTTCATGTGTATTGAAACTGACGTGATCTTGTGCTCTTTGGCTTTTGATACTGAAGCTTTACTCCACCAGAATTCCCACTGTTCTTGCAGATTTTCATAAGTGGAGTTCAGCTGCCCTTCCTGTTGTCCCCATTTTCCAATCTCTTTCTGTCTTTTATGTTCTGCAGAATTTATCACAAACTCCAGTCCTGAGAGAGCTGCTTAAAGAAGCTAAAATGCCTGGCACAACAATTAAAATTGAGTCACCTGAGCTATGCACGGTAATATGCTTTGACCTCTGTAGTGTTTGTCCTCACCTTCCAGTCTGTTAAGGCAATAAGCAATATTTATCTGTCAATTTAAAGCTGTTCCTGCTAAATACTAACAAGACTAGGATGTAAAATCAGCAGGAGCTTCACCACTGATTTCCATAAAGCTGCTTCTGAAGTCAGTGGAGGTATCAGAGTGTAAGTGATTCAGTACTCTGTTGTAGAAGTGGTGCTTGCATTATGATGATGTTATTTAAAGGAAGAAAATGTGTAACTCTTGCTATAGTGCTACTTGTATAAATGCAAAACAGGAAATTAGAGGATGTCTGTAGCACTTACTTAAATAACACACCTGTCATTAGAGTCAGAGATTTGGACAGCAAAGAAAATGCACCATAACCTTTTTAAAGAAATTGGTTTTTTTTTTCCTAGTAAAGGTGAGAAATCCAGACTTTGAACTAAGTAATAAGTAACTGAGTTTTGCTATTGTTTCATGATAAACCACACGCTGTTTTTGTCAGGTTAACTTATTGCCATTTTTGAATTTTGTGTATTCTATTTGACAATAGTGTTTTCCGGAACTGAAAAGGAAAAACTTACTGCAAAAGAATCTGCCACTGAATTAAGGCAAAACAGCTCTGTTGCTTTTCTTTCAAACAGGAACCTCAGCTAATAAAACTAGATCAGCCAGGTCCTTTAACACTAGCCATGCATCAGTTTGTGACAGAAATGCAAGAGACAAAAAAAGGGGTAGTGACTCCTAAGGAACTTTTTGCTCAGGTTTGTAAAAAGTGAGTATCTGTACAATTGCACGTTATAGTGAGTATGAAAGAATTTGCTGTTTTAAGACTGTCAGTTTTTCCTTTTTTTTATCTCTAGCTCAAAACATAGCATATATAATCTGTAGAATACTTAACAATATTTGAAAGAAGAGCAAAATACAAATGAACAGAAGTAAAACAAAAGATACTCAGTGACATACTGAGTATCTGGCATCACATTTTTAGAATATGTAGACGCTTGTTGCTTTTATATACATACATTCTGGGGATTTTGTCCATTTGTGTTTGGTGTGAGTCATCTTTGCCTCATCTCTGAGTTCAGTTATACTTTGCAATTTCATTTCACAGAGCAATACGGTTCAAAGGTTATCAGCAGCAAGACAGTCATGAATTGCTTCGTTATTTACTTGATGGAATGAGAGCAGAAGAAATCCAGGTGAGTGCTAAAGTCATAGTTGTGCATACATTTCTTCTTCATACCCCAGACCCAGACTCTTTCTTCAGCTGAGGGGAGAAAGAATGTACTTTCTGAGCTGTATCACCTCTGTAGCGTGGTTGTGCTGTCCACAAGAACTCACTTGAAGCATTTGAGCAAAGAGAAGCCACAGAACAAGTGGGTTTGGAGTATGTGTAGTCACCCTAAAGAAATGTCCTTAGGTCTTCATTTTGGAAACACGCGTGTAGAAATTCCAGGGAGATTTTTTGCCGGTTTTAATTTGAGCATGTGTTTCATCCTTTCTTACATACTAATTGGAATATTATGGTTGCAACTTCTTAGTTGATTTTTTTTTTTTGGTGATATCTACAGGAATTTTTATGTGGTTCTACAGTATTTGTGTTGTTTGTATTGATTCTCTTAACTGGTGAACATCATACTTTTTCCTCCACCTGAAACACATCATAAAATGAAGTAGCTAACTGAATTAGTTTAGGAAATTTTACAGAGTATATTTGTTTTGAAAATTTCAGCAAATAAGTGTTGGAATACTAAAGGCGCTGAGTGACTCTAACAAACAAAATGAAGAAGAACTTAAAAAGAAAATTAAAGGTAAAATAAATTATCACAGCATTAGTAACTTGTAAAATCTCTTTTGTTGAAGAATATAAAGTAACATTAATAGTATCAACTAAAAGATACATGTTTACTTGTATAACTTTTTGCCACCTCTTGAGTATGTGTGTATCTAGAATAAGAGGCTCAATAGTTTTAGACTATATTTAAATGTCTTGCTGGACTTGGTGACATTTCCGTCTTAACAGGAAAAGAGAGTTCATTCTGTAGACATCATACATTAAAATATGTTTGGGCAATGATTAATCATTTAAACATGTAAGAAATTAAAATACTAGTATGTGAATATAATTTATGCAGCCACTAATAGTCCATTGTTACTTGACAGTAGTATAAAAAAAATCCAGACGATGAACAGAAGAATTTTTAAACTTTTCAACATGACTTAGGAGTTGAGCTGCCAGTTTAAATTCAGACTGTGTTACTCTGAAATTACAACTTGAGGAAAATGGTTTTGTTTGTCAGACAAATGTTGGTGCTTGTTTTTAAGTTCAGATAGTTGTTTCAGTCTTGAGAGAAAACAGGAATTCTTACTGAGATGCATTACTTCTGAGAAAATAGGGAAATGATTTTGAGCAGGAAAAGTGGTAGAGGTATGATTTAACCAAGCTGTGTTTGGGGAATGTGTTTTCGCCCCTATTCTTTTGATACACAAAAGATTCTTAATTTAAGAGTCTTGCTGTACTTGCTATCCTGAGGAAACCAAAACAGGCCAACATGTTCCATCATACACCTTGCATGTTTTATTCTTTTTTATTCATTATGCCGTAATGGAATTGGTTGCCAGTGTACTGTATGTAATTTTTTTAGCTTTACTTTTTGATTTATCAGAATATGAAAAGAAAAAGGGAATACAAAGTTTTGTAGATCGAATCTTTGGTGGAGAATTAACCAGCACAATTATGTGTGAAGAATGCAGAACTGTAAGTAAACTGCCTGCTCTGAATAACCTAGTGTCATGTCCTGTAATCTGCAGGAGAAACCCACAGTGAATGTCTATAGAAATAAGACTTGACTAGCTGCATGCTTTTCAAAAAGGAGCATGATTTGGCTGGAATCTTTCTTCCCTTGTGTTTTAAAGTTAATCTTTCAGTTCCTTTCAAAAGCCTTCCAGAAAAAGAGATCCAGCAACAGCAAGCTGCCTCTGCCATAATTCCCGCCTAGTTTCCCAGTGAACACCTTCCACTGGTACAGATCATAGAGCAAATGAATCGTTATGGGGCCCTTTCCTTTTTCATTCAGGGGATTACATTTTTCCCTTTCCCACAATGAAAAGACCGTGGGTTTGCCAGAAAAACAGTTAAGAATGCACTACTGGGATAATATATCCTGAGAATGAAGTAACTGAGTGTATTAGCAAATGGGCTAGTTGAATATCATGATAGATTACAGCTATGAGTCTCTTAGGTCCTAAGGTGCAGTCTCACTAGATAACTGAAATTCATAAAAGTGTGTCCTGTTCGTTTCTGTGGTAGTGTATCTGCTGGATTTTTTTGGTCATTGGGAACTATTTGTGGAGATGAATGAGCTGTGTTTTACAGCTGTGTGCACAAGTAAAAGCAGGCTTTGAATGCAAACACACCTATTGACAGCAAGCCAGCTACTTCCAAACAAAATTAAATTGGACTCTTGATTATTCATTTAAAGGTATCCTTGGTCCATGAGTCCTTCCTTGATTTGTCGCTTCCCGTACTAGATGTTCAGGTAAGAAACAGTTCATAAGTGCTTTTCAGCTTTTTTGTTTCTTTGTTTATACAAAAATACTTATTATACAGTCATTAGGAAGAGCATTTGAGCTTCTTTCTAGAAGTCTCTGTAGCAAGTCAAAATTGCACAGAAAGATAGAGAATAAGATTTTTAATGAGAGTCATTCCTGTAGGTTGTGGCTCATGAATTGTCTCTGGAAAAATCACACAGGTTGGTTGAGTTCTTTGGGGGTCTGTTTTCACTTTTTTTATCCATTTCCCTACACCAAGTCCAATAACACTTCTAATACTCAGGTTATGGAATAAACTTAAGAAATGTTGTTAGGGTAGTATGTGAATACTTTTTGACCAACCTCCAGACACTCAAAGTACTTGATTTGCTTCGTGTTTTGTATTTATAATCTGTATATGTAATATTTCAGATTTTTTGTGTAGCACTGCTTACTCATAAATATTGGAATGGAACCCCCAGAGTCAAGGGGGTCATGACTTCTGCCACAAACAAGTTTCATTTTAGCAGAAGCAAACAAATTCTGTGGCAGGCAGTTCAACTGAAAATGTCTCTGCTTGTGTTAAACATTGCTCTTCGATGCATTTAATGAGATCTGTCAGAAGCAAAGGTGATGTTACCCCTTTACAAGTTTAGAATTTGGCCCTCGATAGCTTTACTTTTCTTTCGGCTTCATTCTGTTTCATATGGACTCTTTGGTGTGAGACACTCCTGCCATTAACATCAGGGTGTGAATTAGTTGTATGTTACATCATTAAAATGTTGCTTTTGACCTGAAAACTGTGGTAATATCTCTATTTCTGTGGCTGTTCTGTGGTTTTTTGGCTTTTGTAGAAAGTGAAAATTACAAAGAGAGAAAGCATTAAAAAAAACAAAGAAAAGGAATCTGAAGATGAAGAGGACAAAATCAATGACCATTACCTTAAGCAGAAATATGAACCCCCTGGTATGAGTAAACACCTTCAGAAAAAAATGAAGAAACAGACCAAAAAACAAGCCAAGGTTGGTTTGGATTTGTATTTCAGTTTGTGCTTGCTATTTCTGTTAAAATAAATTATTTTTTTGTTTCCTTAGTTTACATGAAGGAGGAGACAGCTTAGAATTTCTTCTCCTTCAAATGTACAACTGCAAAGACCAATTATACCCATGTCTTTGCTGTTAAGATGTTCTCTTGAGCATTGCTGTGTAGGAATAATATAATAATATCCAGTAGAATTTGTTGCCTCTCTGAAGTAGCTTTAATTTGTATCAGGCTGTTTTCCAGTCATTGATTGCAAGAATATTCACAAAACTTTAGAATACAGACATAAGAAAGATTGGGAAGATAGCGAGGGCATCATTAGCTGCATTTTGATGACACCGTGTAATAAGGAGCAGTGGGAACTACATCTGAGTGAGGATAAATTCAGCATGAGTGGAACTGATCACCTCTGGTCATTAAATTACAGATTATTTTTCCCCCTCCTGCTTTGTGCATCTATGGCATGCAACAAACATTCTGATAAAGAAGTGGTAAGAAATGCTAAATATAATTTATACTTACTTTGGTTTTTGTACTTTTGTTTATTATGTATTCAAATGTGCAGAGCCAACGCCAGCAGCAAAAGCTTCAAGGAAAGGTGCCTCACTTGACATATCTCTGCACAATGGAACAGCCAGAGAGAGATGTCGAGTACAACCAAGAATCAGATACTGAAATGAGCTCTGAAACTCCTGATAAGAAGCAAGAAGAGGAATCATCACATGATTGTGAAGATCACTGCTTAACTCAAAAAGACTTGAGTATACAGGGAAATAGTTCAGAAATTCAGAGCAGGCATGAAAATGCAGGGAAGCCAGAACAAGAGTTCGAAGAAAAGGAGTCTGTCACGGATCTCTCTATGGAAGGCTTAGATTCTCCTGTGAAGTTTGTCAATGGCCTTGATGACCTGTCTTTGAAAGAGGAGGATGATGACAACGAAGATGAGGAAGAGCTTGCTACGGACTTTTCAAAACTCCACTTGAATGCCAGTGAATCTGACACAAGTACCTTGGATGGCCTTCAGCCTGATGCTAACAAGACATGCGAAGTATCTACCGATGACCCCGAAACGGCATTTTGTACTCTGGCAAACAGGGAAGAGCTGAACCCTCAGGAAGATTCAATCCATCATTGTTTGTATCAATTTACCCGTAACGAAACACTTACCGAGACCAATAAACTACTGTGTGACGTGTGTACACAAAGGCATTGTGGACCAAAGAACAACATAAAAAGTATGACAGACGTTTTAAAGAGAAAACTTTAAATATATCCCTGTCTGCTTCTTGAATAGGTAAAGGGTGGGGGGATTATCCCTAAAGTGGTATTTGCATAACCTTTGTCTACTTTCATTCATCATATTAAAGGGGAATGCTCAGCTTCTCGGTTCTTGTAGTAGATGACATTGTAACAGTTTAAACAGTAAAAATAAATTTCATGCTGTAACATTTGTTTTGATATAAAACACTTGTTTTAATCCTTGCTGATTTTTCTTTTCTCCAGGTGAAAAGAAGTATGTTTATACTAATGCCAAAAAGCAGATGCTCATCTCTCTAGCTCCTCCAATTTTAACCCTTCACTTAAAGAGGTTTCAGCACGTAAGTAGCAGGCCGATACATGTACAAAGCTTCAGGTTAATGCATATATATGTGTATATATGCATATAGTACTAGCTTAACTTGAAAACATGCTAGCATTACTTTTATTTTCTATAAAACTAGTTTGGTTTTTTCCCCAAACTTCAGAAGGCATTAGTGTGCAGCATTGTGTTTTGTGGTTTTTGAGGCACTGAGGTGTGTTTTCCTGAAAGAATATTCCCTTAACTAACTGGAAAACACTGTTTTGCGAGTGTATTTGCAACATATTCCCTCACTATTCTTACTGTTTACTGTATTAAGCAGAATCTTAGCATTAATGTTTTCCTTCTATTACAGCTCTTCATGGGCTCATACATTACCATAGGTATAGGTAAATGGGATCCCTTACAAGTAACAAATAAGTAAAAGTTGGCAGAAGTGGAAAAGAAAGGATTCTGAGCCTTGTGGGGAGAAGGAAGTATGAAAGGAAAGCAAAGCAAAGTAACTTAAGTTTTATTTACAGACACTGAAGTCACTTACCTCTTTATTCCCAAGTTGTAGAAAAATTTTTAACTCAGGGCTTCAGCTTTTCAGGCGAGAAGGAGGAAAGGGAGTACTACCTCTTCTAAATATAAACCTGTTTGGTGTTTTGGTCAATATACTTGAAAAATAAGGGAGGCAACTTTAATTAGATGAAAACCAATTTCATATAGAAAACGGAAATGTGTAGCCTGTTCCAAGAAGAAAATAACATATATGAAGAAAATAACATTTATTATCATCTCCTTTTGTTTTTCCAGTTCGATACTGGACGATTATTTGATTAAGGTGGGAGCACAATTTCCATCAGTTCAGATGTTCTAAGATCAGATCCTCAGGCATGTTACAGTATCTGAAAAGCAAGAGTTGTCCTTTATAGTTACTGAAGTGCATTAGAGCTGATTCTTTTTCCACTTCTGCAACCATTACATTAATGTATGAGTGAGCTGAAGAGCCATCTTAACTTGTGCTCCAGTTCAGCATGTGGGGGCAAGGAAATAATGCTGGAATACTGGACATCAGAGAAAAATTTAAAATTTGCTTTTTCTCAGTTTTGTGTAATGTAAAACTAATTTGTATTGTTGAAACTTTAATCTGAAACAGTTAGTAACTAAACATGGTTTTATTATGATCCATTTTAACATTATGGGGTTTTCCCTCTATTTTGGTTGTTTAAGGCTGGATTTAATCTGCAGAAGGTTAACAGGCATATCAAGTTCCCAGAGGTGATAGACTTGGCTCCTTTCTGTACAGCTAAATGTAAAGTAAGTGGGAAAACAATCAGATTCTCCTTTTCCATGATTTAACGTGCTTTCACAACAAAGCTGCTTAGCAAAGTCCTTGTAGAACGCTTGTTAAGCCTGTTACTTTGTGTGGTAACTTGTATTTCGCTGCTCATAACTGTAGTGCTTGCATGCATCTCTAATGATCAGCTTCCATTTCATCAGCAAAAAAATCAAAGAGTTTACATTCTTCAAAACCCAGCACTTGGCTGACATGGCTAAACTTGTGTTTTTCTAGAATGTGGCTGAAGGGAATACAAAGGTCTTGTACTCTCTCTATGGAGTTGTTGAACACAGCGGAACAATGAGGTCTGGGCACTACACTGCCTATGTTAAAATGAGAGCTATGAACAACCACCTCTCTGATCTTGTCCTTCGAGGACAATCTCAAGGTAAATCATTAGAAATATTTTACAGATTATTTCTTACAGAATCACGAAATTGTTTGGGTTGGAAGGGGCCTTGAAGATCACGTAGTTTCAACCTCCTGCCATGGCAGTAAGTTCTCTGAGGGCAGTGAAGCTGGTGAAATCCTACAAGGAGCTGGCCAAGGGAGCTGGGAGGGCTCAGCCTGGAGAAAAGGAGGCTCAGGGGAGATCTTACCACTCTCCAGAATTGCCTGAAAGGAGGGTGTAATGAGGTGGAGGTTCGAATCTGCTCCCAGGCATACCGGTGAAAGGATGAGAGGAAATGGCCTCAAGCTGTGCCAAGGGAGGTTCAGCTTGGACATTAGGGACAAATGAAGACAAAATGGTAATTAAGCATTGGAAGGGGATGCCCAAGGATGTGGTGACATCCCCATCCCTGGAGGTGTTCAGGGAACAACTGGATGCAGCTCTCAGTGCTCTGGTCCAGTTGACAAGGAAATGATCAGTCACAGGTTGGACTCGATCTTGGAGGTCTTTTCCAACTCAATGATTCTCTGATTGTACTCTATGATTCTTACTGAAGAACAATAATAGGACTGATTGCTTCAATTCATTGTACTAACTTTTACTCTGAAATTTGTCCTTTTCACAGCTTCAGAAACTGAGCCAGTCAAAGGTCAGTGGTTCCACATCAGTGATACCCATGTACAACCTGTCTCTGTGTCCAAAGTGCTGAGCTCCCAAGCCTATCTTCTGTTCTATGAGAGGCTGCTCTAACTCATCAGAAGAGCCTTCTTGTGTGTGCAGCCACCTTCTTCGGAGGTCTGAGAAGGCAGACTTGCAAATCATGTTGTTAACATGTTGGAGCTACTGTTATAGCAGGAATTCACTTTATGTATTTTAGACACAGACAAGCAGTTAACTTATACTTTTTCCAGTGTTTCCACTACTTTTCAATAAAAGGTTTTTTTCAAAATTACAGTTTTGTGGTTTTGTTGAGTAATTTTGGTGTTGATATAAATCTTGGTCAGCAGCTTTTTCGCTTTAGAGCAACCAGCCCTACTTTTGAATTGTAGTTAATCTTGGCTATAATGTGTTCCTGTGTCTTTCTTAGACCTGGGTTCAAATCATAAGAAGCAGTTTCTTCCTACACAGCTCAAGAGCCTACGCCTCTCAAACCAAAAGTGAAAAGAGAGCTGAAGCTGCAGTTATGTCCAGTAGAGGAGCCCTCAAGCTTGTAAATGCTCCAGGAATTCTTTTGCTGGTGCTCTGGCAAGGCCGAGCACTTGGTGCACTCTCACTCCAGGCAGTCCCGTGTAGCCTTTCCCACAGCAGGCATAAGACCAATAGTCCTGCACTGACTTGTAACTTTGACGTTCTCCACAAGCTTCATGTTGGCTTTCGTGTGAATAAAATCTTGGCTCTGCCATGCTAGAGCAGCAGCTGCTTACATTCAGTGCATTTTTCACAGCAGCCTTACTAAGAAAATGGGTATCTTGTTCTTGTAACCCTTAGAGCCAGTGGCAGCAGCCCTCATGCAGCTGACTACAGCAGTATGCCAATCCTTCTGAAAACTTGCTGAGTTTATTTTTCAGCCTCACCAACAACTGACTATAAAGCCAGCATTAGTAGAGGTGTTGTATGGCAGCCTTATTTAGACATAAGATAGTTCCAGACTTGATTTAGCCTTCCACTCCCTTCTGGTTGTGAGATAGAGTAGCACTGGCAAGAGTAGTAAAAGGATTAATTATTGAAGTGGCTTGGATTTCAAGTGCAGTTCTCCTTTCAAGCTACTTGGAGACATGTAAGCTGTTTATTTCCCGAGATTAATCATAACAGGGGGCTTCAGTTGAAAGATTCCAGCACTCTGCATCATGCTGGCTAGTGCTGCTCTGCATTTATTTTTAAGGTCATTAGAATGTGATGCAGTTCACTGCTGTCAGGATGCCCTTTTGAGAGCTGGGGACTTAAAAGGGTGAGAGATGCATGTTAAAAAAAACAAATCATAAATTGGTTTGTGTGGGAAAGAATCCTCCAGTTCCAAACTCCTGCCTTGGGCAGGGACACCTCCCACAGGACAAGGCTGCTCCAAGTCCCATCCAACCTGGCCTTGAACACTTCTAGGAATGAGGCAGCTACAGCTTCTCTGGGCAACCTGTGCCAGGCTTCCCCACGCTCACAGGGGAGAATTTCTTCTTAAATGGACCTTAAATTTCCTCTATTTCAGTTTGAAGGCATTCCCAATTGTCCTGTTACTATATTCCCTGATGCAACTATATTCCTTCTCCAGCTTCCCTGTAGCCCCTTCACACACTGGAAGGTGCTGTGAGGTCTCTACACAACCTTCTGTTCTCCAGGCTGAACAGGCCCAACTTCCTCTGCCCCTCTCCAAAGGGCAGGTGCTCAGTCCCCTTAACCTGGTGACCCTCCTCTGGACTTGCTCTAACACTTCTCAGTCTTTCTCATGTTTGGGGCACCACATCTGTACCCAGTGCTCCAAGTGGGGTCTCAGGAGAGGGGCTACTGAATGCAGGAGACCTGCTGTCAACACTTATTTATTTCAACATTCATTTGGCTGTTGACACTCAAGTACTGGCCAAGGAGCACAAATAAGAGCACAAAGAGCCACAACAAGCGTGGATCATGAGATCCGTGCAGCAGGATCATGGTCAGCCTCCCTGTACATCGAGTTTCTTGTGCCCAGAACAGGAACTGGTATGTGATCTCTCCCTTTAACTCAGACCCTGAGAAGTTCTGCCTTCTTCCTCACCAGGAAAGAGTGTCAGGCAGCCAGCCAAGGTCAGCCCATCATACCCACTGTATAATTCATCCCCTACACATTCACAGATTGGGAATGACCATGTCAGGCTAGCTCCAAATGAAGTAAGTCAACATTTTAACAGTGAGTACATTTATTGAGGTGCTTGAAGTTCTGCACTCCATCTGACACTGTTCATAATTTAAAGGCAAGGGCAAAACATTGTGACAGGCTCCAACTGGGATATTAAAAAACTCACAAAGTTGTGTCACTTAAGAAATATAGTTAAATTGTTCAATCATTTTGGTCTTCATCCCAGTCTTTCTTTCCTGACGGAGGTTTTGGGCCACCAGCTGGTTTTGCCATAATGATCTTGAAAAGAATAGAGAAGCAGGAAAAAACTTATGTTAAAATCGGGCTCGCACCCTTCTCCTACAGCCACACAATGCTGACTGCTAGCATTCACTACGTTCATGCAGTTTTCCCTACACTGAACCTAAGCCAATGAATATCCATCTAACTGAGATATTAACAACTTTTTTTTTATCTTAAGAATGGTAGAGGCTGAGCCCTGATACAGTAAAAAAAGGTATTTTACCTCATTTTTTGCATGCAAAGTAAGATTTCAGTTAGTCTACAGAAAGTGAGTGCTTAAATAGGCCAACAGCAGACTAGTTTAAATGGTGCACACTACAGAAAGGAGGATTATGAAAGCTATTGTTCTCAATTATTGTCTCTAAATAGCACACTTTAAAACCCTGAAGTCCATCAGTCCCTACCATGTTAAAGCTCATTCTCTGCACTGGCTACATGGACAAGTAAGGTAAATCTGAACTTGTACTTATCACCCCTTCCATGAAAATTTGGATTTAGGAGCAGAATCCATTTGCAAGGGGCACGAATATAGAATGTAGCAATCAGCACACAGCAGAAGACAGCAGTGTTATGTGTTCTCAAGGAGCATACCATCTGCCATGTGCTTGTCAATGAAGTCATGCATGCACTCACACAGGTACCTCTCTGCTAGAGAAACAGAGCTTACTGCACACTAGTTTTCAGGCTCATCTTTCCAGTCATCCTTATCCCAATGTCCTTGTTGTTTAGGAGCTTTTGGACCGCCTGCTGTTTTTGCCATAATAATCTACAGAAATTTTACATTCAAATTCATTTCTGCTGAAGTTTCAAAAACAAATAAAATACTTTTATCATCAAGACTGTAACCTCTAATTTTCCTAAAAATTGGATTTTCATGTAAAAATATATGAGAGAAGCTTTCTTCCATTAAAGCTTGTTCCTACAGAAATTAGGGTAACTCTCTAGATACAAATATAAACAGTCTTTAAAATATCAACATAAATCTGTTAAAAAAAATCCCAAACCAAACATTAATAGTACTGCTATAGAAGCAGCCACATCCCAGATTACAGACTCTTGAACAAACTACTTCCTGGCTTCCAGAAATAAATAAACCACATTCTCAGGTTAACATTATGTTTACGCCTTGCATTTCCAGGAGATTGCACCTATTTGCATGAGGGTTCTGCCAGGTTTTAATTCAGCACCCAAATGACATGTAAGCTTACCTGATCAACCCTTAGGACAGTTACTGCTGCATTTGTAGCTAGCTTGATACCCCAGAACTTTCCAAGATATGTGTCTAACACACCAGCTTCCAACATGTCCTTTACTGCAGCAGCTTCAGCCTGTCAGATGGGGGAAAAAACATCATGCAGAACTTTCCCAGGCTTTCACCTAGCAAAGTGGCATCACTTTTCTAATCTCATCTTCTCCCTTCAGAAAACCTTCATTCCTGATTCATTAGCAGGAAGACAAAGTCAGTAATTACCAAAGACCTAGTCCCTGTCACATTAGTTCAGTATCCCCTCTACCTCTGACATAATGCCATTATACTAGACTGAATTGAACTGCTCGCTGATAAAAGGAACATTTACAGATCTCATTTCCAAAAAGTTATTATTCCAGACTGTGCAACACAGAGCTTCCAACAATTTAAAAGGATCTATAAATAATTCATACTGATAGAAGTACTATACAGTATAACCCTGCACTGCGGAGCAACAAGAAACACAAGAGACTATTTACCTCAATATCAAATCCAATATTTTTCTTCCCTTCCTGATGCACAGCATAAAGTTTGGAGATGACCTCATTAGCCTTTACTCCAGAGTTTTCTGCCAGTGCTCGAGGAATGGCTTCAAATGCCTCAGCAAACTTCTTGATGGCATATTGGTCAAGCCCAGGACAAGTCTAAAACAAAGTTGAAAACCATGTCAGCATTTCAAAAACCGTAAGAAAGGGAGGCATTTCCCCCCACGCTTGTTGTTACACATATGTATATGTTGGTATGAAACAGTATTTGTATTTTTTTGTAAGATGTGTGTGTGAAGATGAAAAGCCAAGAAGCCTGTTTGCTGTACCTCTCCATAAGATGTGATCTGCTTGGCTAATTCAATCTCCGTCGCACCACCTCCAGGAACAAGACGTTTATCCTGTGGAAAGACCACACCAAAACACAGTGTTTTGCTTAAAGCATCCACTGCTTATTGTTTTAGGATTTTTCTAGTCTGTCAAGAATCAGAACATGCATTGTAAGGGAAATCTACCAGAATTTACCCGTTCATTCCAATGTCTTTGAAGAAAAACAGCTTCTTTTGTAAAAACCAAAATAGTAACGCAGTGGGTTTTGTGTCTGGGATTTTTTGGCTATTTAAAAAAAACTGCAACTCCTATAGTTGTTAACTATATGCTATTAACTATAACAGCATTCCTAGATTTTCTCATATTTTCTATTATTTTGGTGGGAAATATCATACAGGAAACCAATCTACTGTACACTAAGTTTAATATGTCAGTAGGTATTTCAAGGTGCTGGGAGTTTTGTTTTCTTTCATTTTAAATTAAGCGTTTTGTACATCCTTTGGCAAACCAGAATTTACTTATTAACTCTGGTCTCTTAACTCACAAAGTAATCACCATAAATCTTAAAACAGAACAACTTCAGGAGACAATCATAAATGCACAGCATTTCTGTACTCAAAATCGATGTCCATGTCTTGGTATGTAGAGGAGATTAAGATTCTAATACTTTAACAATTTTTGCATGCTGTTTTCCAAGTAAACACAGGAGTATTTCCTTTTGTATATAAAAAATGAAATAATAATATTTAAAACCACATAAACTGCTCACAAAAAAAAAATCCTCTGTAAAACCAAGTTCTTCCATCCAAAAAAACCCACCAGTATTATGTGGAAGAAGCATGAATTACCACCAATGAACTAGAAACTGAGTCTGCAACCAATAAGTTTCTCCT
Source organism: Cinclus cinclus (assembly GCF_963662255.1). NCBI lineage: Eukaryota > Metazoa > Chordata > Aves > Passeriformes > Cinclidae > Cinclus > Cinclus cinclus. The sequence goes on along the minus strand of NC_085047.1, from coordinate 16,464,101 downwards.
GATCCCAAGTGACAAAGCTATCTAGCTTTTCTTCTGTGCCTGGTTTCCAAGGAACATGATAAAACATGTAGGGAGTAAGTCAAGGAAGAGCTGACTGTCTTTGAAAAGTGGTAAAGGTAATCCACCTTCAAAGGCAATCCACTTCACTCATTACTGGAAAATGGAGAGCAGTCCATGTGGAGCACCACTTTTTATGTTCCCTTTGCTCACAAGAACAGCAGTCTTCTCTACACAGCCCTCCACACCTCAGTACTACACAGCCATCTCTCCAGCTCCAGGAGGCACCTAAGCAGATTTAGTATCTGCAGCCTTTGTAGCAAATGAGCACAGGGCAGGCTCAAGCCTTGCCTCAAACTGATCCACTTCTCACTTTTGATAACTCGGGTGTTCTCATTACTTACCCTTGTGAGTACTTTGAAAGTATTGACACCATCATCCACTGCTCTCTCTATGTCATCCATCAGATTGTCTGTAGATCCACGAATGAGGATAGTAGAAATGGCACCATCCTCCTTTTCTGTTCAGAGACATGCATTACTGAATTAATTCCTTAATCTTATATCCAAAACACATACAAATACACTTTAGAAGAGCAGTGCCAGCAGTTCTACAGAGCACACATACCATGCTTAAACACCACAACCTGTGTATCTCCAACCTCTGATAAATACACACTATTGCAGTGACCCATTTCTTCAAGAGTAGGAGGAGTCTAGAAAGAAGAACATGAGTTAAGAACTGAACTTGCTCATCAGTTCAAACCCTCCTGCACTTTATTTGGGAAGCACATACCAGTCTGGGTAGGGCTGTTGCACCAACAGTTTTGCACAGTCTTCTCAGGTCCCACTTGGAGTTCAACCTTTTAAAAACAAGTTTCCATAACAACATTAACACATGCAAGAGTATTCTCTTAACTTGGCAAGTACATCTCATAAATCTGGTAGTCCAAGTGTTTTCATGTGCTCCTAGTACCTACCTGACTAACATAAGATTGTACTTGTTGGCGTAATGAAGAGCCATATCTGCCACTTTGCCACCTGTTACTACCACATTTGCACCACTATCAGCAATAGCCTTGACTTGCAAATCCATTAGATTTTCTTCTCCTTTACTGAAATTCATCAGTTCTTCAGCATTCTTTATTAGGACGGTGCCCTAGTAGAACACGTACACTGTTACAATTTTGCATTTAAACCACATGTCTACAAAATTTTGACAAACCTTTCTGTCTCCCAGCCTATCTATAAACCTCAAGTCATCCTATTTTGTAATACTGACACCCTCCCCAGGCAACAGGGTAAAACAAGAGGGGGGGGAAAAAGGAAATCACCAGTCAATTCTAGACAACCTTGAGGTTCAGAAATTCAAGCTGTAGTTTGCTTCAAATAACCCAACAAAACCAACACTATTTCCCCTATCTCAAAAAACCCTGTGAAGTAATCAAGGTTCAGAACTTTTTTATTAACTTTTTTAAACTAAAAAAAACCAATATTCACCAAAATATCTCAATCACCAAGTGTCGAGAATATTTATAGCTAAGTCTAAAAATAAGAGCACATACGCATAAATAGAGATGTAACTTATTTTGAGCTTTAACATACCTTAGTTTCAGTTATCATACCATCAAAAGGGCAGGAATACACAGCTATTTTTGCATCTTTGACAGAAGTAACATCTCCTTCAGTTTCTTTTTTAAAAACCATGCCATGCAGTACTGAGGAAGCAGAAATACCAGCACCCTGAAATGAAATAAATGGAATGTGAGACTTTTTACAAGGATTAGAAGTGATGGGACAAGGGAGAATGGTTTCCCACTGAAAGAAAGTAAGTTTAGATTAAATATCAGGAAAAAATTCTTCCCTGTGAGGGTGGGGAGGCTCAGGCTGCCCAGAGAAACTGGGGATGCCCCATTCCTGGAAGCGTTCAAGGCTGGGTTAGATAGAGCTTGAAGCAACCTGGTCTAGTGCAAGGTCCCTGCCCGTGGAAGGGGGCTGGAACTGGGAGATCTCTAAGACACATCCCAACCCAACCCAAACTGTTCTTTGATTCCATGAACAGGGGAACATCACATTACTGACCATTTATTGTCAGGAAGCTGCACTACTCTGCCTGAAAAGCAGACCTTCCAATCATTTGGACTGATTGATACACACCCCAAGTGTAATACTTTAGTTTATTCAGCAACAACAAACATTGTCTAACAGATTGCCATTTTAGATTACTTTCAATATTAATGATTTTTGTTTCTGAATGCTGCTACTGGGCACTAAACAAGAGAAGTAAAGATTAATTTTCAAAATTTAGTTCACATTCCACAACAAAATTAGAAAGGACTCTTTGGAAGTTCAAAGATTAACACTCATTACACTGTTTACCTTTATAATTACTGTAAAGCCAGCTTCTTCAAACTTACCACAATTTTGCAGACTCTGATATTATCAACATTGAAATGACCAGAATCGGGAAGAATAGAAACTGGAAAAAGAAAAAACAAAAACAAAAATAATGAGTAAGTCTGGCCTAATGAATAAAGTAGAACAATGACACTATAACTAATGCCTGTAATTTTTCTAAACTACTGAATTTCACTGGTTTGAGATATCTGCCTGAATTCAAGACAATTATAACCTGCTAATAACTGGCATAAAGAAAAAGAGAAATTTTGTTTTTACAAAATCAGAAACATTTATTCAGGCTGCTCAGTTAATTAAGTTCAAATACGCACTCATACAGGTAGAGTCAAGAGGTAAGTCTGACCCAGAGTACTTAAAAGAAATCAGTGGAACTAAAAATGAAGGTTTTATCCCAGAAATCTAAAGGGAGAACAACTTAACAGAACTACATTCTTACTTCCATTGTTCTGTGGCTGCAACTAATAACAGCTTATGTGTAGTACAGTATGTCCTCCTAATGACATAAAAAGAGGGAGAAAGATAGGTTTCTGCACTAAAAGGGACTGAAAGCTATTGCTAGAAATGGCTAATAGGAAAGGCCAACCTTTTCTGAGCTACAATGCCAATGCATTGAGAGTTCAACATGAGGAGGATTACCCTTCATGTCAGAGCTGAAGCATTCCATCCAATCCAACCTGCCAAACTAACCATACTTTCTATCCTACATGAAGATATAAGAACCGTAAGAAAACCTACTCAGCTTTTTAGCTGTGTGCCCACACCTATTCCTGCCCACTTACCACAGGCCTGAGCAATAAGCTTTGCCAAGAACTGTTCATTGCCATATTGTTTGCTCATGACCGACGTGTGCAACAAAGATGCCACTTCTTCAACATCCCGAAGGTTCTTTGCAGAACAGCAAACCAAGTCTGGAAGAATTTCTAGGGCTTTCTTGCAAGCCTTCTCATATCCTTCAATCACCTGCGCAGCAAACAGTGAATAATCACTACAACACTTCATACTGCTTTTATCTGATTTTCAAATAGCCATAAAACATTAACAGATGCAAAAATTTACAAGGGAAGCACACAATCACAAGCAACAGAACACATGGTTCCCCTTCAAACACCTTTATCTAAAAAGTGGATTAGAAGAAAGCAAATTATTCACAGTATTGTGACCCAAGAGTGATTGTGATCAGTGGCAATCTGGATTCAAACTGTGTGAACTGTAATGAGAATATAACTTGCCTCTGTGACAGATAACCCCATCCTCAAAAGGTCTTCTGCTAACTCCAGAAGAACTCCAGCAAAAACAAGGACAAAGTTTGTTCCATCTCCAACTTCTTGTTCTTGCATGTGTGAAGCCATCACAAGCATTTTTGCAGCAGGATGCTGGACCTTTAAAAGAAGTTACATATCTTGGTGATTAATATCCCACCTAAGATTGCAGCTTCTAAGCATCCTTCTAAGCTCTCTTATTTCAAATTGTACCTAGAGATACTAAGAATGCACAAAATTGGAAAAGAAAGCAGCACAGATAATCTTAACTGGCTAACTTCCCTAGTAAGAAATAGCACAAACATATATTCAAAGAAAAAAAAATCAGAGAATAGAACGCTGGTGCTACAACAAGCATTTGACATCCCTGACATTGGTTCTGAGCTACTTTTACAGGACGCAGTGGCTTCACAGCTGAGTTCTACAACAGGAAGAGAGTCTGGAGTTTAGATCTTCAAATTGAATTCATGTGTAACATACAAAGTACATGTCTAAATAACAGTTTCATTTTAAGGGCAGGAGGTGTGGGAGGGTTCTGCTTCAAGATTGCATTGCTTCACTTTTCCTTCAAATAAATGCATTAAAACATTATAGTCCTGAATATTTATACTTGACATTTTATACTAGAAAGTAACATGCAAAATGTATCAGATTAGGTCACTAATATGCAGATTATATTTTTTAAAAACAGAACTGAGATTTCCACAGTTATTCTACTCATACTGAACACCAACACAATGCATTCAGTAAGGAAATAATTACATTATTTCTATCATTAAGTATAAAACTCAGTAAAATATTATTCATGTTGTGTCATAAATATAAATTTGAAGTCAGAGGAAAAATTAACAGGACAGCCTTTTCGTGGCTTTGTAGTATTTACAGAAGGATGCTGCTATAGCCTGGAAGATGGGAGATGAATTCAACAGCTATGCCATGCAGACTTTTCCAAACCACTGCACTTCTAGACATATCCTCTACTAAACCTACTGGTTTCAGGGGACTGTAGGGAATTATTAAGCATCACCTGCAACTATTAATCCTGCTTCACAAAAAAATTATATTCTTCATTGTGGAACTCAAATTCAATGAGAAAAAGTAAATTATTTCCAAAGTGACATATGTAAAACATCTGGCAGAGTGACACTTCCTTACTGACAGTCAGAACCATAACAGCCCATGGAAAGAAACACTGGATCACAGCTGACATCATGTGAAGCAAGAAAATTTACCTCCAGCTCTCTCAGGATAGTAGCTGCATCATTGGTAACAAAAAGCTTTTCCAGATGATTGATAACCATTTTGTTCATTCCTAAATGGGGAAATAAAACAATTTATAAAAATAATTCATTATGCAACAAATACTTTGTACACAGACACTGCTCCCTAACTTTCAGGTGTATCTTGCACATTAAAATGTTAGCTCTGTTTACAATTTAAGAACCTTAAAACATTCTTGTGAAATAACACTTGAAGTGTGAGACATTAAGGAGAAATACTAAGTTTCAAGTAAGCAGTTTTCTGTTCAGAAACCTCAGCACATTATTTAATTAAACAATACAGGAGAACCTTTTGTTTCCCTGTATCTGACTGAACAAGATTATGTTCACTATAACTACCTACCATGTTTTCTCAAATTTTTATGTTTTTTCATATATTTTATACCATGTTTCACAGAGAACACAGTAACTGCTATAAAAACCTGGCAAGAGCAGACACTGAGCTGCTCAAAACTCAGGAGCTGTCAAAATAAAATGTGATTTTTACAGTCACAAAGAAATAGTCACATATTTGCAGTTTTAAAACAAGTCCAATGTGTTTCCCCCAGAAACAAACAGCTGCTTCTTTGTCAAGGTATGTTTAGCCTCCAAACATAGCATTTGTCTCAAAAATGCAGCAAAAATTTTAGGATTTATTTACCGTTTGGTCCATATGCTGTACGGGTGGTTTGAGCAAGTTCTTTGCAAGCCTGGATGTTTCTATAGACAGCTTCTTCTAGTCCTGAATAATGCTAAAGAGAAAAATGACTGATCAGAATTAGGCTAACAAAAAAAAAAAAGTGATGAACTAGCAATTTCTCATCAAAGCAGTGTCAATCTACTGAGACCCTTAAAGTTTTTTATTAATACACAACTGGTACTTCACTTACAGTTTAAACAGACACCAAACCTTACCCAAAGACAGTGAGAACTACTGTGTACACCTTCTCAATGAGGCTGCTCAGTGAGCACAATAAGCTTCTAAACAGAAAATCTGAACAGTGGCTTGATTTGCAATACAGTTTGCATCCCCTCAGTCTTCCAGAGAAGTCTTGTGACATGCCAAAGAGAAACAGAAAACAACCAAGACCCACTTGGAGAGGGGCGAGGGTTTCTGTACATGGTTCTTTACTCACACCTCTGTATGCTACAAAAATCATTTAAAGTTCAGTTCTACGTTCAAAATGTGTGGTTTTAAAATTCAGAAGCAGAATGATTAAGTAAAATATCTGTGCTTGAGAAGGTGATCAGCCTGGCTTCAGTCTGGAAATCTTAAGACAAGGTGGGATCCCCAGAAAGGACCTTAAGAAAGAAAAAGCAGGATAAAAAGTACTATGCGGCCCATAAAACAAGGGAGAAAAAGTAGCAATAGTATTTACTCTCCATATACAAACCAAACATCTTAGATTGCCAGCTGCCTCCTTGCTTTGCAGAAAACAACTCTTGCTGTTCTGGCCGTGAATTTTCTAACCATGAGGCCACTCTGCCTCCCTGTTTTGCCCCTGCCCTGAACATACGCCAATATTTGGCTCCGAGGAGGATTCCAGAAAGAAACACAATAGGCTCTCAGAGCTGCTACCGCCACTTGTCTTGCTATTAAGTCGCAGCAAACAGAAATTCTTCCTATTTTCCAAGAAAGAGGGACTTTGGACAAGAACCTGGAGAGACAGGAAAAGGGGGAATGGCTTCACATTGAAAGAGAGTAGGTCTGGATTAAGTTTTAGGAAGAAATTCTTCCCTGTGAGGGTGGTGAGGCTCTGCCACAGATTTCCCAGAAAAACTGTGGATGCACAACCCTGGAAGTGTCCAAGATCAGGTTGGATAGGGCTTGGAGCTAAATGACCTTTAAGGTCCCTTCCAATCCAAACACCTCTGCTGATTCTACGAATAAAAAACAAAATAAAACCCCACACCTGCTTGCTTTCTGTCCACTTTTCAAAGAAAGCTGCTCCTTTATTAAGACACAGTCCTTCAACTCCACCAAAAGCTTTATTGCGTTAACGTTAAATACAATGAAACCCGATCTATTGGCAAGGTAATACACAGAAACCATTACATTGTTCTACATCACTGACAAAGGTATCAGAAGAAGTCAAGCAGAACGACCAGGCCACTTCTGAGCAGCTGCAACACCGGGGCCCGGCCGAAGGCTGCTGTCCACCCCCTGTGAGAGCTCTGGGAACAGCGCGGGCACGAGTCAGGCCCTGGCGCATCCCTGGGATGGAGCGGCAGGGCCGGGCCCGGGAGAAAGGAAGGGCGGGGAGCCGTATCCCGGCTCCACAGAGGTTTCTGGAAAGCCGCGTACGCCGGGCACCGCCCCGCAGGGCCGGGCAGGCTCCGATCCCCGCAGCGCTGAGGCCGCCGAGGAGCCCCGGGCCTGGAACGGGGCAGTGCCCGAACCCCCCGGGCCCCCGCCCCGCGGGACACGTGGTGCCGCCGGGCCCTGCCGGCCTGCCGGGCCTTTCCCCGCACCGCCACCCCGAGACTCCTCCCGCACCCAACCATCCGTTCATCCGCGCATCCGTCCAAAGGCGGCCTCACCTTCGCCCCCTCCTTGAGCATCTGGGCGAAGCCCGGGGCCTTGGGGACGTGCAGCGCCATGTCCGCTCCGCTCTGTGCCGCTCTGTGCCGTGCCGGGGCTGCGGCGGCGGGAGCGCGCGGGGCACGGCGGGAACGCGGGGCCGCGCAGGCGCGTGGGCGGGCGGGCCGGGGCCGCGCTGGGCCGGACCGGACCGGGCCGGGTCCAGGGGCTCTCCCCGCTTGGGCCTGGCCGGGTTCGCGGCCAGGGGAGCGCCGGGCTAAGCGAGTTGGTTCCCTCAGAGCTTTGCTTTCCCTATGCAGCTCAGCAGACCGTCCCGCGGGCACTCCTCGGTCTGCTTTGCGATGGAAGTTCCGGGAACAGTGCAGAGATTTCATGGCCGCCGATGATCAACGCTCGTCATAAAACTGAGCAGGCCCCAGCCAAGCTTCGCTTGGTCCATGTTTGTCCAAATAGAAGCACAATGCCCGAATAGGAAAACTGAGTATCATAGAACCACAGAGTGGTTTGGAAAGGGACGTTAAAGCTGATCCAGTTTCAAATGCTGCCATGGGCAGGAACGCCTCCCGCTAGACCAGGTTGCTCCAAGCCCCGTCCGAACTGGCCTTGAGCACTTCCAGGGATGGGGCAGCCACAACTGCTCTGGACAACCTGTGCCAGAACCTCACCACCCTCACAGGGAAGAATTTCTTCCTAATATCCAGTCTAAACCTGCTTGCTTTCAGTTTGAAGCCATTTCCCCATGTTCTGTTGTTCTCCGCAAAAATCAGATTCATTACCCGGTGTTCAACATGCCAATAATTAAACATGAGAGAGAGTCATCGACAATTTATTTCAGAGCTGCACAATCCTGGGTGTTCAGTGGTCTTCCACAAATCACACATGCCAACTATAAAAACTTTTTATTATTAATACATTATAGCAAGCAAAGGAGCTAGTGTTCACTGGCTGCAAGTTACGTAGTTCTCTAATTAATTAGTATTCTATCTGCTGTTTTATAATGATTCTTGCTCCTCATACCAATGAGTCTTTTGAGTCAGTGGGTTTCTTGAGTTGATGGTCCATGAGTCAGTGGTAATGATCTCCCTCTGCCAGATTTACCCTTTACCCAGTTCAAGCTGATTTCAGCACAATTGCTGAGTTTTCTTTATTAGGTTTTTTCTGCCAGATATCCTTGTGGCCCATAAATTCTGCATTCTTTGTGTCCACTATCAGTGAGTGTCCTTCTTCCCTTTGTTTTCCTTCCCCTACAGCTGAGCTCATTAAAGTGTGTCAAGCCCTAAACCTTAACAAGGCAATTCTACCAACAAGTAATTTGCTTTTCTGACACCTGGACATCACTTACAACTTGCTTGTTAGCTGTTATCTGTTTCAGGGATTAAATCTCCCTTCCTGTTGATCTGGCTTGAAAGTATACAAAGACCAAACGTTAAGGAATATCCTTTCTTTTGAGAATTTTATATATTCCACATTTTGCAAAATTGTTACCGCATGCCCCTGTAAATAGTCTCTTTCCCATCTTCCTTGTAGGCTCCCTTCAAGTGCTGAAAGGCAGCAATTAGGTCACCCCAAAGCCCTTTCTTTTCCAGGCTGAATCCCAAGACTCTCACCCTTTCCTCACAGCAGAGGTGCTCCATCCCTCTAATCATCCTGGTGGCCTCCTCTGGACTCACTTCAACAGGTCCCTGTCCTTCCTGCGCTGGGCACCCCAGAGCTGGATGCAGTAGTCAAGTCCTTGTTATCCAGGGTAATGCCAAGTAATATGCCCACTGCAGAACATGGTGAAGAGCACTTTGGTAGCCCATCTTGACACCTCTGCAGGTAGTTGAGGTCTTGCCAGGAGACAGTGGATCTGCTAAGTTTGACAAGTTTTGTTAACTTTGTTTCTGTTCCACACAAAACCAAATACACTGTTTAAAGACAAGAACTTCAAGACCTTAGAAATAATACTGCAGTACCTGAGCCTGTAAGCCAATAGAGACTGTTACCCCACCTCTACAGCAGGCTCCCTGCAAAGTTCATTAAATCACTTGGTATGTGTTGCTTAAGTAACCTCAGAAGAATACAGTTTCGTTTTAGTGTCCTGCAATTCTTAAAATTAAATCTTTTTACCCTGTAAAACAGGGTAACAGTTTTGTACACTTCCCCTGGAGGTATTTAAAAAAGTAATGATAGAGGAAAACTGCATAATTCGCCCCACAAATGAACTTTAAAGATGCTGTATGCACTTTTGCCAGAAGTATTTGGAGGTAGATGCCACTTGAAGCAGAAGAAGGAATTTACTCAGCCATGTATATCATGACCAAGGAACATGGTCATTTCCAAAAAGAATTGCTGGGAGTTGGCACAAAGGGCACAACTCCATTTATCCCTCTCTTCTTTTTTCCAGTGTATCTTGCAACACACTGCAGCAAGGGAAGAAGGAAATATCCATCCTGTTCTAGGGTCAAGATACTTTACAAAACAACTTCTGTAATCTAATGTTAGCCATGGAAAACAGAGGAGGTACTTACTTCTAAGTCAGCACAAAAAACTTTAGATTCTATTAATTGATGGATGTCTGGTAGTGATACAGCTTCTATAACTCTTTGTACTTTGCCCTAATTCTACAAATCTTTGTACAATTTTTTTCTCATAATCTACACTCTGTGCCATTGCTATCTTCTGCTGTCTCCAGGTATTTGTAAGGAGTTTAACAAAGACAAATGCCGGATTCTGCAGATGGGACAGTCCCACATGTATGGACAGAGTGGGGAACAAGATGCTGGAGAGCAGTGCTGGGAAAGGGACCTGGGGTTCCTGGTCTAAGGAAAGTTGGATATGAGTCACAAGAGGGCCAACTGTGTCCTAGGAGGCATGGGCCGAGCATCACCAGTTGGGCCAAGGAGGGGGTTGGCCTGCTCTGCTCTGCTCTGCTCTGCTCTGCTCTGCTCTGGGATGGCCTCACCTCGAGTGCTGGGGGCAGTTCTGGGTGCCTGAATATCAGAAGGGTATAAAGCTATTAGAGAACATCCAAAGGAGACCTACAGAGATGGTGAAGGGTCTTGAGAAGAAGCCCTACAAGGAGTGGCTGAGGTCACTTGGCTTGTCCAGCCTGGAGGAGAGGTGTCTGAGAGGTGATGTCATTTAAGAGGGGTACTCCCCAATTTATTGATTCCCCTGAAACCATGTACTGCTCACTGTCCTTCCTTCCCACCCTACCCCATCACACGGTGGGCTACAGAGGAGAACAGGTAGCACAAAAGGTAAAGATCACAGGTTGAGTTAAGAACAACTTACTGGAAATACCAATGAGTTTAGAAAACAAGCACTAACAGCAACAATACTTCTGACAGAGGAAATCAGCAACCCACACAGAAAGCCTGCAATAGCAGACTACTTGACTGCTCTCTCCAAAGCACTTTCTCAACTGGACTTCAGTGATCCTTGTGGGTCCCTTCCAATTCAGTATACTCTATGATGCTATGATTTCTGAACTGCCCTCTTGGTACAGTGCTTTTATCAAAGCTTGTGCTACCTACATTTTTTAAAGCCAGAATACCACTAAAACCATAATATATATATGTACGCTTGTGACTATGAATACGGACAATATGTATGTATTAAGCTGTATTGAATTAACACTAAAACACCTCTTTCTGTTACAACCAGGATTTCTTTGGGGTCTCACTGACTAATCATGACTTTGACTTGGCCTTGATCTTTTTTTAGCTATGCATCTACACCATTTATTTTCTGCACAGACATTGCCATGCTAAAGGACCATGCAAAGGTCAGAGGGTTGGCTATTGGCCGTTGGCTGCACTTTCATCACCTAAAATCTATAATTGTGCACATGGAAATCCCCAGTTTATCTGTAGGGATTTGTTTGTCAAATTCCAGGATGGTAAAAATTTAATAAGATCTTGGGAAGTTCATAAAAAGGACAGAATGTTAATTTTCGTTGCCTAGTCAGCTGTGGGAACCTGAGCAATGGAAAAGAAGGGTTTCAAAAGCATCTGCTGAAGTGTGAGTAGAGCAATTGTGTTTCACCAATAATACTGGCCAGTGAAAAACATGTGAGTGGCATCTTGAGGGAAGGCTAAGGGCCATGCTGAGTTTGCAGAGAATCATGCTTAAACCTGAAACAGAAAATTGTGAGCCACATAGAGCTGAACATTCAGAAAAATTCTCTTAGTAACAGTAGTAGCAGTTACTTTAGCTTTCCCCCAGATTGTACTTATGTCACTTATAACATAATGGGAAGGAACAGACTAATCAACTAGAGTACATCCAATCAGCTAAGTACTACTTAGGTCATTGCTTTACAGGTCCTGGGTTAAACACTGCCCTCATCCTGGGCTTCTCTTACTTGTGCAGAGGGTTGCAAGCTACACAGGAAAGCAAGATTTCCTTACCATTTGGTATTCTTACCCCAGTGTATACTCTCTCTCCTATAGCTAATCCACTAGCCCGAGTCACAGGAAAGCATTTCTGGGGATTTGAGAGGAGTATTGCCTTAGCATGGAAGTGTTCAAAAGACTTTTAGATGAAGCACTGAGGGACATGGTTTAGTGGTGATTTTGGCACTAGTGGGGGTACAGTTGGACACAATGGCGTTAGAGATCTTTTGAAACCTAAATTATTCTGGGATTCTACCTGCACAAGTGACAAGAATTGAGAAGTTCCTCAAAACAAGCAAATTGGAAAGGATAATAGTCTCAGAAATGAATCAGTGCTGTTTATATTGAGTTTGTATTGCAGGTACAATCAAGACATGTGACACTGGTATGGTACTCAACAAAATAAAATCCAAGAGCCTTTATTTCATGAGAGAAAGCAAAATTGTTGAGATCCTTCTTTTTTGGTTGTCATAGGAAAAAACATAATTGGGCAAAAATGACATGTCCACTAGGTGGTGATGAATTCTGTTTTGCTTGAGGAAATGAAATGCAAGATCAGATAAGGTTTAGAAAAATACCTCTCTTCAGTTGTCAGCTTGGTCAGATGGAACTCTTACCCAGTAGAGTGCACAGAAGCCTGGAAATACCTGGAAAAACATTCCTGCTGCTACTGAAAGTTCAGCTATTGTTGTTGGGTGAGAAGGACTTACCAGGACCTATGTGGTAATGGAACCTTGGAGAACAGAAAACTGAGGAGTAAGGGAAACAAGAGTTTTAGGCTGTAATTGGAAAAGATAGGAAATAGAGGGAGAGAAGGGCAAACTTGGCATTGAATAAATGAAGACTTGTGCAGAAATAATACCCAAATGAAGTAATGAAGAGTAGAATAAATAACATCTATCTGCAGCCTCCTGGAAACAAGCTGCTACCACAACTGATTTGCATTTCTTTCAGCTCTGAAAACACTAAGAAAAAAAAAAGAAAAGTAGCTAAAAAGGCAGGAGTCTGAGATCAAGACCTCAACTTATGCTGCCTAGTGCCTGAGCCACTGACATCTGTGTTCTTCTTTCTTCACTTTGTCATATTGTTACTTTGATGCCCACTTTGGAATTTTCCAAGAATGGTTTAAACCAGTACTAGATCTTCAGGACAGAGACAGAGGCTTCTCCAATTTTGAATACTTTGTTTCTCTGCCTAAAGGCCTTCCCCAAGTAACTAAAAATTTTGTTTCTCATATTATCACCATTATTATTTGAGGATTAATTTTAGAGTTGTTCATCATGTGTCCTCTGAATATACCTGTCAGGAAATTCATTCATTCTCTAGAACTCAGGTCAGTGGGAGTCTTCTGGCCCAGGGTCTGCAAGGGCACTGTCCTTGCTGCCAGCATGGAGTGTGACCCACTAGCATGACCTGGGAAACTTCAGCTTGTCCCATTATTTCCTGGCTACACTGTCAGCCTCATGTATCTGCCAACAGTTCAGAAATTGGCCTGAACCTGTGCCTGGTTGTGAATCAAAAGTAGTCTAAAGACACCCCTGCAGTCCTCATTTCTGCACTGTAAAGCTTGCCCAGCTGTAACTGAGAACCATATGGAAAATGGAACAGACTATGGAAAATGCATAGTCTTTCCTACATGGTTCTCGAGGTGTTTAAAGAAATGTTAATGAATAAATGTTGTGCACGTATGCAAAGCAGGAGATACTACACTACATTGCACAAATAAGGGAATCATGCCATAATGTAGTGTGGGCCAAAAGCCATGGAAGGGATACGTACCAAAAAATTGAGACTATCACATGGCACTTGTTCTCAGTCTTGCACACTAAATCCCCAGAGTGTGATCTTCTGTTTGAACAGTAGATGCACACTGCCTATATATATATATATATATATATATATAATAATGACAGCTAACCAAGGTATAATTTAAATAGTTTAAATATATTTATTTAAATATAATTTAAATAAATTTTAATAGAGTTTACATATAAGGAATGAGCAGAGAACATTTTCTAATATGCTTTCAAAACAGGCAGTTGTGAGTGTACCAGTGTTGTAATATGTACAACAATAACAAAAAAGTAACATCCTGCTATTAAGCCCCAAACTCACTAATATCAGTCAAAGAATGTCACCAAACACCAACAAAAGTTCCAAGGTGAAGGTAACATGGTGGTGTTCAGTCAAATGTTGGACTCAATGATCCTTAGAGGTCTTTTCCAACCTTAATGATTCTATAACTCAGTAGTCTCAGGAAGATTTCATTTCAGGGATTAAGATTCTTGAAACAGTAAACAAGCTGTAAAGAAAATCTCTGCCCTTTTTCTTTTGGAAGGATAGCTGTCCATATGCTTTTTCATTATCAGTATTACTTATCTTAGTAACTCTACAGACTAGGTGTTCATTGCTTATCAAGAATAGATTGTATCCGTGATGTATTTGAGCATCCTTTTTCCTTTTATTTTTTAACATATTGCAGTAAAGTGAATGTCTAAATGCTTATTATCAATCTTTATGGCCTAGGTTCTGAGTTCTATTGACCTAAATTTGGGCATCAAGGAGAAGACTGAGGGGATATGTCATGGCAGTCTACGAACTCCTCAAATGAAGGGAAAGTGGAGGGTCAGCATCAATCTCTTGACTGGTTATTGGCGAGAGGACCTTAGGGAACAGCATGAAGCTGTGTCAGGGAAGGTTTAGGATGGATATTAGAAAGTTGTCTTTTCTCTGAAGTTGTGCCTCCATGATTCTAATCCTCTGCAAAACAGTGTAACCAGCAATTTGTCTTCAATGTTGAATTTTTGTTACTGCTGGCATGTACAAAAAAAACAACAAAAGAAAATGCTCTGTTCTGATGTGACTTAGAAAGGATTATGTATCTGAGAGTTAATAATTGATATTGCATACTAGAATCACACTCCAAGCTGAAACAGAGAAAGAATGTCATGTACAATATTTTTGCTGTTAAAAATTTTTACATTATTTTACCCACTGATGATGTAGTTTAAGTCACTAATAAAAGTGTGGCTTATTCAGTTAATCTATTGTCAGATTTAGGAGTTATAATAAACTATCCCAGACTGTCAGTAGGGAGAAATAAGGAAAATCTTAGAACAAGTGGGATTACCAATTGTATGACACCATTGTATGATGTATGACTCCAAAAGGTTGAAAATGACCTGCAGACTTCTCAGTAGCTCTAAAGAATAGAATATTTTCAGTTGGGCATTTATTTCTATTTGCCTGTGTTAGAGGATTCCAGACACATGCTTTCAATATTTCTCCTTGAAATCTAGAATAAAAAATGAGTCTTTTGCACAGCATCTAACAGTCTCACAGAAACCTGCTGCTTTAACCTTTTGTGTCGATTTCTTGGTTTAAGGATGCTTAAGTGAGATTATGGTGAAATTTGTGAATGGTGGTGTGAAGAGGAATAGCAAAACCTTCTAATAAGGGGGTATACAGAACTTAAAAGTAAGGGCATTCATCAGCAAGAAATTAGACAATATTTCTCAATTTTCACATTTTGTAATCATTAATGGAAAATTATGTCTTGTAAAAAATTTGTAGAAGGAAAAAATATTTGAAACTGTTTTCTTATTCCTTTTTTTTCATTTTTAAAATTTAAAACCAGTCTGTCATGTCTGTCTGCCACAGAGTTTGTAACTTTTGAAAGTAATGCTTTAAAATTCAAATATCATCAGCTGCTAAGCTGTAGTAATAAAAACTGACAGTTCTCTGCACAAACAGCACTCTATAACCTTTCAAGATTGTGAGCTATATTAATAGCTGGCTTAGTTCATTTTAAACCACTTTGAATTTATTTATATCTGTAAAACCCTAAGAACTAACTGAATGGGGTGGGAGTTATTTCTCTTTTAGCTAGTTCAATAGTAATTATCTAATTTTGCATTGTGTTTGAAAATTTGAATTTCTCAAGTAACAGACAGTTTGATCATCTAAACTGTGACTTGGAACATACAATTTTTCAAAAAAAAAATATACATGCACACTTTTTTTTTTTTTTAAATCAGGGTTTGGATGTCTCAAGCAGGAACTACAGCAGCCTTTCTCTAGTTCATGGTGCTAAAACAATTTGCTGGTACTACCAGTGGAGTTTATAAAAATTAGTACAGGTTTAGTTTGGATATTTCATTTTGCTTTTGGATTATTATGGATGGTAATATGAAAAAAAACATAAAATCAAAACAAGGTTGTCACTAGGAGCTAGCATGAATGTGGAATGGGGCATCAAGGTTCTTTTTTGGACAAAAATTGCTGTAGCAAAAGCATTTCCTTAAAGCAATTAGGGAGTTTTACATTAATGCGCCATATTGGTGAGCAGTCAGTAGCAAGATAGTCAATCGGTTTCAAATGCACAAGTGGGACATGGACCTGTTGGAGTGAGTCCAGAAGAGGTTACAAAGATGATCAGAGGGATGGAGCATCTCTGGTGTGAGGAAAGTCTGAGAGAGTTGGGAGTGTTCAGCTTGAAAAAACAGAAGGTTCCAGGGTACCCTAATTGCAGCCTTCCAATACCTGAAGGGAGCCTGCAGGAAAGATGGAGGGGGACTTTAGACAAGGGAGTAACAGGACAAGAGGGCATGGCTTCCCACTGACAGAGATGAGGTTTAGTTTGGATATTATGAAGAAATTCTTCCCTGTTAGGGTGGTGAAGCCCTGACACAGATTGCCCAGAAAAGCTGTGTCTGCTCCATCCCTGGAAGTGTTCAAGGCCAGGCTGCACAGGGCTTGGAGCAACCTGGTCTAGTGGGAGATGTCCCTGCCCATGGCCTGGTTTAGAACCAGAGGATCTTTAAGGTCCCTTCCAACCCAGGCCATTCTGTGATGCTGTGAATTTCTAGAATGTGCCCTCTGAGGGGCAGCATTGAAGAGCAGGTTTCTGTAAACAGCTACTTCTAGTCATACTACAGATTAGGTGTAAGGAAGGGCTTAAAAAGTTAGTGCTTCTTCTCTGATGTCTGGAATTACTGGTTTTCAAAGGTAATTCATATGCTTGAAAATACTAATTCCAATCTGTCAAAAACCCTGTAGCAAACATGTTTCAGTTTAAGTGATAAAACCATCAGAAATCTTTCCTGTGGAGTACTCAGAATCAAACAAAAAAGGTGGGCATTTTTTTAATTTTGGGCATTGTTTGCTTGGGTTTTGGTGGAAAAATTATGGCAGAGACAATTAGTATTTCTTTATTGTGAGAAATATCAATATCATAATTTTGAGAAGCAATATGTCATTGTGAATAATTAATTAGGTGATGTTGAGTCTTTCATGTCAGTATTGCACTTAGACAGTATTGTGTGGGTGTGATGACCCACCATTAAGGGGAAGGAAGTACCTGAGATTTATAAATGTTTATTGGTCAAAAGGAATGACAAAAGTCTGAGGGTCTGCAAACAGTCGGAAAGTTTTATTAGTTAATTACACATTTGGCATGAAAATTAGTGTTAGTTCCTGACCTAGTGGGGTTTGGCAAAAAGGGCAGGGTGAAGGAAAAGAGGGAGGGAAGGAGGGAGGGAGGGAGGGAGGGAGGGAGGAAGGAAGGAAGGAAGGAAGGAAGGAAGGAAGGAAGGAAGGAAGGAAGGAAGGAAGGAAGGAAGGAAAGAAGGAAGGAAAGAAGGAAGGAAGGAAGGAAAGAAGGAAGGAAGGAAAGAAGGAAGGAAAGAAAGAAGGAAAGAAAAGGGATCACTGATTAAAAAGTTCTGATTCTGGTGTTAATCGAGCAGAGGGGATGCCGATCCTGGTTTCAGGGGGGATCCAGCTGTGTCAATCTGGTCCGTGGAATGTCTAGATCCTGGGGCACCAGCTGGGCTTGAGGGGGTATCTTTCTATGAACATGTTTCTCCATCCTGAAGACAGGTATCTCTTTCTCTATGTTAGTGAATTATCATGTGAATTATCATGCAGTCTTTTCTTTCAGGCCTTTCTGGAAATGGGTTGGAGGGCTTTGGAGGTCTTTGGTGATCTTAATTCCATCCCATAGTCCATGCCCATTCTTGCCCCTATGTCACTCTATGTAGTTCTTTCTCATGGAAAAGTGCTGCCCTATCTCCACCTTGGCCCTTTTTTCCAGCCACATCTTGTTCTTTCTCATGGCGTGTTAATTCCAAGTCCTTATTTATTACCAACAAGTAATTGTTGGCTCAACAGCCATCCAATTATCTCTGTTTGAGCCATACACATTAGCTCCGTTATGTTCTGGGAATAGAGAGTTCAAGGGGTCTCACTTTGGACTGCAGTTTATAGGATGTCTTGGTTTGAAAGGCAGATGCCTGCCAGCAAGGCAACCTTCCTTGGAAAGGAAAATATGACCCTCCCTGCCCTCCAAATTATTATAACTTTAAAATCACGGGGCTTTCAGACAAAGATATGGTAAAAGGAGTTCTTTACTAGAAGTAACAAGACAAACAACACCAGCAGCAGCAACAGCAGACAGAGGCAGGATCCCAAGCACAGCCTCCTCCGGGCTGTCAGGCCCTTTCCCCTGGGTGCAGTTCCAGGCACAGCCAGCAGGGGCGCTGGTGGCTCCCGGCCGGGCAGGGCAGGTGCTATGATTCCCCCGCTCCTGCAGGGGGCGCTGTGGCGCACTCAGCCGCCTCTCCCCACGCGGTGATGGCGCCCTGGGCCATGGGGAGAGGGAGAGGGAAGGGGCTCCCTTTGCAAACTCACGGAGGGCAGCCGGCCTCAGGGCCGTTCCAGAGGGCAAAACGCACCGTAGCAGGAACCTCGGAGCTCAGAGCAGGCTGGAACAGCACAGGCGAGCGCACCCTGGGTGGCAAAACAAAGTGCAGCAAAGACTCCAAAGCTGTGACAGGAGCCAAAGGGTATCCACAGGGCAGGCGCAGGATATCAGGTTAAAGTGTAGCAAAAACCCCAAAGCAGCAACAGAAAACAGTGGGGCTGGGCAGCGGCAACTCGGAGATGCTCTCTCAGAAGGGGGAGGGGAAGTGGTCCCGGGTTTTCCCCTGGGACACTCCAGTAGATGGTGAGGGTCCTTCCCAGTGAGGTCAGGTGTGGAAAAGATCCCAGTTCCATGGCGGTTCTTACAAGGAAAGGCTCACCCACGGCAGGAGAAGCAGTAAAGGGCTGACCTCCGTGGTGGCAGCAAATTTTCCCCCACAGTGGCACCAGCCTGACCAGTTCCCCTCCAGTCCTGAGAGCGAGAGAGAGCAAGGAGCTGAGCCCAGCCCCTCATCCTCCAGCCAAAATCTCATGGTACTTCTGCACTTTCCAAGAGAAAGCCTACCAGCCAAGAGACAACAACCAACCCCACCCTTTCCCCCCCTCCTCCTCTCAACTACATCTTTTGTCTCTCAAGTAGCCATCTCCCAAGTTACTATCTCTTAGGCAACAAATGGGACAAAATTCCCTGAGAGAAAGCAACAAAAAAAAAGCCCCTAAAAATCCTAACCTCCAATATAGAGTCAATAGAGAGTGGGCTTCAGTATGCCTTAGCCCCTTATGACTGAGAGCTCCAAGCGACTCACTTTGAACTACTGCTTACAGAGTTGAAAGACAGTGGGCCTTAGTCATGAGCAACTTTTTATCCTGGCTGCAATTCAGGTCAATAAGTTTCTTTGAAGGTTCTGTAGCAAAAATATTATTATGCTTGGACTATTATTCAGGCAAAAAAATGCATTTCCAACACTGTGTGATTAAAAAGAGGTGCTTATTAGACACCACCATTTCCCAGGAATAGTGTTTCTGATAAGTTCAAGAGGGGCTTAGCCCAGGTGCAGTTCATCAAGGCTGATGTCTAATGAGCACTAGATCATAGTGTGACCTGGGGAAGAGGAGGCACCAGCACAATCCATCCTGCAACTAAAGTCAGCTTCTCTGGGCCTCTACAGTGGGTTACTTTACACTGCAATATTATGGAGTGGTATGACTGACTGTCTTAGTCCTATGCATTAGATCACAAGAATATATGCTTCTTCCCTATTAAATTCCTGTGACAAGAGCAAAAGTGTAGTATTACTAATGGAACAGTCATAGTGCTTAGTCCTTTACTTGCAGTCAGCTTCAGGGTAGCCATTTATGAAAAGCAAAGTTCAAGAGCTATTTTAACCCCCTCTGAAAAAGCAGCACTTTACTGTCCTTACCCAACTTTTTCTTGTTAGTGTGCTAGTAGAAAATAGGCAGAATAACTTTTTTTTTTCTGGATAGGAGCTGTCCCTAGGTACAGCTAGTATTTGAAGTTGTCTCATTTATCTTGGCAGATAAATCTCGGCAAAGTATTTGTTGTGGGTTTTTTTCCCCTCTTTGTGTGCCTTTAGGTTTATAAGAAATAGAACGCCTTTCATTGGAATAAGCAATTTTGGCTGAATTTGGATTCATGGGGGAAGGTGGTCTAAGCATCCATCATTGCAAATCATATGAAAGAACTACAAGGGTTCCACACTGACTATAAATGAGGAGGCAGGTCATAAGTCTGACCGATTTTGACTGTAACCATATGATTTCTTGTTTAATGTAGTTTATTCAATGGAACAAGATAAATTCACATACACATATCATGTCACTGTATGAGAGTCACATGCTTGATACATCTACCATACTGCTCTTTCTGGTTATAATATTGTAACTTTCAGGGAGAGAAGATCAGAGAGTCATAGAATGGTTTGGTTTGGAAGGGACGTTAAAGCTCATCTCGTTCCAACATGCCTGCCATGGGCAGGGACACCTTCTACTAAGCCAGGTTGCTCCAAGCCCCATCCAGCCTGGCCTTGAACACTTCCAGGGATGGAACACTATGTTGATTTGCCACAGCCTGGTTTTTGGTAGTGGGGAAGAGCCACAGGGTTGGCTTCTCTGAGAAGCTGCTGGAAGCTGTGACCATGTCCGATAGAGACAATCTCTGATGGCTCTGAAGATGGCCATGGTGCTGGCCCAGTTGGAGAGGCTGGTAACCCCTCTGTGATGACATATTTAAGAAGAAAATCAAAACATCACAAGGGCAATTTCTTTTCCAAGGATGGCGAGGCACCACTGCTGGGGCCATCCCAGCAGCCCACGGCAATATGCTGCTGTGGCTGTTGCCATCTTGGCACAGCCCATGGCCAGCCTTGCCTGCCTGGCCACCCCCAGCCGTCCCCTGCGGGCAGAAGGGCAGGGGTGGCGCTGGCAGCTTCCCCTTCCCACTCCCCACATGGCGAGAGGCATTCAACAGCGCCAGCTCCGCGGCGGCTGCCGCTGCCCACGCGATGGAGGCGAGCGGCTCCCAACATGGAACCCAAACGAGATCGACCTCTCGGCACTGCGGGATCCTGTAGGAACCTTTGAATTGGTGGAACTTGATGGCAATGGCACCTACGAGCAGCAGTTCTTCTTCTGGCCAGAGAAGAGGAGGAAGTGAGGACATGTGAGAGAAAACAATAGAAGAGAAACATGTAAGAGAAAATAATATGGCAGCACTAAGGTCAGTGTTAAAAAAAAAAGAGGGGGAGGAGCCAAGCATTGGAGAAAAATTCTTCTTCAAGCCATGGTGGGGACAATGGTGAAACAAACTGTCCCCCTGTAATCCATGAAGTCCACAGGGGATGCAGAGATCCACTCACAGCCCATGGGAAGAGTGCTCATGCTGGAGCAGGTGGATGCCAGAAAAAGCTGTGATCCAGTGGGAGATCCAAACAGAGACAGAGACCCCCTGCTTCCAGAGGTAGAGAGGGAGGGCCCTTGCTTTCAAACTAGAGCAGTCTATCCCTAAAAGACTGCACCCCATGGATTGGGTGACCCACACCACAGCAGTTTTGGGTTGACTGCCCATGGGAAGGACCCCACAGCATAGCAGAGGAAAGACTCCTCTCCCTTAACAAACAGAAGATGCTAGGTGAGCAACTGACCAAAATCCCCATGCCCTGTCTCCCTGCACTGTCAGTGAGAAAGAGAGAGGGGCTGGGGGGGGAAAGGTGTTTTAAAGGCTTATATTATTTCACGCAATCCTCCTCTGACTCTGTTAATAATAAATTTACCTTATACCTTTAAATTTGAATCTGTTTTGCCCATAGAGAGTTTTTCTCCCGATCCTTATCTCAACTCATGAGACCTTCGATAATTTTTTTCCCTTTCCTCTGCCCAACTGTAACAGAAGAGGGTGAGCAAAAGACGTTCATGGGTGCCTGGTGTTTGGCCAATATTAAGCCATGAGAGGCAGCCACAGCTTCTCTGGGCAACCTGTACTAGGACCTCACCACTCTCACAGGGAAGAATTTCTTCCTAATATCCAATCTAAACCTCCTGTCTATCGGTGGGAAGCCATTCTTCCTTGTTCTGTCACTCCAAGCTCTTGTCCAAAATCCCTCTCCAGCTCTTTTAGAGCCCCTTTAGGCACTGGCAGGGACTCTTAAGCTCTCCCCAGAGCCTTCTCTTGTCCAGGCTGAACACCCCCAGCTCTCCCAGCCTGTCTCCAGAGCACAGGAGCTGCAGCCCTCAGATCCTCTCCATGGCTTCCTCGGGACTCACTCCAGCAGCTCCATGTCCTTCTGCTGCTGGGGGGCCCCAGAGCTGGACACAGCATTCCAGGTGGAGTTTCACGAGAACAGAGCAGGTGGGGAGAATCCCCTCCCTTGACCTATTGATCATACCTATTTTGATGTAGCCCAGGATACAGCTGGTTCTCTGGACTGCAAGTGCAGATAAATATCTAGAGAAGGTGTGAGGACTTCCTGGACTATTATGAGCTGCATTTGCTAATGAGTTCTTTTTGCTGATAAATATTCTAGATTTTGTTGTTTCTAAACTTCTCTGTGTCTGCAGCTGGCAGTATTACCAAAGGCAATTTCAGTGCTGAATCAGTAGTGAGGGATCAAGTATTGACAGAATACCAGCTGCTGTTTGGGATTTTGCCGCATTCTTCTGCATGCTGATTTCTTCCTCAGAGCAGCAAAACTTCTATGAGAGAGTATGCTGCCTTGGAAGTCTTGTGCATGTACCCATGATACCATGATGACCTCAGCCATCATCAACAAGGCTGTACTATCTTGTAGTGTCTTCTTCAGGTGAGCTCTTAAATAAGGTAATCTAAGCATTTCCTTAAGAAACAGCAAATCCATTTGCAATGGAGTGATTACTCCATTTTACATGGATGTGAGAGAACTATCTTTCTCATCTAGGACTAAGCTGAATGTAATTCATCTTCATAATTGGTAAGCAAAATTGATGCATTTTTGTTTAAATGCTGGTGTTCCCAGTTAGCCAGTGCTAGCCAATGCTAGCTTTGAACATTCAGCTGTTGACCTCCCAGGGAATTGTTGAACACTGTCTAACTGTATCCTCCTTCAGCATTCCCTGCTGAAATGACCCACCATCATTCTTCCCATAATTAGCTTCTAAAGGTTATTTTCGTGTCTGTGCTGATGTGAGTAAAGTGTATAAATTTGCACCTGTTGATTTCTGACAATAGTGGAGCTTTTCCAGTAATATTTCTAACTTCAGCTTTCATCTTGTCTTCCATGCAGAGTTACACAAGGGTCTTCAGCAGCATCATATCTCCAAGGCTTCATCTTTCTTTCTCTCAGCAGAATTAGCTTTTTGCAGTTTCTGCCTGGAGTTTGCTGTGGAAGTGATGGAGTTTTTCATCAGTTTGGTTTTCAAATAATTCACAATGTAGTTATTTGTAGACAACCTTAAGGCAGGTGTAAAAATTGCTGGGTCAGCTCCTGTAAACGAATCTTTAATTTCTTGGCAATGAGCTCCTTTTTTAAACCTGTGTGATCCTACATAAGTGAATTCAGCTATTATATATCCATTTGCCATTAATTGTAAATTTGCTTATCTCCTCTTTTGTAATTCAATGCACAATGTATTTTTCATGCTGGTGTTAATGATTTAATTTAATCTGATTGGGTTCAACCATTCATGAGAGTAGAGCTTTGGGGAAAGTATATTATTTTACCTGTGTTAAAATACTACCTAGGCAAGGAAACCAGAGGTAATACCTGAGAACACTGAGGAAATGCTCTGTTGGTTGTGCCAGTTTTCAGGATCTGGGATGTTGGATTGTGAGTGATTTTGCTCTGTGTGCAATTTCAGGCAATACCTTTATGATTTTTTTAATTTCTTCTTAGAACATCTTCCATATGCTAGAATATTTAAAGTGTATTTTTAAATAGTGACTGGCAATCTGCAAAACACCATTTTAGCATGAATGAGGTCATATGCTACTAAAATACTACTTATACTGGGACACCAAGATGAATTTAAAGTAGCAGAGCTAAAAAGTGAAGGCAACAGGTGTTTTATTAGATTGCAGATACTGGCTTTCTTAACATCCATAGAATAACTGATACTTCATCCTAGAGCTTTTTGAAAATGTGCATGTTTCCGCTACTGACTATCAGTAAGTTCCAGTGTTCCTAATTTAGAGTATATTCCTTTAAG
This sequence comes from Cinclus cinclus, assembly GCF_963662255.1. Lineage (NCBI taxonomy): Eukaryota > Metazoa > Chordata > Aves > Passeriformes > Cinclidae > Cinclus > Cinclus cinclus. The sequence goes on along the minus strand of NC_085047.1, from coordinate 16,439,849 downwards.
GTGTTTTTGACTAATAAAATGTGATATTCTCTTCTAGCACATCACCAGTTTCATAATGTGATGGAGGACTGAAAGAATTTTGGTTGGATACCAGGTACCTGCTGACTAAGAGTATTCTGAAAAAGGAACAGGGCAGGCTGTGCTCCTTCACGCATAAAAAGAAAAAAAAAATCAACCACAAGAAATAAACTACCTGGAGTTATCAGCATTCTGTAATTTTCAGAGATGACTGTAAGGTATATGTGCAGTCTAATAGGGAGAAGTATTTTTTGTGTTGCAAAAATTGGAGAGTAATTTGTTTTGGTGTGATTATTTTCATCACCTCTTTAGTAAGTAAGAATTGTGGGATTTATCCCTACCCAAATGCCTTGGACTATTATTTTGAGCCTGTCAATGAAGTGAAGATTCCTAGACTTCAATTTCCCCATTGTTTAAAATTGAGATCTTCTCTAGTTTACTCTTATAAAGTAATTTAAAGATCTTTTAAAACAATGCTGTTTGAGTTGATGTTGTTGAGAGTTTTAGCACAATCATCCCAAGAATGTATAGATGATAAAGCAATTATAGTGAAATCATTCATCCTGATCTTCAAATTTGATCTCTATGCAGAATGCTATGATAGCCTCACATTTTAGAAAATATGCCAATTCCCATAAAGGAGTAGTTTCAGGTGACTAAATATTGTGTAAAGCAGAGAGCTGATATTTAAATGCAAATCAGTGGGCTTCTGGTTTGTGCAGTTTTGGATCTTAGAAAGATATGGAGCTATTGGAGAGGGTCCAGCAGAGGCCACAAAGATGGTGAGGGTTCTGGAGCATCTCTTACGAGAAGAGACTGTGGGAACTGTCTGGAGTTTTATCTGGAGAAGACTGATATGAGATCTCAATAATCCATATAAATATTTCCAAGGAGGATGCCAAGAGGGTGGTGCCAGACTTTTGTCAGTAGTGCCCAGTGACAGGACAAGGAGCAATGGCCATAAACTGAAACACAAGAAGTTTCACTCAAACATGAGGAAGAACTTCTTTCCATGGAGGAGGGCAGAGCACTGGAACAGGCAGCACAATAGTCTTGTGAATTCTCCCTCTCTGGAGATATTCCAAACACACCTGGATTCATTCCTTTGTCACCTGTTCCAGGTGACCCTGCCTTGGCAGAAAGGGTTGGACAGGGTGATCTCCAGAGGCCCCTTCCAAGCTTAAAAACTCTGTGATTCCATGAGTCTGTGAAAAATACAGATGTAACTAGAAACAGTGGAATTAAAAAAAAAAAAAAAAAAACATGGATACAGTGGCTACAAGACATAAAATGATGATGTACTTAATTTGTAAATGCACATGCCATTTAAGCTGAGTGCAACTGAAGTGTCAGTCTGGAAATGTGGAGTGTCAGAGCCATCTGGAAAAAACACCCTGTACTATTCAGACATCATTTCTGTCCAAGACCCTTGCTGTCATGGCTAGTGGAGATTTTGCCTGTCTTAAGATTTTATGTAGAGAGCCTTTCTTAGGCTTTACTGTAATGACATGTAATATATGAATACCATCAGTCCATACAAAGCAGTGTCTTTTGACTTGGGGAAAAGCCTGGCTCCATGAAAACTGATGTGGAATATTATTTGTGACTCCATTGGAGCTGGGATTTTCTATATCTTCCAACAAACACTTAGAAAGTAATTGGATGTGGAGCTGGAGATCAATACCAGCTGCTGATAATACTGAGCTAGAGAATGTTATTTGCCTTAATGGTTGTGATTAGAGGCAAATCTGTCTTCTGCCTCTTCCGAAGAAGCCATTTAGGGAGGAACCCTCAGTCTTTTCAGAAACCCATCGAGAGAAGAGAAAATGGTCAGTGTAGTCATAGGTGCAATCCAGCTTTCTACCAGCTGTTTGGGCCAGAGTTCTGAAATCCCACTGCAGTTAAAGAAAACCTCAAGAGACACCTAACTAATGGTGTATCTGTCTGATGCCTTCCCAGGTTATTGCTGGGGTAGTGTGGGTGGGATATTTTTGCAGTTTTGTAATTTTAAAATATAAAAAAGGTCTTTTGAGGCCACAAGGGCAACTGCTAGCTTCCAGAGTTTTGCCCTGGTGAGATCAGTCCTGGACTAGGGCCAGAAGGTGAGAGAGTGAGGAAGGATGAATATTTGACTTCAGACCTTCATATCTTTATTTGTCCTGCAACCTCTCTATATCTCACCTGAGCCAAGGGAATCTAGGAATACGTCTATACAGATCTGGATTAGATAAACTCTTTCCATTTGGAATTTAAAGATTAAATATACCTTCACATACATTTTGAAGGAGACCCCCTTTTCAAGCACAAAACAATAAAGATATTCTGTAAAATCATTCTGTAATTGTTCTCCATTTTTCTCCATTTGTTCTAATGACAGTGGTAGCACTCAGTCAAAGAAGTCACGTCGGTAGTACATGTGCATGACAGGGATTAAACTTTTATTTTCTGGCAACAGAAAATAAAACTTTAAGATGAAGAAATTAATTTCTTGTAATACTTCAAGATTTATCTATTAAATTGCAGTAGTTTGAGGAAATAAAGCTATCTGAAATCACACTAGGAAATCCTCCAAGTTCAGCCAAATCTCTGATTGAGGCAGCTTCACTTATCACTGCCATCACCAGCTGATCTATAAATACATCTGCTTTTACAGCCTATGCATTCTGAGATTTGCCTGTTTTCTCCTCAGAAGAGAAGGGCTTGTGGCTTCTCTTTAAACAAGCCTGGCTTAGCCAAAGCCAACATTAATGTAAGCCTAAGAGGCCAAGCCCATCGGCTGTTGTTAGCTTTGATAGTCACTGCTATCATTTGAGATTGTGCTTGTAGCCAGTCCAAGTTGGCAGTGTCAGCCCAAGCTGATTGGAGCTGCAGACATTTTTGCTGACTGGAGTCATGCTATCTTTGCCAGTTTGCTGGAATAGACACAGACACTGATTGGGTCATGCTGAAAACATTCCTGTCCTATGAAGCAAGTCTGTTTGTATTTCAGGTTTGCCAGGACTAATGAATTAAAAATCTTGGACTCACCACAGTTTTCTGCATAATAATGCCAGTGACAGAAGGATTTTTTCCTCCCTGAAGTGTGACAGCATCATAATCTCTCATCCCTGGCAAGGAGAGGAAGGAAAAGCAGAATTGTGGAGAAAAGTGGAAAAGGGTTATCTTTTGGGACAGCAAAGCCTATGGGAAGTGCAGGTAGCAGCATGTTGCCCTGACAGCTGTCTCAGCTTCTCAGACCTTGTCAGTTTGTTGCTATGCAGCAGGTGCAGCCTTTTCTTTTATTGAAGCTTTACTCCATAAAGGCAACGACAAGCCAAGGCAGTGGCTGGCCCTGGATTATACAAGTGCAGACACTCCGCTAAGTGAGGTAAGGCAACAGGTGTGAAAAAAATCCGTAAAGCTGTAACAGCATTTAATCTGAGTTCTGCTGCAGGTTTTTTACGGAGGAACAGCAGCCAGCCAGCTCTACAGGCAATTGTTGGGAAGACAAGAGCCGCTCATTAAATCTCATTAAGTTCCAGGTTGCCCACTCACTCTCATCTCTGTCTACAGAGATACTGTTCTTCATTCATGGAGGAAGCATGGGGGGAATTGGGGGCAGTTGGTCTGCATGTTTCCTAATATCACCTTGTTTGCACACAGGCTTTTTCCGTCCCTCTCTCTTCTCTGTGATTGCTTTTTGTGATGAGGAGCTTGAGGATTTCACAGAAAAGGAGCAAAGGGATAAATGCAATGTAAAAAAAAAAAAAAAAGATAACAGGGTAAATGCTGTGCATAAAGATGAGATTTCTTTATTCTGAATTAGAATAAAATGAAAACTTTATTTTGTGATTTGATAGAATTCACCATTTCTTACTGAAAGGGTATTGATTTTTGCCTTCACAGAGTAGATGGCTAAAAGAGTTAATTTATAAACATTGCACCCCACAGAGTATGTGATCAGGATAAAGTAACAGTCTTGTAGCAATATTGTTATGGCAACTTTAAAAACTCTGGCAGAATGCATCCTTTTAATTTCTTAGGCTATGATGTGAAATGTGAAATATACTCTTATGTTGAAGATCACTTGAGATGGTCACTGTTAGGGAAAGTGTATGAACAGCACAGAACAATGAACAGCCTTGCCTTAAGGATTGCTTATCACTCAAAATCTCTTCATTCTGAGGGTTTTCTTTCTTGACCTTGTATTGAGAAATAAGAAAGGAAAATATGTTAAAGAATTTTGCATTGGTAATTCTGTTGTACTTTAAAAACAATGAGATGTCTCCAATGTTTCTTATGAAGTGAGGGTGGAGAAGAGATCAAGAATGCTCAGAAGATAAAATTTATACTCTGATGCAGTGCACTTCAAAATAAAATATTGCAGTTGATTCCAAGGGTCTTTTACTGACTCTAAAGCATACATGGCTGCAATTTATTTGGTTTTTCCTTGCCTCTGCTCCATATATAACAGTTCCATTTTTGTGGGTCTTGAATACTAGTAATGGGGGAATTCAGAATAATCCCTGATATTTTAATCCTTTGTGTACTAGCAGAAAGAGACACTTTCAGCTTCAAAAAATTTATTCAAAGTGAGGATTTTAGATTATTTGTTGTTATTTTAAGAAAAGATTTTGCACTTCAAATAACAAGTAACCGTATCACTCTGCTAGCTAAATATCAAAAGAGATAAAACAAATAAACAAGAAATGCTGAAATTGATGGGCCCAATGCAAATTTGATCCTCTTCCACTGATTGCCTGGCAATGATGCCAGAGAAGTCTTTGATTCACTTCTGCACCACCAAGGAAGATTATACTCCTGAAATTGTGTTCTGTTCTATTGACTTTTTGAGACTGCCAAATAATTCAGTATGAATTAGAATGCCTTGATAGAATTTTCATAGCTACTTTACTGAAAAACTGTAAGATTATTGGCTTAGGAAACTGGGTCTTGTTTTCACTAGCTAAATGCTCTGTTGTCTGCTGACAATGAATTAGTAAATTCATTGTATTTTCCCAATGAATTTGGTTTCTAATTCCCTAAGAAGTTTTTATAGTCATTTAAAAGCATAATTGTCCACATATTTGGTATGAATACAATGTGTGCTGGATAGCAGTCCAGAGTCCTAAAATAATTTTTTATGGGCAGATCTTCTGCATGCAGAAAGTCCCACTGACTTCACATTCTCCACACATGGTGCTAATCAGAAGATTAATAGCTTTGAATTTTAGCAGCTTTTTGCTAGATAATCAAGGGGATTGTTGGCATTCATCTATCCAATAGAGTTTAACTAAAACTGTTCATTCAAAAGGTTAAATATACATAGTAGAACTCAGAGTACAACTTCTCACAGAGATGTTTTACTCTGTTAGAGAACAAATGTAGCTAATTCTTTTGTTGTTCAACAGTTCTTTAGTGCCGTATATGAAATGAACAAGCAGTTTTCTTCATGGACAGGGTTTGATCACAGTAAAATCACTTTTTGGAATTCATGGTCTCAGAAGAAAGGAGGACTGAGTAAGGTCCTGACCCAGGAGCCAAATCCATGCAGACAGGTCCCTACACCTGCACAGGCTTCCACTGAAGAATCACCACCAAGGTTTGGAGACCCCCATGAATTTTTTGGTCATGGAGTGCGTGACTTGCAGGCGCAGTTGGACTGGGGGAGCATGGGTGGAAGGTAGGAGGATGAGTGCCTCCTCATTGACACCATGTGGAGTGGTGTGCACGGTTCCAATCACAGGGCAGGCTTGGGGTCATGTTACTCTCAACTCCCCACCCCTTCTTCCTTCTTCACCTTCAGAACCAGGCAGCATTGCCACGAGTCAAGGCTTGCTGAAGGGGCAATGGCGGGGAGCAAGCAGGTGAGAAGAGAGGCAGCTTCCTTTGCCGTCGTTCTTTCTAATCTAGAAATAGCAAAAATAAAAGCAGTCTCTGAATTTCACTTAAATTCTTTCTGAATGGAAAAGCGAAATGGCACTCCCTTGACTTTGATTCTAAACATTGCTTAGCTAGGATGGGAAAGGCAGCTCTGAGTGCATGAAAAGCATTAAGACTCATTTGTTGAATGATGTCACATGCTGTATAATAAATATATTTTTTGTATTATTGCAGCTGGAACAAACAAGTAAAAACATTGACTCAAGTGCCCACATGATCACCACCGCCAGGGTACCTGCTGATAAGCCAGTACGAATTGCCTTCAGCCTTAATGATTCCCCAGGTAATGATTTCCCAGTTTAATATATGGAGTAAAACACAATGCTTTTAAATTTAAACCACAACTGCTTTTAAATTTTACATTAACATAGCAGTGTTTACAATATCAAACCTAGTCCAGTGTAATGGATGGATTTTTTTTTTTCCTGAGTGGTAGCATGTGATCAGTTTTCCTGTCTGATAACTTTTAAAGTTTCCATTAACAATTTCATTAGATTAAACCCACTAGATTGACTGTTTTGATCTTTACTTTCTTTCAGTGGTTTGTGGAATGCAATTAGAACTGTAATTAACTATCAAATTTACCTGCATGTGCAATATGTCTGATTTTGTGGAATTGTAGAACAAAAAAAGTAAAAGGACAAATTTGCATGAGCATAGAACAGGAAGAGACTTTTTCTAGGGGGAAGGTTGGAAAGTTCCACAGATGCTTGATGAAAGGTTTCAGGAAACTGGTGCCCCACATGGCATGTTCTCTGAGACAGCACCAGAGATTTCATTGATGTCAGCTTGTACTGAGGGAGTATTACTTTCCCTAAACGTACCCTGTACACACACCGACCCTTTGGAGTAGATAAATATTATTGGTTTGCACCTTCAACTTTATTAAGAACCTGAGACCTGTTGCCAAACAGTGAAAGTAAAAATTAAATAAATCAAAGGGGAAGCTGAAAAGCATCCAAAAGAGGCTGGTTGTTGCTTTTGCTAAAGGTGAATGTCTGGAGTCAGGACTGAGATGTGTTCATGGCATGAGGTGTAAGGACAGTTGTTGAATGCTTTATGGGACTCTGTGCATTGTAGCATAATGTGTACGTCACTGCCTGAGGTTTGTGTGAACAGAATCTCAGCTTGAATGCAGTTTTCTATTTTAAAAATATTTTAGAATATCTTTCCTAGCTAATTGCTGTGTACTGTTAATTTTCAAATACAATACTGAAATACAATCTCATACCCTAAGCAAGGGAATTAAAAACCAAACATCTTCATATAGTATTGAACCTAACTTTTGATTCATAAAGATGAGTGAGAAAGAAAGATGGGGACAAGGAATGTAAAGAAACACATGACAATCCATGTGCCCTTTTTCATAAATTAAAATAACCTCATAATTACATTTTTATTACAGAAAGCAGTAAGGAACCAGTCACATCTTTCAAGATACTGTCACATGGTAAATTGCTTGCAGGAATTATGGCATAAATAGGTCTTGAAGAGAGATGTAAAAGAAAGGGAAGTGCTCTTACAAATTACAAAAAAAAAGAATGCTAAAGTGACACACTGAAAACAAGTCAGAGAAAGCTGAGACCATGGGAAAATCAGAGAGCAGAGTGGTTTGTGACAAGAGACGGCAGTAGGAAATGACAAGGTTGTGAATAGCTTGGAAGAAGGGGATATGAAAGGCAGGAAGCCTAACTTCCTCAACATTGCATCATACTTTATTTTTTACTTTTTTATCCTGCTCATAATTCCAGCCTCTCTCTTAACGTTTACAAAAATAAACTCAATTAGAGAAAGGTAATCTTTTTCTTCTACATATTTTTAAATTGTTCCAAATGTTAAAACTGTTAAAATTTTGAGTCCTTTACTGTACATATACAAATGTTCCTGCAGTATGCAATCCAGAATCTTCATGAGTACTGTTAAAAAAGCCAACAAGCAGTAGAGTGAGTGCCATGCCCCCCTCTGCATCAGATCCCTTTGGAGGCTACCAGGAGGTCTACACTAACATTATTGTTTTACTAGGTCATAAGAATTTCAAGCGTTTTTATGTTAGATATATTTCAAGAAGGAAAAGGAAATAAGCTTTCAGTAGGTGTGAAAATTTCCAGCAAATCATGGTTCAATCAAGAGAGTACAAACAAATATTTAACTTTTTTTTTTGAGTGACAGAAACGTTCAACAGATAGACCCTTAGGTATTCCATAGCAAGTGCACTTTTTTCCCTTACTCTTTTATATTTTTTCACCTTTTTTTTTTTCTTCCTTGATGAGGACATTTGTTTTCAGTTCAAACAGGAGTTACCTGATGTGTGATAATAAAGCATCAGCTGAAGCTCATGCACTGCTAGGATACAATAAGTTCTTGGCAAGGGCTGAGTGGTGAGGAAATCTCTCTGACTTAAGCTTTTCCTTAAATTCTACCTCACTTGAAAAGCACAGTGACACATTTCACCAAGAAAGGCTGCATTCTTCTTCCGGGGGCTGTGCAACTGCTTACTAGGAGGAACTGACAGCATAACTGGATATAAAAAGAGGAAATGGAATGTTTCTTCTGGGTGGTGATTATCTCACTGGCTAGGATTGTAAGCAAGCAGTGGGTGTGAGGAGCAGTGAAAGGAAAAACTACTCTCAGCTCATGAGAAGAAATTACTATGTGTTAACTGACTTACAAGACTAGAGTTGGCTTATCCTGAGTGTTCAAGAAATAATGTGTGTTACATTATTTGTCAGTCAGCACCTGATGACTGAAATTCTGGCCAGTGTTGTGGGGTATTTTTAATGTGAAAGTGGAGAAACCAGTTCCTTAAAAGTCTCAGGAGCAGCCCATCAGCGGGTGCTATATAAGAAGACAGTTTTATTGTGTATCTCTTATTCCTGTATATTTATATGTCTATATTTGGCTCTTCCACTCAAGTGCACTAACACACGCTTCCCAGGGTGAGCCTGTGCACTGTATTGCAACAGTTTGACTTGAGGTACCATTTGAAAGTAATGAATTGGAAACATTCAACTATTTTAACCTACCTTGCATCACTTGGAAACTAATGCAAATTGAGCTGAATGTGGTGTTCCAAGGTTCAAATAAGTGTTCCAAAGCTGAAAATTCCTTGCGGTTTGTCAGCATCAATTTCATTTAACTGGTGAAATTCAATATGTCCTGATTTTTATCAGTCTGACAAATACATGAACTTCATGTAATTTAGACAGCTGGATTTGTTGTGCGTAATAGTTCAAAGGGAAGATTTACAGGTTCATATCTCTTCACCTTGCCTCCCTCCTAGAATAGAAGTTTGAATCTAGCTGAAAAGTTCTGCTCATGGTATGTGGTGATAAATGACTGGGTCTGAAATTGTTGGTGGCTTCTTTAATTTGAAATTAGTCTGCCTCTGACAGCACTTCCCAGAAAAATCACTGACAACAAAGGCAAAACATACATCTTCTAAGAACCTGACAGATAGTGGAACAGTGTCATATTTTTTCAAGCATAGCAAACTTGCTTGTTTTACTCCTCTTTATGCTCATTGTCCTAGTGACTACAAGGAATTGTTTTACTTTTCTATTTTCATATTAGACTGTTTTGCAGTGGTTGCCTCTTCAAAAGCCACCTTCAGATTCCTGCCCCACCCTCACATTGGTTGTAATGGCCACAGAGGTTTTCCAGCACATTGACAACCAGTGAGGATTGCTAAAATATACGGCTAAAATTTACAGAGCTAATTTCCTAAATCTTCACCTGGCCTACAGGGCTCTGTACTTGGGGAATTAGATGGGAAATGAGGTGAGATACCCTCAAAGGGACGTTCATCTGAGGATGCTTATGCTTGAGTAAAGGTATATGAAGTAGAAGATTTTGCTCTTACCTCTTCCGTTAGGGACTGTTTCTATTTTTAGGAGGTCCACAACTCTTATTATTGAGCAAGCCTTCACATCCTATTCCTGGGTGGGGCAGTGACCATTCCCCACTATTTTACGAGTGAGGTAACTGTGAGGTTGTGTAAGGTCGTGTCAGGCAGGGCTGTGAATAGAAGCCCTGGAGCTCCACAAAGCAGTGCCAAGTCGCAGTCACTTAGCCACACTGCCTTCCAGGATGAATCTGATGAGTCTATGCATGTCTGTCAGTATCCAGACCCAGAGCTGCTGGATCTCACAGCCCTCCCAGGGCCAAGACTGGACCCTGACAGGCAGTTTGCCACTGGTGTTGGTGCAAGTTGTGGTGTTTGCAGTTCAGTTTGAGCACCTTTCCTGTGCGAGAGATGATCCGCTTACAGGATAGCAACCTACTTATGTTACCGATTTAATTGTTTAATTTAGAAGGAGGAGATCTGAATACATTGGCCCACACATGTAGGAGAAAAAAAAAATAGGACCTGACTGTATAATTAAATACTGGATCATAACTCAGTTACTCAAGGAAGCAGGGCTGTAATTGGCATTTCCTAAGTTTCAAGTGCTTGATTTAGCAACCTTAATGTGCTTTCAACACATTTTAATTTTATATTCTATTTCTGTCTATCTTAGTGAAGATCATAGAGAAACTAATTTTCAAGATTATATTGCAGGTGAATCAGATGTTGTTCTTAAAAGATTTACTGCCTTTAGCTCTCAGTTCTGTTAAGTGGAATAGTTATATAGGGAAAGATTTGGGTATTGCACTTAATTGTGCCAGACATTGTGTTAGTCAGACAGCAACATGTGAAGGATTTCTCTCATTTGACTGCGTGATAGAGGTCTGGGATATTGGAAGCTCCAGGAGGCCAGAACATGATTAAATAAGTGAAGTTTTCCTGAAATCAAAGTTCATTCTCAAATGTGCAACTGTAGCATATATCAGCTGCCTCGGGGCTAGTAGTGAGCTTTTTGTACAATCAGTGTTAATAAAGTTCAGATGCTCTTTGCTACAAACTACCGTTTTCAGCAGCAAGCCAAGCCAGCATGTGAACCTGATGAAACAAACATGAAAATCACACTGTTTCATGCACACGAACTGAGTCTGTGGTTTAAAACGTATGGGTTTTAATCAGGGCACAGGTCTTTAGGGCAATTTTAAATATAGAACTTCAAAATTAGATTTGGGATCTATGGGAAATCAGGAAATGCTACTCATTTAGAAATGATGTTACAGATATATTAACTTAGGTGGCTGTAATGAAATTCCTGATCTGATTCTTTCACATCACAGGATAGTTCTGTTGAGTTTGCTGGGATGGCCATAATATGCACATGTACGTTTTTCCTCCTTTCTTATTTCCTTTTGACCAAAATCTCGACTCATTTTCAGGTGCAGTGAGTTGCTGTCCCTGTTTTTTAAATATATTTTTATTTTAAACTAAATAGGTTTTCAACATCCAGCTTGAGTTATAAATAATTTTTCTTTATGTGTTTCTTTATAGTGACTATAGGGATGAGAAGCTGTTTGCAGCTGGTGAAGAATCAGCCTTGATATTTTCAGGGATTTGTGGTACAGAAAAGCCACCAACTCTGTTATAAAAGGGGTCTTTGATTATATCAGTGATTCCTTATAATAATCTAGATAGTCATTAAAAATTTATAATTAATTGGGAAAAGGGGAAAAAGAGGGATTTCAGAATTCTGTTTTCTAGTTAAGAAGAGGTAGAGTAGAAAATAACACACACAGATCAGGAGATAGTTTTGAGAATGTTTTGATCTTCAGAATAATTTCATTGGCATTTCAGACATTTCTTGTATCTGATTTTCAGAGTCAATAGATTTTTAAGGCTAGAAGTCAATGTGATTTTGACTGGTAATCTGCATGTAAGGGCAATAGCAGTTCTTCAGAAAATAATGCAAGAGTTTATATCTTTCCTCTTGACTTCCTGAAAACATCCTCAAAAAAGGGTTAAGAGGTGAATGACTGCTTTCATTTGCTTTCCCCTTGTGTGAAATTTAAGTTTTCATTAGTACCAAGTGTTTTTTGTTGTTATTGTTGTGGTTGTTACTTTGACAACAGTGAAATAAAGACTGATCTGGGGTAATAATTTATTTCACTGAAATCTGTGGGGAAAGCCTTTTGTTGCTCCTTTTGTGAAAAACAGGATTGCAGTTAGCTATGAGCATTTCTGTTAGTTTTTATAAATTAAATGCTTCAGCTGAAATTCTCAAAAGAGCCTAAGAGAATTAGGAACTCGGGATAATTTCAAAACGCTGAACTCTGTAGCATTTCTCAATGATGTACTGCATATCAGATGATGATTTAAACAAGTCTTAAACTAGTATAACTAAAAAAAACCCCTAGCAGCTGTTCAATAGATGCTAGGGCAAGCCCATTATAAAATGTACTATGGTATGTCATAATGGTTAGGATACCAGTACACTCTATTTTTAGTACCATTGACTCAGTCACTTGAGTTCAAAAAATAAGCAGGGAACATCTGTTTATTGAAAGGATTTCCTCTACTTTAATTTATCTCTCTATTCCATCCTTTATAAAGTACTTCCAAAAATTTTAACTGATTTGTTTTGGAGTATGATCCAATTTACTTTCCAATATTCTGACACTGCATTAATTTTATTTTCTTATTAACAGCTGATGCTGTGAAAATGTAATTTCTGTCTGACGTTTCTTCAAATTTTTTTAATCATTTGGAGTGTTGCTTTTGCTATGTTTTTCTGAATTTCAAAGGTGTTCAAGATACCTTCATAAAGCTACTGTACCAAAGATTGTACTGCTGGAATTGCCAAAACAAATAGCAGTTTAACTGCCATCCATGACTCTGGTCCAATATCCCTGTCAGAATATTTAGCAGCTATTCAGCCAAATACTTGTGGAGCAGCTGTAGCCCTAGTCAGACTGAGTCTTATTCTGTCCTTCCTTTTAGCCTTGCCATATGATTCATCCTTCTTCTTTTAGAATAGTAGTCTATTTATATATTGTACAAGAAAGCCATAGCAAATTAAAGGTAAACACTTGCATATGAACATGATCTATACAATTAAAGCAATTTAAGTATTTTCCAGAATGGACATGCTTGAAATATGGTGTGAAGAAAGAAGGGGGACACTCACATGACATGGGTATGACTTTTTGATAATGCTACCAAGACAACTACTCCACGAAAATACAGGAACTTCAGTTTGTTTTCTGAGGAAGTCCAAAAACTTTTGCTCTTGTATCTCTTTTTTTTTTTTTTCTCCTCTGAGCATCTCTTCCCAGAGGCTGCTGAGCCCTAGCTATGTTACTGGGTAAGGCTCTGACAATGTGTTAGCCAGTATGTTTATTTTTCATAGGATAAGGTGACTTATTTTACTTTTTGGCCCCAACCTCCTTTGTTGTATAGCCACAGAGGACAGGAGAAAGAGATATCAAATATTTGAAAAATAATTTAGATCCTAATCTGTGCTCTTTTAGAATTGTGCTTTGATATGAGGTCCTCTTGATCTTGTTGGGGTTTTGTTGCTGTGTTCAAGTCTACAAGTACACACCAGGTTGCAGGACATGAACTGTGTTAGCGATTTTCTCCCGTAAGAGCCATCCTTATTTAATTTTGACCCATTACAAATAACTGACTGTAAGCTAATAGTAGCACTCTCCTTACCTCCCATAACCTGTAGTAAGATGAATAAACAGTCATCATAATCCAATGTAAAACTGAGAGTGTGAAAGTCACTGAGAAAGAAATATTGCACTGGCGCTACCAAGTGTGATTCACATTTCTGATCTCGGTCCAGGTACTAGTGGGCAGGTGTCCACATCACAACCCTGACACAGCTGGCACAATCTGTCCCACCTTTGCTGGAAGCCTGTACTAAAAATAAACAAAAACTTCCCAAACAAATAAATAAAAACACGGCTTGGTTTGTTGTTGTGATTGAACTAACTCTAGCACATAAGGTTTGTAATTGACAGGTTAAAGTTCTTTAAGACAGTCCTTTACTTAGCAATGTAATGGAGTGAGCTCAGGAAGAAAAACAGTTTAGATTTATTTGTTTTATTAAATTATCATATATTCTTCTGGACTAACGGCTTTGTTTCTTAATCACTGCAATGCAAAAAAAAAAAAAACTTTCTGTATCTCCAGAATGTAAACTTTTCTTATTACCAGCCCAGTAGTATCTTCAAGGATTCTACTGAGGCATCTCAAGTGTAAAAAATAAGATGTAGAGGTGTTTTCAGGATCCTGATATTACTGTCCATATATGCAATATAGAACTTCAAAGTATAGAACTTCATCAGACAGATTACTTGAAATGCCCTCTTTGGTAGACAATGACTTTTAACATCATGTTTACCTTTTAGATGATGCTTCCCCTGAGAACTTCTCTTTGGCATTTCCAGAACTAGATCAGCAGCTGCAGGTAAACTCTTATGACAGTTCTACTTCACATACACTGTATTTGTTGTTATAAAAAGCCTCTGGTTGTTACACTCTGGTGGAAGATTTTAGTGTTTTTCTAGCCTATTAACATTTAATAAGATTGTATATATCCATAGAAGAAGACATTGTCTTTTCAAGATCTAGAGAAATTTTTTAGTCCAACTGCAGGGAAATTACTATTTTAAAAATATTGCATGCTTTTAAGATTTTCTAACCAATTCCTGCAGTGCTGCTGCACTGCAGTGAAGAGAGTTCTTGTTCAACTGATGGGAGAAGGAATGAAACCAGCATTATACATTCTAATGCTTGCAGGCTGTGCTGTGACTGATATCATCAGTTTTCTCAGAAGCACTCCAAGAGAATCCTTTGGTGACCAGTCTGATTTGTCAGCTAGGATGATGGGCCCCCAATAAACTGGACAGTGAGCAGTTGATGGAAACTCCATGGTTCACCAAGCACAAAGCCAGTTCTGCATCCAGGGATTATTTCCCTTTCCTCTGTGGTGGTTCTGGAGTGTTTGCTGACTTTTGTGGACTACTTCAGATCATCTGTTTTCCCAGGAGCATTTAGACTTCCTCTGGTATTTCACTATGAAGGCAGTTGTTTCCTGACTGTAAATTGAGAAAGGCATTAGTAGGCCCCTTGTTGTCCAATAATGTCATCTTTCCTGTACCCATCAACTTGTGAGACAGCATGGGAAGGCTGCTGACTTCAAGGGCTGACACTTCTGTCCTGCTGCTCTCATTAAAAGGATGACTGAGAAAGGAATGGAGGATGACAGACACTCTTCTTGCTCTACTCCTCTCATCCTGAGGATATAAGCAGGTTCTTTAGGCATACCTACTTATGGTAGGTATTAATTAATATAATTAATAACAGCTCAAGATTTGGAACAAAAGGAACTGGGTAGTATGCTCTTTATTCCACTAACCTTCCAGTGCAGCAAACATGATTGGTATTTTTTTTCCTTAGAAGAATTGAATCTGAGAAAAGCGATCATGTTTCATGGCTGAAGTACTTAAAGCAAAGAACATGCATTTTGTTTCCATTTCTCTCAGTGACACGTTGCCTAATCCGGGAG
This sequence comes from Cinclus cinclus, assembly GCF_963662255.1. Taxonomy (NCBI): domain Eukaryota; kingdom Metazoa; phylum Chordata; class Aves; order Passeriformes; family Cinclidae; genus Cinclus; species Cinclus cinclus. The sequence goes on along the minus strand of NC_085047.1, from coordinate 16,424,496 downwards.
TTGCTTCATCCCTCTGTTCATCTCTGAAATTAAATTAATAATTTTTACCTTTTTGTTAAAGAGTATTAAGACCAGTTGGTGAGGATTGCTCTAAAAGAGCAAAGTATGATTATTATTGCTGCTGTTGATGCATAAAAACAAAATTACTAGCATTACATATAAGTACTCCACAGGACAAGCATTTTTTTTATTAGGACTTTTATGACTTTTACAATTCTGGAACCTATAATATACTCTAAATATCGAATTTCATGATAGGATGAGAATGCTCCTCTGGAAGCATTCAAGTGTGCTGGATAGATAATAGCCCTTCAGAAAAGTTTTAAGTACACAGTAGCACAGTCCCACTAGGTGTACCCAATTGGTCTGTTAAGTACTTGACATTTGTTTCATGAAAAACTTCCTTTACTCTCATGATACTCAATATGATAACAAAGTTGAAGAAACAATCAAAGGCTTTGATTCGTGCAATGTTCTTTTTATTGTCCTTCATAAACTCTCTTGGTGGTAATATCAAGGTAGCTGAAAGGATAAAACTTATGAGAACTGCCTGTCAGACTCAACTGCTTAGAAGTACAAAATCTGTGGTAACACTTCATCCAGCTTTTCAGTCTTATGTGCATATTTATATTTTGAAGCCTTTATGTTTATCCAAGGGCAGTGAAGTCAATAAAGGATTCTGAGCTGATGCAGAGGTAACACTGCATTCAAATTTAGCAATAAAAACTTGAATTTCCTTGCTTTTGTCAATCCAGATCACAGCTTCATGTGATAACTATTTAATGTAATTATAATATTTTTAATCTGCTTTAAATTTCAAACAAGCAATAACTGTTATAAAGTTATAATTTACCTTGCTACATTTCTTAATAATTGTGGCTTTTTCAATTACTACAATCCAAACTGCTGCGGGTTTGTCAGAACTGTATGGCATGTGCTTGCAATTCATGCCAGCTTTGAAAGAGGTAGCTCCTCTATTACAGAAACAAGTAAAATGGGCTTCACCAGGACCTGCAGAAGTCGTGAATGGTGGTGTGCCTTGTCATTGCATCCATGCTTTTTTCTGTCCCAAAGCGTGTTAATATAGAGCACACACATGAAGGGTTGTGTAAATGAAGCTTTTAATCACCTGTGGCAATAGCAGCCTGAAATGTCTGAATTTTTAAGAATGCTGGTACAGATGTTCATAATAAAAATATTGTATCTTAGAGCCACAAGATTTTCATCAGTGTGCCATAAATATAGTCAAAAACATTTGAATTTTATTTAAAGAAGCAAACTATAAATGCAGGTTATGTGGCTATATAGCAATAGGCACATTATATAAAAAGTAATAACTTTACAGATTTCAAGCATATAAAGGAAAATTTTGAAACCTGCTTTTAAAACAAACCAGCAAAAAGCCTGAATTAGCTGATCTTTAAGCTAGATTTTGAAAGCAGCTTGAAAGCTATGTAAGTTCAGCGAGTCACTTGGAAAACCAGAGCCTTAGAATTCTAGGCATGCAGGGAGCAGACCACAGCCTGAGTACCAAGCAATTTGCACCTCTGTTTTAGGCTTCAAGCCCTCCTCCTCCTATGTTAGGCCTTGGCAGACAATTTGGCTATTTGAGCAGAATTACCTAGTGGTCCCACTTTTCCTCCCGCAATCCTTCCATACCTATTCCCTGGGCAGCAGTATCAGATGGCAGGGCAAAGTTCAGTGCAGCCTCCCCTTGGCAGGGTAACAAACCCTGCTGTCCAAGCACCCAGCTCCACAGAGGTGGATGTGGGATTGCCTGGAGAGAAAGTCTTTCTAGGAGACTTAGCAAAAAAAGCTAATTCTCTATAAGGACTCTTACTAAAGGACAGTCCTAGTTGCAGTTTCTTTCTGAAGAATAAAAATGATCAGTCTGTGTGTTCTGATGTACTTGCTAGCTTCAGACCAACACGGTTTATTTTCAAATTATTTTTTTGAATATTACATATTTCTACACATTCCAAGAAGCAAATTGTAAGAAAATAACTCAGCTCTTCTAAAAAGTAATTGATATGTGGTCAACCAGACATGAAAGCCCTACAAGTGAGAACAGATCAGTTTAAGCTGTATTTGCGGCTTTTTTATAAAAAAAAAACCACACACACACAAAAAAAAAAAAACAAAAAAAAACAAAAAACCCACAACTAAAATAACTTCTTGCTAAGTTATCAGTGAAACAAAACTCATGTTGCTTTCAATTCCTTTTGCTTGCAGCACTGTAAATTATTCTCTTCCCACTGGCGATCAATACCTGCTTATTTGAGCTTTGGTGTTTCTTCCCCCGCTCCCTGTGTGCGCCACGTGGTGGGTACCAGCAGGGGTAGGCTGGTTACATTGTCACTTTGTCACTGGGAAACATTAACCTTTGCTCTGTGTAAAAGCTGGATGGGTCCTTGGAAGGCACTTCCTTGATTAGCTGCATAGTGACCCCCCCTGACAAACGCTTTACTGCGGGTTATCTGCTGTATTTAGAAATACACATCAGCATCCAAGGCCTCGTTGTTCAGGTCACTGAATGGAGAGGAGGGTATCTAGTGTTAAGTGCCTGCATTGCTATGCCCTGTGCTTTGCCTGTCCCATTCCAACACTTCCTGTGACTTGCTCAGTTCATGTCTCTGTTCTGCATCGAAATTTTTATTCCAGCTGAGAGACCAATCCTGAAGAGGGAAGAACACAAGTCACATATGGATACACAGTGTATTCTATAACTCTTTATCTTTCAAAACCAGGTTGGATGGGACTCTGAGAAACCTGGTCTAGTGAAAGGTGTCCCTGTCAGGGGGCTGGAACGAGGTGATCTTTAAAGTCTTTTCCAACATGAAACAATTCAACGGTTCTGTGATGTCTTCTCATGAAATTGTGAGATTGAGAGACATTTATGTCATATTTTATTTTGCAAATCGTGTAGTTAGATGACTGTAAAATTGCTGCAACAGAGAAAAAGGTCCAACCATTTATAACATCAGTTTTTTAAGTCAAAGGATAGTTCTTCTTCCTTTAGTAGAAAATGCTCATATAAGAGAAGTAATGAAACTGTTATGAAAGGAGAAGTGTGTTGTGTGTGATGTAAGCATTTAACAGAAACCATGTTTACTTTGCAACTTTAATTGCTTCTACTGAATGCCAGGATTATTGTTAGGCACATAAATTTATTTTAGAAAGTCTAAAAGCATACTGTGTTTTTAAAGAGAATGCTGTAATTTTTTTCAGTATGTATTGATTTATATGAGAATTCCTAGAGCACTGTGTTGCTCTATAATTAGATTTGATTGCCTATAAACTCGATAAGCCTCCCATAATGCTGCTGTGATAACTTTGGTCTTAGATTATGTAAGACCATTTTATGCATGTATGCATGTTCACCAAGTCAGAGCATCATACTAAGGTTAGAAAAGAATGGAAAATCTCCCAGGAAGGAGAGCAGAAGTCACAGTTGCTCTCATCCAGTTGACCTGAATTGTTTGGAGGAAAGAAAACTGTTTACTTTCATAGAAAATCTAGACTTGACTAGATGCATCCAAAGATGGGTGTCTGAAACTGATGGGAGAGTTCCAGTTGCCCAAAAAAAGTAGCTGGAATGTGCTGTTTTTGCTTGGCACAGAGTGACAGAGTGGGTTCTTTCCATCATAGAAGAGTGCACAAGGCCATGTAATGAACATAGGCCACATTCAAAATGTTGGCATTGGATTTTCCACTTTTCCAGAAGAGTTCAGCTGAAAGTTACTAAATTTACAAAAAGCAAGACACCACTCTTTAATTAGATTGGTGCTGAAGACTTCTAGACAAGTTTGCGTGAGCTGGAAGAACTGCCTGATGCAATTTTTTCTTGAAACTTCAACTTTTTCAGGAGAAAGTTTTAATTTTTCACAGTTAAACAAACACATAAATGCAAATAAATGACGGTGAATTTAAAAATCAACTGTTTTAAAGTTCTTGAACAGTTGAGTGGCCCTGTCAACTATACAGATTTCATGGATATGGAATGCTGATTTCTGTATGACAAGGCAAAATAACTTCTCGTGTGAGTGAAGAAAAAAAAACCAAAACCCAAACCTGAAAACTTTTATTCTGTGTCACCCCAGCAAAGAATTTATTTAGAAGACCTGCTTCAACCTGCCTGAAAAAGCAGGCAGGCCACCCAGATGATTAAAGCAATGAAGCACCTCTCCTACAAGGAAAGCAGGTCCATTCCAACCCAAACCGTTCTGTCATTTCCCGTTTCTTCATGAACTGCTTTGGCATATCATCTTCCAACATCTTTCATATCTGGATTTTGATCAAAAGTCTAAATAAACAGTGCATATGTCTTGTAAAGATCTACATATATACGTGCAGTTATGGAGAGGTCTATAAAAGGATCTCTTAGTGTCTAATTGCTGAATTGTGCAAAACATTTTTCAGTGTTATAGTGAGTTACTCAACAAAATACAAGGAAAAATCAGACCTTGTTGAAAATCAGGAATAATAGGATAGACCACCAGTATAACTTCTAGCTGTAGCTTTTGTATTAGCTTTGTGAACAAAATCAGAGATGCTGCATGTGCATATTTTGCCAGCATGGGAAAATGAGGGTGGATGACACTGAAGCCTGAAATAAACAGGATTAAAAGTAGCAACTGCTGCCATTAAATGTAACTTACTTTGGCAGGGATGGTTTTTTGCTTGTCTAGCAGGTATGCTTTTATTTATAGTAATTTATGGATAGGCAAGGTACTTCATTAAGTAGCAAGCTCAGGCTGTCATGAGAGGAAGTTATGGCTGTTTGCTTCTGAGTGAAAAAAAAAACAAACCATACTGCAAACTGAACCTTATTAAGACCTTCTGAAATGAGTCACCACGGTAAACTAGCAATCTCTTAACATAAAAATGTTGTACAGACTTAATGGAATGCCATTGGGTATTCTGTACTGCAGTATCTGCAGTACTTCCCATTGCCTGGCCACAGACAGTTTAAAAGTCCTTCCAGGTGGAATGGAGATTTGTATCTCTCCTTTTCCCATGTTTTTGCAGTAGAAGGTGTTTGCTAAATAAGCCTGTTTCATATCCTACTGATGAGAAATTATTCATGGATGCTGTAGATAATATCTCTGGAGCCTTTCTTCGAAGTTTCCAAGTTGCTGAGGAGCAAACCAAATTTTCCAGTTCTGGCTGCCCCATCCCTGACAAGGTTTGGACACTGGTCTAGTGGAAGGTGTTCCTTTCCATGGCAAAGGGGCTAGAACTAGATGCTCTTGAAGGTCCTTTCCAACCCAAACCACTCTATGATAATGATCCAATGATATTCTATTCTTTCATTTGAAAACATAATCACATTTATATTTTAAAGAAAAATACACTAATAATTTAAGAGATTCTTGATACAGTGCTTACTACCATCAGACAAATTTAAAGGAATTGAACAGAAATTAGTAAACTGATTTTATAATTTGTTTTTAAGTTTAATTTTAGTGTTAAAATATCAGTGTAAGAAAAATGTCACTGAGGAGGAAACAATAATAAGAAGAGGTTTAAAAGTCAGCAACTGGTTCTAAGTGAGACTTAGTATCTAAGTTTCAGCATGACTAGATAATTTTTAGCTCTCTATATATATCTTTTGAGTGGGAAGCTGGAATACAGCAACTGAACACTGTTTTAATTTTTAAACTGGTTTAAACCACCTAGATTAGTGGAAACTAAATTGGAAGCAAATCCAAGGTGGTTTTTTTGCTTTGTTTTGTTGTGTTTTTCTTTTGAAGTGTCCCTGTTTGGGGACTTTCCCCTTGGTACTGTTCAGAATTGTTTTATTGTGACACACTTGTTGGTGGCTGATATCTGGTAGACAGCAGAGATGCTGCTTTGGCTCATCCATGCATTCTTGGATTAGAGCACTGAGACTTCTATATTCAGTCTTGCTAAATTTATGCTTATTATTTGGGTGGCTATATGAATGGTGTTCTTGCTCATCCACATTGAAATGCAATTAAAAGCCCTTTTCTAGGGATTAGATTCATCAGGTGTTGGGCTGCCCTTTTCCTGGGTTCCAAAAATCTCCAAGATCAGGGAGAATGAAACAACGTGCTGTGAAAAAATTCTGCTGCAGCAGTTTTTCATTTAGAACATGGAATATGAGTGTCTGTGTTAAAATTTCAGTGAGGAATCACATACCAACTACAAGTACTTGCAAGCTCCATACATTACTTACATCTGTGCTTTGGCTTATGTCTGAAGCCAGTTTTCCTTGCCTCCTGAACAAAGATGTTTTTAACTTTTGTCTCCAAATATGTTGAGGAGAATTTAAATTTCCAGTTTAGATAAAACAAAGAATTGCAAGATCATAAATAGGAAAAGTCTGAATAGTTGTGCTTTTCTTTTCCTAATAATATCATTAAGAGAATATTATGCTACACAGAAGAATCAAGGTAGGAAAGCAAGAAATGCAAAATAATCTAATACTGTGAAACGCAATTGGATGTTGTTTAACTGAGCAGTAAAGGAACTATTTTAAGTGTTTCCTTTTACTTCAAACAGGTGGCTCAAGCATGCTATTTGGAGTTAATTTGCAGTCAATAGATTCATGGCTAATAAGTTGAAAATACTTCCTGAAAGTGTTATAACCAAAATGTGACAGTTAAGCCTGAAGCCTGAATTAAGATTTAAGGAGCAAAAAGCACCTACATTTAACCAAAATGTATTTTCAAGAATTTTGATGAAACTCATGTAAGGAGTCCTAGGACAGCTTGGTTTTGTTTGCCATATTTATTACATTCAGTGTGCATTGAAAAAAAGTTGATCTTTCTGCAATGATGTCAGTTCCTGGCAGTGTAAAGATGTATGTGATAGGTCTGACCAATGCATCTGCTTTAATATTTACATACCACTCTAGCTGAAAAAGAGGGAGGTAAGGGAGAAATCCTTCTTCGAAAAATCTCAAGGGATACTTTGCAAAGCTGACAAGGAGAGTTCTGAAAATTCTCACAATGTTTGAAGTTTTACACATAAGTTTGAATTTTTACACATATTCTTATACAGGGAACTGTTTTGGTTTTTTCCTTCCATGAAAGGCCATTGCTAGAAATAGCTGACCATATACTGCAGTCAAGGGGAAAAATTCTTGAGGTATTCTCACAGGAATTTAGATAAATATTGTATCTTTTAAAGTATGTGGAGCTTTACATAATATTTCATTCAAAAAACAGTGGGGTTTTTTCTTCTTCTTTTTTTTTTTCTTAAAGCCTCTTCCTCCTTGTCATGACTCTAAGGAATCTATGCAGGTGTATAAACAGCACTGCAAAATAGCAGAAGAGTACCATGAGGTCAAGAAAGAAATTGCTCTGCTGGAAGAAAGAAAGTGAGTAACTTTCCCAAAGGATTTACTGTCATATATTCTCTTTGTAAAACTCTGTTTGAAACATGGAGGTTTAACATTGTATTTTCTGTCTAACTTTATATACATACACACTTATATATGTATAGACTTTATTTATACATGTATTATGGAGGAAGCCTACAAGAAAGATGGAGAGAGACTATTTATAAGGGCCTGGAGTGACAAGACAAGGGGGAACAGCTTCAAACTGACAGAGGGCAGGGATAGATGGGATATTGGGAAGAAATTCTTTCCAGTGAGCGTGATGACGCCCTGGTACAAGTTTCCCAGAGAAGCTGTGTCTGTGCCATCCCTGCAAGTGCTCAAGGCCAGGTTGGACAGGGCTTAGAGCAACCTGGTCCAGTGGAAGGTATCCCCTGCCTGTGGCACACGGTTGGAACTGGATTATCTTTGGGGTCCCTCCTAACCCAAACTATCCTATGATCCTATGATTTCATGCCTCTGCCTATGGTCACAGTAGAGCACAAGTTGGCCATTGCTCTATAGGATCAACAGAGTCCACTAAGGGCTGTTGTAATTTTGGGCCCTCAGCTTTGTTGATGTCCCTTAAAACTTTCACTGACAGTCTCCAGGTCACATAACAATCCAGTTCAGCTGGTGCAGTTTCCTTTTCAATTTTAGTTTTCTCAATAAATGTTGCACACTTAATGAAGAACAAAATGAATCCTCATTAATATTTGACAATATTAGTAAGCATGTTTCTGTGAGGTGGTTAAGTTTTTGTGTACACTGGTTCAATATACATTGGCATTTCAGGTGTTCATACCCAAAGTGAATAAGCTGGAGACTTTTTTTCATGTCTATGGCCTGTACTCATAGCCCTGTCATCTTTTGCCTGACTATTAAATGGCAAAGTGCACTCTGTGGCTGTCGGTCCCTTTCCACAAGAAACCTGAAAAAGAAATTCAGGTAGAGGAAAGAAGATGAGTAGTGAAATCTCTGCCCAGCTGACCTTGCTGTTCAGCCAGGTTTGCATCCATGGGAATCTTCAGCTGCAGAAGCAAGATGATGGGAAGGAAACTGTTGAAATCCTGTAGTCTTACAAAACAGCCAAAGAACTCCCTGAAATCCAAACTATGCAGGAGAAGAAAGTGAGATGTCTTTATCTTATAGGCACAATATAGTTACTTTTTGCCTAAAGTGTCAAAGCTAGTTGAAGTTTCCCACTCCAAATCCCCTTTCACTGAAGGATCTGTGTGGCACTCAGATGCTGGCAGACTGGAGCAAAAGCTAAAAAAGAAGATGTCCAATGTCATGGGAAAATGCATTTTGCATTTCATTCATATTTGCAGCATTTGCATTTGATTCACCATTAATTGAACTTGGTCAATCAAAAGCAAGTGGTATTTTTAAAAAGATTGGAAGAGAGGTAATTTTTTAAAATTTGCAATGATTTTTCAAATTTGATTGTTTGATATAAGCTGCTTAGATATGTATTTAGCAATCAATTCAGTAGAAACCACGTGCCTTTGTCTACTCTGAAAATCCAAGTGCAATATAAAAGATTAAATGTTTGCTTAAGTGTTTGACTTTAGTTGTATAAACACCATAGGTAGTCTCCAATCATTTGGGTTTTAGAGTCTACTAATATAAATCCATTATTATTACTATTATTATTTTTATTATTATTATTGGCACAACCCTGAATCAGTTATGACTTTTTAGGGAGAATGCTTGGAGCCCATGAAAATGAGACATTCATGTATATTTTTGCACTTTCTGGAATAAAAAAAGTTGCTGTTTGAGTGCAATTTTTTTTATCTATATGTCTGTGGTACTAGCTAAATTAGAAATGGTTTGCTTCTTGAGAACAGCAAGTACATGCACAAAATTGTTTACCTGAACTCACAACTGTCCTAATCAGCCTCTGAGTCCAGAGGTCAGCCTCTCAGTGGTGCTTACCCAGGATGAATTAAAGGGCTTCAGGTTGGCATTTTCCTTCATTCCACCAGTGGATGTCAACAGTGGAACAATGCCAGGAAGCTTCCACCACTGCTATCTTTGCTGAACCTGTTCTGGGAATTCCATGTCCCAGTGAACCTCTGTTATGAGTGGCTGTAAAAGGCAACGAATGGAATTATATTATTGAGATTCGTATGCACTTTTTAATTACATATTTGCAGCCTTTTGTTCACATGCTGTATAGCTGTGAATGCCTAAACATGACAAGTATCAGGGCAGCACCTTTCACACCTCCCATGTGTCTTAATCTGAAAAAGTGATCCTACAGCACTGGGATCAAAGATGTTTAATTCCTACAAGCTGGTGCACTGTGGTTGCCTGATTTTGAGGCTTAACAAGCTGCAGATGCCAACTGAAGATATTTTTTCTCCAGATGTGGTCTCTTTATATCTCTTTCCTCCAGGTAGATTATTCATTTTGCAGTCTTTTGGAGCAGGTCTCATGATACTGCCTTCCCCCATCATGCATCTTTCCTTTCTGTAGCAGTCTGTTTTTATTAAATCCTCCAGAAACTAATTGGGACCTCTTTACCACATGAAGTTTGGTTGAAATTGAAAGCTGGATTAGAAAGTTTTTGGAACTCATGTGACCTACACACATATAAGCAAACAAACCTGAACATGATAGCCTTGATTTTTATCTAAAACTAGATAGAAAGGGAGTATAAGAGTGGAGGCAAAGGAGTAAGCAGGACGTAGAAGAGAATTTTGCTATCGTGTTCACTGATTTATATCTAAAAATGTTCTTTTACTTACAGTAAAAGAGTTTAGGGGCTGGCACATACTGAATAAAGAGTGGATTATGATGGCTGGGGTGGCATGCATATTTTGCATTAAGTGTGCACATATATATATGTATATATATACGTGTATATACTTATATATGTATATACTTACATATGCACCTTATAATTGTGGCCTTTTGCTACCTGAAAGGAGCCTGCAAGAAAGATGGAAAGAGACTATTTACAAGGGCACATAGAGACAGGACAAGGCAGAGTGGTTTTAAACTGACAGAGAGTAGGTTTGGATTGGATATTAAGAAGAAATTCTTCCCTGTGAGGATGTTGGGGCACTGGAAATTGTTGCCCAGACAGCCCTGGCTGCCCCATCACTGGAAGTATTGAGTATTCCATTTTTAAAAGGGAATAATGCTTTGATTTGTCTAAAAAGTCTGATGAGATGCACAAGCTTTTAGCCTCAATACCAATTACAATCAAATTGAAAACATAGAGTTTGCAGTTTTCTAAAATTTGCCCCTGCCATGGTTTTCTTCTTCTACATTTGAATTTGCAGGTATGGAAATGAAAATTCCCAGTTGTCAGCTACACCTGCTATCTATTTGTCAATTTCTTTTAAATATTATTTTGATTAAATGGATATGGATCAAGTTGCATCCCTTAAAATGGGAACATAATGCATAGTGGGAGCAAACAGCTTTTATAGTGTTTTTCAGTGTACATTTTTACCAAAGACAATCACAAGCGTTGTTGGATGGTACCCTTGCCAGTGCTCCCAACTTCTCTCCACAGATCAATTCACCTGTGTCATTGCAATGACAAGTCTCACCTGGAAGTTTCTGTACCTGTGGTGCCTGTTGATAGTACACACAGAATGCTGAAGGTTATGACTGACAGGAAAAAAAGAAGAAAATGGGTTGAGCAAATATTTTTATTTGCTTCCTCTTAGGATGAAGAAATAATGTTAACCTGACAGATGTTAGAGCTTTTTAGGAAAAAAAAAAAGTAATAGAGTTAATTCTGCTTTAAACATTTTTTGTTACAACCTCCAAAGTACAGTGTAACTTTTCATACGTAAAATAATATGCAGGTATATTTTTATATTATTCTATAAGAAATAGAAAGTTGTAAAACATTGTTTTAACAATAGTGAAAAACAATGAGTCTTTTACAGCTTTTCAAAGGCTTTTACTTCTGCTTATCTCAACATGTAATGTGAGCATGGAGTATGGCCAAAGTAAAATGTCAGTGAAGCGAAATGACAGGAATTGTTTTCCATCAAGGAGAGAACAAAGCTTACTTACTTTTTCTCTTTTGTGCAATATAGATAGCAAAAGAATATAGTAGGCTGGCAGTGGGAGAGAAGATGACAAGTATTTCACAGGAAAATGGGAAATGAGAGAGGAAAAGAGGTTGCAATTTCAAAAAAGGGAAAATCAAAGGACAAAGCAAGTAAGGATGGGAAAAGAAGTTACTTGTGAACAAAAAAAGGAAGCAAGAATTTGAAAGAACATTGGGTAGATTTTTTTTGCTAATTAAATCATAGTTTTGTTTGCTGTCTTCATTCAAACTCTTCACATTTATGCCAGCAATAAGTAGTACAAGGGAAAAAGCCACTCTGGAATGGGAGACATGATTGAAAATAAAGAAAAGGGTGTGGAAGCGAGAACACACCACATTTAGGGCACAGAATGTAATTTAATTTATGTTCCAGAAACACACACGTATTTCCATAGCAGATGGTTTTGGGTATCTAACTTTGGGTGAAAGCGATGAGATGGCTGGTTATTTTGAGCACTTGTTATATTGCTATTACTAGATAATGACCCTGGATTATGCAGTTAAATATTAGAGTTGCCATGGTTGCTAGCTGTATCTTATATTCTTAGCACTGGATGATTATCTCTTTTTCCTCCCACAGACAATTCTAATATAACTCTACAGAAAATATAACTTGATCGCCACCTTGTTTAGGATCACTCGTTTTCTTGGCCATGGATATGATTTCTTTTCCTTCTTTTACACATTAGAATAGACATAGAATCATAGAATTGTTAAGATTGGAAAAGACCTTTAGGATTGTCATGTCCAACCACCAACCCGGCACCACCTCCCTGTTCACCATTAAACAGTGTCCCCAAGTGCCACCTCCACATGTTTTTCAACACCTCCAGGGATGGTGACTCAACCACTTCCCTGTGCAGCCCATTCCAGTGCTTGACAAACCTTTCGATTAAAAAGTTTTTCCTGATATCTAATCTGAACCTCCCCTGGCACAACAGTAGTTCATTTCCTCCCACCCTGACCCTTGTTTCCTGGGAGCAGAGCCCAATCCCCACCTGGCTGCACCCTCCTGTCAAGGAGCTGTGGAGAGTGAAAAGGTCTCCCTGATCCTCCTTTCTCCAGGCTGAGCCAGCTCAGCTCCTTCAGCTGCTGTGGTGCCCCAGACCCTTCCCCAGCTCCATTCCCTTCTCTGGACATACTCTAGCCCCTCAATGTCTCTCTGGTGGAGAGAGGCCCAGAACTGGACTCAGGACTCAAGGTGTGACCTCACCAGTGCCCAGCAGGGGAACAGTCACTGCCCTGGTCCTGCTGGACATGCTATTGATGATAAAATCCAGGATCCCAGTGACCCTCCTGGCAAATGACGTGCAGTGGAAATGTCTGCTTAATTCTGTGGGAGTCTTCCGTATGTTTTAGCTTGCTCTCATGACCACAGGACTGTTTCTACACTTTTTAGTCCAGAGGATTTATCCAGATACACTGTTTCCTGAGTGTCTTTCCCAACACTGTGAAGACAAGTAGTTTTCAGATTTCCAGGTACTTAAGGAAAAGATTGGTGTACACCTTAAAGGCAGTGTTTTAGCTCAATAATTTTCCCATTCTAGACCAGTCTTTTTTTATCATCCCACCTGTATGCAAAATACACGTTACTTGCCAAATACTAGAAATTAAATTACCGTTTTTCTAATACAAAGAGAGACCTCCTCTTCTAGAAGAAGTGTCCTTGCCTTTGGAAGGGCCTTTCCAACTCGAGCTATTCTGTCATTCTGTGACCTTTTATATGTTGGCATCTGAGATACATTTTCATTTATATTAAAACAGACTTTAATGTCTTTAATGGTGTTATTTTTAAATTAAGGAGTAGACTTTGAACATGCAAGGAAAGTCTCTTCAGACAGCAGTTACCTTACAGGGTCTCATAATTCTCCCTGATGGGAAAGCCATACCAAATGTGGGAAGAGAAAATGACCTTATGGCCACCAGTACGCACCAGTTGTTGGAGAAGATACTGAACTGCCACAGATGCATGATCCTGAATAACTTGTTCACAATGGGGGAAAGGCAAATCTGATTCTTTGTATTCTGGAAAATGTTTTCCTTGTGTCTAGTCCGTCTCTAAATACACTTATCTCCAGACAGATTTATCTGCTTAGTCTGTCACTTTTCTTTGTATTTATTCCTTGTGAATATGAGTGTTGAGGAGCTCTGTTCTCTGCATGCTTAGTCATTAAGGCCAGAGAAAGAGAAATCATTTCCCTTAAGACCATGCTTTGTTTTTCTCCTGCTTGTGGTTTATTGGTTTATGATGCAAATCACTAATGTTGCCTCCCAAAGCCCTCCCCAAAAAAGAACACTTCAAGTGCATGATACAGATTCTCTCAAGGCTTTGAGTACCTCAGCACTATTTTAGAAAATACTTTATCAATATTGTTAATATTTAAACTTGGGTAACCATTAACAGAAAAAAAAGATTACACAGTGATACATCTGTTTATTAAGCATCCACAACAAAGTCTAGATGGTGCAAGAGCTTAGTATGGTGTTCTTTAACCTCTGAAAGATAAGTTCAAATCTTGGATTAGATCAGATGTAAATGTTAGTTACTGTCCTCACCCTTTTCTGAGCTCCGTAAACTACACCATTCATAACATTTAGCAATTCCCTGGTTCTCTAATTTTAGATCTGTGGCAGGCTGACAGTATTAGCCTGAAACGTCACCCTATCCCATAAACAGGTGTTGATCCTGATGGGAAGGGACTAAGTAGGTTCTGCTGACTCAGAAGTGGGCAATTTTACTACCTCAGTGCAAGGAAACTGCTTTCTGTGAGGGAGGTCCAAGAGTGTGGACTACAACAATGAGTATATTTTGATTTGAATGCATTTATAGTTTCTTTGATAGCAAAGCTAAATCCTGGGGAGATGGGAGAGAAGTTATCTGTGCTGCTTGAAGGGTGGCATGAAAGCCATGCCTGCACAGAATGTCATCAAATCAGGACTGACCTTCAATACCAGAGCTGTCTGAGTTTGCATGTTGTCTGTCTTTGCCTCTCCTGGCTCAAGTCCAGTATAGTCAGTATTATTCCTTTTCAAGTACTGAAAGTTCCCACAGAAAAAAATTACCTGCTTTTAAGATGTGGATTACCTAGTAGTGTGTTCGCTGCATCTCCCTTTTAAGAAGCTCATGAGTGTAAGAAAAGTAAGGAAGAATGATTCTCAGTTCATTTGTTTGGACACTTCTGATTTAACAGTCTGTAATTTGAAAGAGTTTAATTTAACCCTTCAGTCCAACATTGCACCAGAGAATAATTGCAAAGAAATATTGCAGAAGTTCTCATTTGGTCTCCAGAGATAAAAGTCTTCCAGAGGAAGTCCCAGGAGACTGGGAAAAAAAAAAAAAAGCGTCTGGAATTGTACAACCTCACTGTCCCTGAACGTATTTCTCTCGTGTGAAATCACTAGGGGCTGTCTAGCAAGATTGTCTTGACTTCTTTGAAAACTTATTGATCTAGAATGGCCCAGCCACAGAGAAATGAACCTGTTAGTGGCTTGCTATGTTTAAAACTTGTACAGCTATATTGTGTTAAATGTAAAGAGAATTCTAGTGAGCAAAAGTACCCTCTTGATGTTTCCCCTCAAAGGCCTGATTTAATGCACCTGTCACCTGGTGAAAGGAAAAAGAAGAGGCTTTGCTGCAGCATAGCTGCTCTGCATTACCTCAGTAGTGAAAAACAATTATATAGGAGGATGCCAACATGCTGCCTCTTTGGCTGATTTTAAAATTCTGTAACAGCTGCTAACTCTTCTCTCTCTCGTCTTTTTATATCCTTTTATTTTTTACCTATGGGAAGCACAGCTGGTAGAAATGGCTGTACCAAGGCTGTTCTTCTAACTTGTGACTCCTTGAACTACAGTAACTGTGACTGTAAACAGCCAACTAAACCGTGGGCAAACACTGCTATCACTGAAATCTAAAATAAAGACAGAGGAAGGTTAAATTGATCCTAAAAGAGGGCCACACAGAAGTGTTTTTCCAAGGCCAGATTTACAGTTTTGCTGCTCGAAGTGGTAGCTTTTCAGCTACAAGTAACATAAATGATCAGCATACACAGAAATGTTATCTTTTCGTGAATACTCTGATCTGCGGGAATAGAATTCCCAATTTGTAGGAATTTCCTGTCTGAAATTACTGGTCTAGCCTGACAAGTAGCTCCTTTAAGGACTGCAGTGAAATCTATCCACTATGAAAGCATTAACTTCCCACTGATGATTTATAAGCATTGTTTTGACATGACTGAGATATAAAGTCACAGGGCTATGAACAGTTAAAAGATTAATTAATCTCTGCGACAGAATGATCAAAAGAGCCCTTTAGAAGAGACTTCCTGTAACGGGTGGATTTTTGACTTGAAGGGAAAAAGAAACCCAGAGGCCAGGCTAGCCTGGTGGGTGACTAAGGGGAGAGCAATTAGATACTCTGTGAATTACTCATGCCTTCAGAGTGTTTTAAGACCTCTTTTATCTTAACTTGTGCTGAGGTAATTTCAGTTGATACTATATAGGAAACTCCTGCTCCTGACCAGCTCTGGGAATACAGGGCACTGTGTGACTCCATCCAGAAGTCACAGATTAAATCCTTTTATGTCTGTACTTAAGAGGACCAGGAGGGGTCAGGTTTGCAGCTATACTGCTCTTCCTCAGCAATAGGGCTAAGGTCTGAGCCTAAACACATTATAGAAATAATATATGTAGTTCAGATTCAGTGCCTAATACTTACTGAATTTGTTTGTAGTAGAGAAAAGGAAACCATGCTCTTCAAAGAATTTACTGATAAATCTGACCAACCAAACAAAAACACCTCCCTCTCTTTCAGTGGTATCTGGTATCAAGAGAAAAATAAATTGTTACTGTTCTGGCAAAGTGTTAGCAAGTCATCTCCAGGAACCTGATTCTCCTCCATGAACTGTGTGCTCAACTCTTACAGAAGTTAGAGAGCACAGAATATACAATCACTAGAATAGTTTGGATTGGGAGAGACCTTAAAGCTCATCCAGTTCCACCCCTTGCCATGGGCAGGGGATACCTTCCACTATCCCAGGTTGCTCCAAGCCTGGACTTGAACACTTCCAGGGATGCAGCACCCACAGGTTCTGTGCCAGGACCTCACCAACTTCACAGTGAAGAATTTCTTCCCAATATCCCATTTCCTGCTCTCTTTCAGTTCAAAGCCATTCCTTTGTCTTGTCACCTGTGTCAAGAGTCCCTCTCCAGCTCTGTTGGACCCTTTTTTGGTACTGGAAGGGACTCTAAGGTCTCCCCAAAGACTTCTCTTCTGCTGAACAGTCCCAAATACAGACAGATAAATACAGCATTTTTCAGGCTTGGCCACTGAACAGCAAACCTATCCAAGACTTTGGAAGTTTAGTCTTTTAAAGGGGAAAAACAGGACTCTAAAAAATTAATTTTCTAGGTCCTTGTTTCACACAAGTTCAAGTAATGAAAGGTAAATTAACAACCCACAGCCCATCTTTGACCTAACACATGACAACAAATTTTTGCCTACTGCCGTTTTTAATACTTGTTTGTTGTTTTGTTTTGTTTTTTTTTTTCGTAATTGTCAGAAAGGAGCTGATTGCCAGACTGGAACAAGTGGAAAAAGAAAGCATGGATGCTGCTCAGCTGGCTAAGGAGTATGCAGAACTGACAGAGGAGAACCGAACACTGAAGCTGGCCCAGACGCAGTGCGTGGAGCAGCTGGAAAAGCTCAGGATACAGTATCAAAAAAGACAGGGTTCCTCATAACTCCCAACTAGCTCATACAGGATTGGTCCTGTGCTGGAAAGAGATTTTAAAATAAAGATCTGTTTAATATGTTACAACACTTTACTACAGACACAGAGTATGTAGAAGTCTATATTTGATTTAATGCTTGCCTCCCAGTAGCTTAATGTAATGGATATTTCATCTGTTATATAATGGATGTTTTATTTCAAGTAACGTAATTGAACTTAATCTATCCCCAGTATATGTTCTAGTGGATCAGGTTTCTTTTCTAAACATATTTCTTCCAATTTAAGAAGATATGGACAGACTAGAAAATTATATAAATAGTCTCTGTGTTGGAAATTTGGATCATACTAAGGCATACGGCAGGGATAATGTTAATATATGGAATAAATGTATGTCAATTTTAGTTTGGTGAATTCTTTTTTAAATTATTTTCCTCATGCCTAAAGTGTTTGGAAGTTATCTTGAAGCAGATCTCTTCACTAGTAAAAACTATACTTCATGTCACCTTCACACTGTTGTATAAAATCTGAAAAATTGCACAGTAAAAATTGAAGTAACAAAATCATTTTTTATCAAACAGGTGCACTGCCAATGATAATTTGCAAGTTATAAAATTTAAAGGAAACTGATGTGATCAAACTTTCCTTCCTCAAGTGTAAAAATTACTTGAGTATCTTTTTATTGTACTTTTTGGCATGCAAGAAGTGAAATATTAAGGTAAGAATCATAGTTTCTTCATAGTTTCAACTGAGACTATGTCAGTAAAATGATTGTGAGGATCTTTTGTTCTTATTTTCTTGTCTATTTTGAAACATAAGTGGCTGTAACTAGGGACAGGAGCTCTGTGATGCACAACTGGGAAGTAAAATGTCAATTTTACTTACTCTATTTATCCCTGTATTTTCTTCGATCAACTTAAAGATCTTCGTTATACTTCCATTTCTATTCATACAGCAGTTTTTTTCATTGAAAGTGGATGTAGAAAAGTTGTTTTGTGTTCTGAATGTTCTCAAATCACCTGGTATTTTAAACTCTGCTTGACAGACGAAGCATGTTACATCTTCATGAGCTTGGAATTCAATTTATTGTGTTGTTAGTATTGAAATGTGTCTTACTAATTGAAAATTATGAATTAAGATTTGCACCAGGACTTAAGCTTTGATTATTATCATTAATGTATCACAAAAATGGAATTTCATGTTAATCAGAACAATTCCTGGCAGCAAAGGGGACAAAAAAATAATCACAAGCCGCCTGTAATTTTTCTGTGCTAATTGCCTACAGTATTCCCTGCAGCACAGGTGTGAAAACTGGCTCTGTGTTACTCCAAGCACCTGGCACTGCAGCAGGAGAGCATGAAGAGGCAGCAGGAGAGGATAACCTTGTTCCCACATCTCCTCCTGAGCTGCCAGGGCAGCGTCAGCATCCAAACCTGGCACTGCTTCCTGCTGTACCTGGGAAATCACCACTCTTGAGGCATGGCTTCCTACTGGGATGCTCCCTGAGCAGTGTAGCACTGTGTTTATTCCTCTTATTATCTGAGGATACAATTTTCATTGTACCTTGTGGAAACTGAGGAGGGGAAAAAAAAAACATACTTAATAAAAACCACTTGGAATACCGGGCCTGGAAGTGCTGAAAAGCCTTGTTTGAGTTTTGCACTGATGAGAACATAACTTGAAGAGAAATTAGAGCTTTGCTTTGAGCACAGAACACCACAGAAACTAGAATGTACTTTTTTTGCCTGTGTTTATGTGTTTTGAACAAGAGAATTCTCATTTTAAAATAGTTTTACATTTTAGTAAAAGGTTTTTCCATCTAGCCTTGAAAACATCATCCAGTCGGATGATTTCTGTGAATTCACTGAAAACCATATAAAGTACATAAAATCAGTTTATTTACAGACTGGTTTTGGATGCAAATGGATCAGACAGCAGACGTTTACTTACAAAAAACTGCTCACCTTGAAATTTTCTATTTAAGTGCAGTCACTATATATCAGAAAAATAACAGACCATTTGCTGGGAGAAAAACCTGAGGCAGAGCTGTAGTCAGGTGGAGAAGGAAAGCTGGGTCTCATTTGTGACAATCAGCACTTAGAGAATAGTCAGGGAGTATGTTTTTCCTAACCTGTAGGTACTGACCAGTATAGAAGAATTCAAGAAATATTTTACAGATGTGCAGACACCAAATTTTTGGTGTGGTCCAGCCTGGCAGCCTGGATAAATATGAAATTCTTAAACCATCCCAAACTAATTTAAGTCAAATATTTATATTCAGCTTGGACTGTAGCTATATATGCAATCAAATTTTCCTCCTGCTTTTAGCTATGGTGAAAGTAAAAAATAACAGCCTTGTATGAACATATTTGCCAGCATGCATGCTCATGTGTCTGAGAGAAGGGACTCAGAGAAATTGTATCGCAAAACAAATGAGTAAAACTGACATAGAAGTACCAAGGAAGAAAAATGGAAGTGTCTCCTGAAAACTATTTTTAAAAGAAAAAATATTTGGGGAAGTGGGATTCAAAGGCAGTAAGGTAGGGAAATGGAATTTTCCAAAAATATTCATAGGCAAGTTAAATTACAATTTAGCATAGTCAGCATAACGCAGAAAATCGTCCAGGTTGAAAAAAGAGTGAAGGTAACTGGAACAACCTTCTGACAGGTAACTACTGTATCTATCATCGATCTCTTGATTTGTTTATCAAGAGCATAATAGTGAGAAATATTTTCACATTCAGTAAGTCTGTTTTGTCATGCTGAGTTTTTCTCTAGATACAGTGGAGCTCTGCTGACTAAATAGCTGAAATTAAGCTTTTTTAATGAAGCATTGATCATACTGATCCTGTATTTGCCACATAAACAATGTGGTTTGTGTTCTGGTTGAAGTGATCTGCATGTTAGGTCCTGTTGTATGTATCACACTATAAAAACAAGTTGTATACAATTATTTCAAAGATGGTTTTACATCGTATTTCTATTTATGCCCAAGAACTTAGCAGCCAGTTTTTGAAACCAAGTACCAGTAAAAGGTTTAATTCTACAACATGTCACTACAACCTGTGAGAACTGCAGTTGTATAACAGACAAAGTGTATTTCTTGCTGTTGTACAGGTTATTCAGGTTAGTAGAAGTAAACATGCCACTACCATGGTAAATGCATTTGCTTCAAAAACCACTTAAGGCACAGTGAAGTACGTGGGTTTAAAATAAAAACGAGACCTGTGCTTTCCATTTTCTATCATTGCTAACTAACTTCCTTCCATCGTAAAGAATGCTGAGCAAACTCAATTTAAGGCTTCCAGTTAGCAAGGATATGACTCATGCGGTCTTGAAACAGCCAGAGCCAAGGGTGACTTGACACTCAGAAAGTCTGGAAGATGAGGAGCTGTGAGTTTGAGTTCAGTGCCTTTAAAAAAAAAATGTTTCCCTTTCCAGGATTATATCTATTCTGTCTGGTTTTATGAATTAATGATCTTTAGAAGCATGTCACCTTCCACCAGGGGCTTTGTTGCCATTTAGGCCTTTGTGAGGATTACACACTGTTAAGAGTGGGGACAGGTGGGACACAGAGGTGTTCTCAGCCTTCCTTTGGGTTGTGTGGTTGGGGAGCTCTGACACATGACCCTTTGCTGCTTCATCTCCAGTCACAGGACACCTTGCAGAAATGAGCTAGTCACAGTAATAATCATGAAGCCACTTGGTGTCTTTCCCTACCTAAAACTCTTTCCTTGACTAACACATGAAGTGGAAGTGTCTAAAGGAACAGGGCACACTTGTCTGGAGGAATCTTGCCGATGTGCAATGGTGGAAGAATAGGGCTGCATAGGGAAAGGAAGAATAGGGAAAGGAAGCTTGGTCCAGGCACTGATGTAACAGGAGGAGCACTGGCCACGTGCAGCAGGATTGTGAGGAGAGCTGACAAAACCTGGGTGCTGCCATGACTTTTCTCTCTCATCCTCATACTTCCACAGTTGTACCTGTGCACCCACAGCTCTGAGGATCTTCTCCCTCCTGACACACACATGCAGGGATGATATGGTGATACTTATCCTTGGAAAACCCACGATGAAACTATTAATTGTCTTCATGACAGGCCTGGAAGGTGTGCAGCAATGAGAGACTAAGGCTGAACAAGTACCAAAAAGCTGGGCCCTGTTGTCCATCTTGATGTACTTCTCTGGGACAAGACCAGACACTGACTGCATGACTGCACCACGGTGCACTTTGTGGAGGGAGGGAGGGAGGGAAGGTAGCAAAGCATAGTTGGAGGGGCAGCTTCAACCTCACCATTTCCTTCACAGAGTCTCTCGGTTTTGGGATGCTAAACTGGGACTTATCAAGATGGTCTTTCAGATGCACACCAAAACTGTGACGCTGACACTTTAAATTCAAAGGAAATTATTTTATAAGAATGAAAAATCTACCTTGCTGGGGACAGTACCCATCACCTTTAGGTTCTTCAGTGCTCCTAAGAAGTAATGTCATGTGTTACTCATACCTGTATGAATGAAAGATGACAACCATTCACAAATCACTGTTGTCCTCAACCCAGGCTTCCTCCACTGCATGTGGAAAGCACAAGATTTAGTATACGAGTCACTCTGCTTTTCTACACACCAATTATCAGTTCCCCCTTCTAAACCTCAGTTCCTGTAATCCCCCCAATCCATCCCCATTCAGTAAGCAGCATCAGCCTAGAGCTCAGTTGTCTGACGATCTTGTGACATGGTCTGATGATCACCATATGCTCAAGGTGGTTTCCAAATGCTATGTATGATGTTTTGTGGTTCAGTGCTGGTATGTGGCAGCAAGGAATCCTACCAGCCTGCAGGTGCCTGCTGTGAGACATGCTTAGTTTCCTTGAACTGGTTAGAAAATATAAGAGTAAGTGGTCTGTGGATTTAGTTGTCTGAATCTTATACTAGATTTTAATACAGGAATTAGGGAAATGAAATGAGGATGTGTGTGCTGATGTAACAAATGTGCAGCCAGATGCCAAACTGTGCTTTGGGTGCTTAGAATGAGTTAAGTGATAAGAGAACTGTAAGTGATGGAAAGGAAGTAGGTACTGCTAGGAAGAGGAACTGATGAGTGAGCTGTTGCCTTCGCTGCTTGCTGTCTGCCTGCTTATGGCTTGCACCAATAGAATGTATAGACTGTTGTCCTTAGTTCAACAGAAAGAAGCTTTTGTTTGGATGTGTCCCAATGCTTTTCCAAGCCTAGTTTACACTAAAACTTTATCCTGGAATATTTGCTTCATTAAGGTTATGTTTTTTGTCAGTTCTGTCTAGAATTAACAGAGTTATAATGTGATGTCAGAGCATCGCAGATGGTTCTTCTACAGAAAGAGGAATAACCAGTATCAGGATATGACTATTCTGCTAATCATGGAATCACAGAAAATCTTGAGCTGGGAAGATCCCATAAGGGTCATTGAGCCCAATTCTATTCTAGCTGCTGTGTTTGTATAAGAGAGAAATAAAACCTTCATAAATAGCCTATGTAGAATAAAAACTGCACTGAAGCCAGAGCACTTCAGTACTAAAAGAACTGCTGCCCCACTGATGGTCTTTTGATGATTTCACTGCACAAGTAGACTTTGGTACCTTTATGAACTAGATCCCCAGTTTCCCACACAAAGGAGTAGCAGCAGTGTGATGTTCTGTGATTGAAAAACTTTCACCTCTGTTTTGTAACTTTCCTACAAGTGTATGACAAACCTCAAGGCTGCTTTGTGGCCACAGACTTTTCCATAGTCATTTATCACAGTGCTCTCCCCAGCTCGGGTCTTCGACTCTCCTATTCCTCTGCTGTGTGTGGACAGCTGAAATAAGTCAACTACTCTGAACTTTTTCAAGCTGTCAGAAGGAAATCCATCATTTAACGTTACCTGCTAAGAATCTTGACTGTCTTGTGGTCAGACCTTTTTGTATTCCTGGTCTGCATGTAAATCTGTATATATGTTAACTGATTAGATGTCAGTACAAAAAATAGAAACATTAGTGGAAGACAGAGGCACATTCTGACATACTCCTATGAATGCTGTTCTAAATAGTAGGGTGTTGTTCCTATTATTCAGTGTGTTCCCTCCATGGCTGTGAAAATAAAAGCCAGCTACTCACATATGAAGAAGTACTTCCTGATTAAATTATCTGTGCCAAGAATGTGAACACTTCTCTTTGAAATAATTTCAAAAAAGGAGTATTCTTTCAAACAAAAAAACCCAAACCACCCACATTACAGTTCCCAGCTAATATAAAATATATCCACCTATGCACTAACTGCTAAAATTGTGCTTAAATCTATTTATAACTCTTCAAATAGCTCTCACTAATTTACATTGGTGGAACAGTCCCTTACATTTGAGTGAGCTCCCTCTGGTGGGTAATGGGACATCATTATTACAAAGCAGAGATACATAGGAAAACATACAATTATGTTTGTCCAAGAGGGTTTTTTATATTTGTTTATAGCAAAATTTTTAATATAAATAGGTAAAGGTCAGTGTACAAATTTATCACTATCTGATCACATCTGAAACTACCCAAATAGTGATACCCAATATTCTAAAGACACTGGAGATACTTCAACAGAGGAATAGTTTTCAACAACACCTAACACTGAACAGCACCTAACAGAGGCACCTAAGTTAAATGAGTTCTGGCATTCTACAAAGGCTGAGAGAGCTCATAATTAAAAATTATTACCGAAACTGAAAGAGGGGAGGTTTAGGTGAGATATTTGGAAAAAATCCTTCTTTATGAGGGTTGTGAGGCCCTGGCACAGATAGCCCAGAGAAGCTGTGGCTGCCCCATCCCTGGAAGTGTTCAAGGAAAGGTTAGACAGAACTTAGAGAAACCTGGTCTGGTGGAAGGTGTCCTGCCCATGACAAGGGGAGTGGAACTGAATGATCTTCAAGGTCCCTTCCAACCTAAACCATTCTATGATTCTGTGATTCTATCAATTATATAATAGAATCTCTGTTTGCTGAAACTACTTTTGGAGTTCAGCAGGATTTATATGCCTAGACATCTGGCCTGTATGGCTTTTGACAGTACTGACTAACTGCAGGCAATCTGCAGTGCTTATTTAATGGTACAATAACTAAGAGTCAAATATGCCTTAAATAACACAGTACAGAACAAGCGACGAACGTGCTTCTTTTTTGCTGGTCAATTTTAATACGCCTTAAATCTCATACACCCTGGTATTAATGAGTGACCATGTCTAAAAGCAAGCACAAGTGCTCTCTTCATATTTTTCTCTTCGTGTTTAGGTTAAGTAATCTGAATAGGGGAAGTGTCAGGCTTCGGCAGAGTGTCCTAATGCATGGGCAAGGTTCCAACCACAGTTTGAGTTTCAACAACCTGAAGTGGTTGCACTGGAATATTAGGACTGCTTTGCCAGTAATGAATTTAGTGGCTCTTGAACATTCCACAGTCTATTTGAACAAACTTGTTTCTGAAAAATTTGGGCTCCTAGAACATGCTGAAAAGAAAAAGAGCAGAAAAAGCATGCTACTAAGTTTGGTCTTCTAGTTTAGCTGCTTCATAATTCACCTTAAATTAATAATAATAAAAATAAGTTTATGCTTTGTCATTTGGCTGAAACACGGTAAGAGGTAAAATTCTAGTTACACTGTATTTAAAGGTGAGACATCAAGACAAAATATAAGGAGGATTTTAATAAAGACACAATTTTTACTAGCAGTTTTTGAGACCTTTGTATCTCCTGAGTATGACTGTATGGGCAGTGTTTTCAGATGTTTATTATATTCTTCTAATCCTGTAAATTCTGTTCAAGGGAATTTCAACTCATAGTTTGATTGCCAGAGTAAATCTACCACTATATTACTGTCCAAAAGAAAATCATCACTGATTGTTTATCATGAGAAAGTGGCATTTAAAAGTGCTTAACATTGCTTTTGAAATGAAGGTGTCCAAGTCTAAATGAGCAAGACTGCCAGGTAAGAAGTCAGCAACACCGAAAAGGCACCACGTGGCAAACTGGATTTAGGCTCTGGTTCCAACAGCAGTTACCATGGGGCACTGTGCCTACATCAAACAAATCTCCGGAATGAAAACCTAACTTGAATCAATGAGTAGTTCCCACTGATTTGCCAATAGGACTATTCAAAGTAGGTTTTGAAGTGTTTTTCTGGATTGAGGCCAGAGAGATCAGTACCTCAGCTTGAACCTTGACTGTTTTGGGATTCTTTAGAATTTAATTACGTGCTTGGCGTTTTCAAACGCTGCTCTGCAACAGGGCCTTTCCATTGAGCTGCCTGTCAGGGGGCTGAAAAGATCTTCACAGCATCTATCAGCAGGGAGATGCTTACCTTGGTGTGGTAAGGTGCACACAAAGTCATCTTGCTGCAGCACCATGAGCTGGTCTGGATCCAGTTGCAGCTGCCATACAAGCCAGATGCTTGTAATGCAGAAGTGGTGAACAAAACATTTTCTTTGCCATTCCTGGTAAGCACATTTGTTCCTACTCTCACAGCTGCAGCCATGCCAACCCATATGAAGTGATTCTGTAGGGTCATTGTACGAAACTATATGAGTTTAGAAAGAAAAAAAGCAAGCAAACACAGAAGAAAGGTCAAGTATTTACAAAGCACTATAAAATACAGTTTGAAATAGTTCTTAACTAACAGCATAATACTACTAAAAATTTTAGAAATGCTCCTCTTGCTTTTTTTTTCCTTTTTTTTTTCTTTTTTGGGGGATAAAATGTAGCAGAAATACTGGACTAGGACAAGAATGCCTTGGGTGTCTGTCAGATGGGCCCCATTCCTCCTTTTCTCTCTCTTCATACACCCCTCCCTGTTCTTCCAGCAAGAGGAGATGTCAGATACTTCAAAGAGAAGATAGAGAAATAAAATGTTTCCCACAGCTGTGGTTGTGGCACCCTTTTGTTGGAGAAAGCACCATCTGCTTTTGATGTAGGAACTGGGCAGAGGAGGAGTGCTTGGGTTAAACTTGGGTCCTCTGCTCTCCACATGAATTACCACTTGAATTTGGATGTGTGATAAGCAAACGAAATTTTCAGTTTGCATGTGGTAAGTAAAGATGTAGAGCTAAAATATTTCCCAGCTGAATTTACTCTGTAACCCAAGAATTTTGATGCATTGGCAGCAATTCAGCACACAGATCTCTCTCCTCACAAATGCACACTTCACACGGGCATATATGGTCACAGACAATTTTGCTTGTGATTTCATCTTACAATTTGATTCTCCCATGCTGTAAATGCCATTCCTTTGGTCTTTATAAATTGTGAAGGAAAATATATCAAGTTCAAACACAAAATAATCCAGTATCTGGACCTAGGAAGGAGGAAGACTGCCTTTAAATTTGGCTTGAACTGTTACTATTCTGATTTGCTAATCAGAATCACCAATCAGTACTAATCAAAACCAAAGCTTTTCCTCCTTATTCCCTTCCCTTCCCTTCCCTTCCCTTCCCTTCCCTTCCCTTCCCTTCCCTTCCCTTCCCTTCCCTTCCCTTCCCTTCCCTTCCCTTCCCTTCCCTTCCCTTCCCTTCCCTTCCCTTCCCTTCCCTTCCCTTCCCTTCCCTTCCCCCTTCCTTTACTTTTTCTTTTCTCTTTTTTTTACCTGGTCAGGAGTATTAAAAGATATGCCTACTGAAGATAAGGAACTATGAGTGCCTTTATAAAATGTCAGATAGCAGTGAGTTCACACCTGTCATGACATGTATGACTGAATAAACAAAATTACTCTTTTGGCATTTGGAGGTTTTTGTCTGATGATGCATTTTCCTTTTTCAAGAGAAGGATTTACTTAACATCTCTCTGCTGCAAGCAGAGGATTTATGAAGCACATCATCTTCAGCTAGTCTCAGCCTTACTGGTGTGTAATTGAGGACTTTCATGTAAAAACAAATAAAAAATATTTATTAAACACATTTCTAAATACCATTTTAGTTAAAAGAGTCAGTGCCAGTTAAAGGATGAAATTAGAAGAAGAGGAGTAGTCTACACCGGGCTTAGATTGCTCATTGTGAAGTTTAAGTTGAGTTTTCAAAACTAAGTAGTATTTGCATAAGCAGCATGCAGTCTCCTGGGGCTTCAGTATCAGGGACTGGGTAATAGGGCTTTCTGAGTATTTTTTTTTTTAATAAACAAAAATTGATATGTTACATCATGCCAGACCTCACCTTTGAAAATTAAGACTGTACAAAGGTCTCCTCTAGCATCTGACAAGAACTTGGACAACACAGAAAATGCCCCAGTGAGATGTGAGCAACACAGGTCATATTATCTGGGGCTGATGCTGCCCTGGGAATGGGGTCAAGAGCAGAGAGTAAATGTTTGTTCAAACTTTAAGTGCCTGGGATAGAGATCTTTTATTTCTGCATTGAATATTTAGGTTTGTAGGGGTCTAGTCACCCACCAGCTGTGTCTCCATGCCCCTCTTTCCTTTCTTTTTTGTGAGGGTGGTCAGGCCCTGGCAGAGGTTTCCCAGAGGAGCTGGGGCTGCCCCATCCCTGGAAGTGTTCAAGGCCAGGTTGGATGGGGCTTGGAGAAACCTGGTCTAGTAGAAGCTGTTCCTGCCTATGGAAATGGCACTGGAACAAGATGATCTTTATGGTCCCTTCTAACCCAAACTATTCTATGGTTCTATGATTCACTAAAACTTGGCTCTCTGCACTCAAGTGCCTTCTTGGACTGCTCTTAAGACTGAGACTCCTGGTATTCTGAGTCATGTTTTGTGGATATAAAAATTACCTAAGGTTACTCAGGTTCTGAGTAGCATCAGCACCATATTATTCTGGCTTTGCTTGAAAAAGCCATCCCAGGAACCAACTACTTATCAACAAACTATTTTTCCAACCACACAAAGGTGGATATGGCACAGGCACAAACACAACACAGGAAAGGGATTTATGGTAAGTCTGTGAAGCTGCAGACTTTGCTCTCTTGAAGTTGGGGGGGTCTCATGTAAAGCCCCACTGTGGGCCACACACAGCACAGCAGGTTTGTGTCACCTCTGTTCCTTATGGAGTCACCTCCAAATTTTCAGGGCAAAGCAGAGCAAAGAGGCTGCTCCACAATTTGATTTGCTGAGTCTGCCTGTTGCTCTTCATGGAACTGGCAAAAAGCATCAAAGAAAGTATCAAAGCATCAAACTGGCAAAGCATCAAAGCCTGTTGTAGAGAACAGAAAATGTGGCCCTTTGTCACCAGGGCTCCAGAGGCAAGAAGAAGAAGCCAAAAAGATTTCAAACATGCAGGGTAAGTGCTCCTGCACCTCCAGAGAGCTCTAGTGCATTCAACAGTAAAAGCAGATCCAAATGGAAAATGAGACTGAAAGCACAATGGAAACATTCTTATTAAATAAACAAAACAAAACAAATAAAATTAAACTAAGCAACACTTTTTAAAAATATTATTATGTTTCTGCAATGAAGAAGTGTGAGACACAAACTGACAGCTGTCTATATTGTTTGGACAATTTTATTCAAGAAGAATTTGAGCTTTCTCAGGGTTCAACTTGCAGCTTCTTCCAACAAGTGGAAATCCTGAAGAAAGACAGCTGATAAGGGGCAGGACACTGCTTTCCTAACATGCTGAAGGAATGTTATTGCTTGGTGATCTGTACTAAGAAATGCAAGAAATGTACCCTACAAATAAGTTTTCTTATCTGCACTCTTTGACCTCCAGTAGGTTTTGATGATATCTCAGCTTAAGAACAGATTTAGCAGAGTAATAAAGATCTGGAAAGATGTGCACTATAGCCTCTGTGACAGTGGAATCTTTTGGAACTTCCTTGGAAAACTGTTTGGGACTGTTTCATTCTTGTGCAGTGAACAGGAGGAAAAAAACAAGTGCAGTGATTTCCTACCAATCCTCCTCTCCAGAGCCAGTCTGTAGGACCAAAAACCCCGGGACACATTTGCTGATTCATCTCCCGTGCTGCAGGAACTCCTGGAAACTCCAAGGAGGAACAGACCTCCATGGAAGCAAGGGAAGGAGAGAGGCAGGCATAGTGCCTGGGCTTCCTGGCATCCTTTGCTGTGCCCACTTTGCTCATTCACTCTGGACAGCTGATCTGCAGTGCTGGGGTTTTTTTCAGTTGCTACTCCAGGTGATTTCTTCCTTGCTCTTGTTACTAATTTTCTTTGAAGTTGGGCTATGCACTCTGTGAAGTCAGCTCCAGTTTCATCCTTCCTCCTGCCTAATTATTTCTGGAAACCCTGTGCACAGTTTAACCATCCATCACTGGTCTTAGCCAACAGCCCTTTTTGATAAAGCAGAAAAGTTTGATTTTAATGCTGTTTACTAACACTCTCAGGGTTGAACTTTTCTGTTACCCGTTCTCTGCTAGAATTTTTGTTTCTCATTTCCTTTTTTAAATTGAACAATTTCATTATGTTTTGCATTAGAACTGCTCTTACCTTCTGTCAGACAGCACTTTCTATAGAAAAATTAACTTAATACCCACATCAACGCTTTATTAAAAGAAAAAAAATATTTACTTGTAGCAACAGAGCTGTCTTAATTTATTAACAACCAATTAACTTTCTTAATGGGCAGCTTTTCCCTGACTGTAAGAGTTTGTTGCAATTAAGGACTTGTTTTATAATTATTCTTCTTCCCAATCTCTTACAGACTCGTTGATTTATTTTTTCCTCAATGGTTTTTTGAACTCCTTTTGTCTTCTTTTTTTAACTAACAGCAACAGGTTTTCTCCCTAATACATGCTTATTTCTCTCTCACAGCTTGTAGGGTGAGGAAAGGACTCTATCTCTGGTGTGTCTGCTCTGGCATTGATAGGAAAGCACCTTTCCTTTCTGGAACTCATTTTCACAGAAGTCTGTTTTCTGCTTTTATCTGATAATGGAAACATATTTTGTATTTCAACAGCTTCTGACTGTTGAAGTACAAAATATACCAACTTTAAATTCAACCTACAACAGGTCAACTTTTCTCAGCTCTTCTCATTTGTTTTCCAGAGAAGCTTTTGGTTAACTAATTCTAATTAATTCCATCGGTGGTTAAATTTTATGTTTTCACTATAAGGATATTCCAGGGCTTTATCTACCTAAATACTGTTTTTTTCCCTTTGGATGAAGCTTCATTATTAGATATATGTATACATACACACACACACACACACACACACACACACACTCCATAATACTTGCTCAACTATAATGGCCATGTAGCCAATGAATGAAGGGTATCTTGGATCTGGAAGTTAGCTAGCAGTTGACAACATATTGTATTTTGCTGTTTGAAACTCTGACAGTATCTGAAAAAGTTCAGTTTAATCCAAGCTAATTATCACATTTTTTATGGCCTGCTCCCCATTTTTTTATAATTCGTTAATTCCAAGCTTAAAACAATGCACATGGATTAAAATAAAATCCAGGTGATATCTTCAGAAGAGCAGCATTTGATCAACATAAACAGGCTATTATCTGGAGAACTAATGATCAGAAGGAGATGACAAGAACTAAGGAAAACTGATAATGGCAGTTTTGGTTTTTTGTGGCTTTTCAGTAATTTCTACCAAAATAATTCAAAGAATGCTCAGAGGAATGCAATAGAAAGTCTTATTAGCTTCAAAGACAGTGTCCCCACCACCAGAAAATAGGCTGAGGAAGTCAGAGGACACAGGCAGAGGATGAACCCTGATCTTGTCATATTGCAAATAGGTCCTTTCCCAGCAACTTTTGTAAAATTTTGAGAGTGGGGAGAGAGCAAACAATAAACAGAACCCTAGTGCTTGGGTACTGCAGCTCTCCACCTAAATCTCATACTTCTATTTTTGAGGTGAGGGACCAAGTCCTCTCTGTTTCCAGTGAGGTACCCCAACCAGAAGGCAAAGGGCTGCATTTTGTCAGAGGCCAGGCTTCACCTGTGCTCCCAGACTGAGGACACTGGAAATGCCACTCCTGCACCTCAAAACTCAAGCACTGCACTTAATCAGGGATGGGACAACAGTTTTCCTGGGCTGTGGCTGATCTGTGAATGCATAGCCAGGGGGAGGGGAAGATGCTCAGGTCAAAAAGGGAAGGATGGACCAAACAGAGCTGTGTGCAGGAGGACAAACAAGGAACATACTGCTTAGTTTTGCATTTTGGATGTAAGTGGAGGTCAGTTTTAGAAAACCAGGTGTATTTGTATACCTAGATATTCCCAGGCATATTTCCAAACTCCACCCGCAGAGCAGTATTTGCAGTTGTGCTACTCTGTCACCAGCCCAGGGCTGCTGTTTGAACTGCTTTATCAAATGCAGTGCTCCAAACACACCAGCTACTAGGAAGTTGCCTCCCTCTCCTTTCAGTCCAGTTAATATTTTACTTCTTCTAGCTCCCCAGGAGAATCACTGAAGAGCAATTCTTGCCAACAAAACCTATACTCTTTAATTTGGCAGCACAAGTTTCTGCTAATGTCTTTGCTGATTATTTATCTAGAGGCCCTGTCTAACCTGGGGGTAGAAGTGAAGGTGGGTGCACAGATCCCAGCTAATACAGTGACCTTTGCAAGGAAAGACACTGAGCACAGCAGGTCCCCCCAAGGCTGAGCTCTGAAAACCCCTGGAAAGTTCCTGGGATGTGCTCTGCTTTCCCAGGGGTCACTTGCTTTCCAACTAAGAGCCTTGAGGAACAGGCTCCCCAGAGCTGTGGTCATATGGCTAAGCCTGCCAGAGTTCAAGGAGCACTTGGACAACATTCCCAGGCACAGGATGGGATTCTTGGGGCTGCCCTGTGCAGAGTCGGGAGCTGGACTTCGAAGATCCTTTTGGATCGCTTCCCCCTAAGGATATTCTGTGATTCTATAATTCTATGATCATGCTTTTCCTTGGCAGAGACCTCCATCACAGGCTTTATCTGGTGAACATGCCGTCTTTCTTGATGGAGATAAATATATTCTTTATTATCATTCATCAGGGGATTTGTAGTACCAGTGGCATTGTGTCACCTTGCACACCAACTCATGACCTTCTGGTTGTCCATGTGTTCTGGTAAACCACAATTTCTGCAGCAGCAGCAGCAGACTGCTCTCCAATACACATTATTCTTCACACTACTCTTAAGATACATTGCAATTTAAGAAATGTCATGAAAATAATATGTGAATTTTATTTAAATATAATTTTATATTTTATACTGAAAATAACAAGATATGAGTTAAGAAGTTGCTTCCAATTGTTGATTTCTCTACTCTCACCAGCATCAGCAGTGTAAAAACTTGGCAGCAGTTAAATTCAAAAAACTGCACCACTTGTGATAATTGATAGTGTTATTTCAAAACCAGAAAGTACCTAGAAAATACAACTGATTCTTCAGTGGTTTTTTTCTGCTGCATCATTTCCACTGCAATTGGCAAATAACAAAAAACCCAAGCAGGCTGTTCATGTTCTGAGAAAAATAAGTTTTCCTTTGCCCTGTGCAACTGAGAACCTTTAAACCCAAATCTATAACACAATGTATATTTGAGAAGTTTCTAGAAAATGTTAAATGGTTATCGAAAGTATTTCTCACTTTATGCACTGGCAAGTATTGATATCAATGTCAGCCAACTTTATATTAATAGAAACATGTGAAGCTTAGTCATCAGGTCCTTACAAATACAACTGCTGGCAATATAAAAAGTTTAAAGTTTCTTGTTGGAAGAGCAGCTGCTAATACAAATCAACATGCCTGTGATGACACATGACCTCTCTCAGTCAAACAGGCAAGATTTGGACAATGAGACACAGAACGGGTAGAACCTCAAACTGTGTTTTATCTATAAATCACTTTACATTTCAGCTAATCTGAATGGATATTGATAGACAGGTTTAGAAGCCCCATATATGGCAAAGTTGCAAAAAAAGTGATTTTCCAAAGATGGTGAAATTGATCATTAATTATTGTTATTACACAAGAGCATTTTCCCAAACCTGGTTTTACAGAAAATATCCGTTACTCCTTGTTTTTTGAGATTAGCGTCTGGAAGTTTCCTTCTCATTCTGCTATATGGTTTCAGTTTGTTAAATCACATTGTGCCACCAATGAAACCACCGAGTGGTATTAAAATAGCACAGATCAGAACGACAGAGAAACATTTCTCTGACGTTTCCTGATATGCAACGGAACAGGGTATGTTTTGAATAGATTTTTAAAGGCTTGTTCACTCAGACCTTTAGTGGGGCAACTCTCTTACTTGTGTGCATGTGCTCTGTTAAATGTCTTAATCTTAGCAGAAAAGGGACTCAGCCCATACTATAATCCATTTTACTCTCTCTTTGAAGTATTTAACTCACAACCATAGAATTGTATAATTTTGCATAAATATTCCTTACATAGGCTATAAGTGCCAGTCCCAAAGCCTACATTTCCAGATGCAGAGGCAGTTGCTTTGCCTTCCCAAATGCTTCTGTTATATTTGTTATTTTACTTCAGAAACACTGTTGAAAATGCCCCTGTATTGTTCACCCTCATCCACACCTCATGATCTGTTAATAAGGCAGAAGTCGCCACTGTGTATTTACCTGCAATTTCTGCATGCATTTATTAAATTCAGAGAAAAACATCTAATTTTGATTCATCTAAGGCATGTGAGGGAGCACTCAGAGCTGAAGGCGTATGTCTTATCAGGTCCAAACCTTACTGTGCTCTGCCATGGCTGCAAGCAGAGATGTAAACAAGTTGACCCTAACTTGCAAAACTCCACCTGAACTCCAGAATCCCAAATATTCCAAGTCATTCTGAGGTGGAGGGACGTGAGAAGAAGTAGGTAATGTGCACAGGTACAACACACGGTGGAGAACATCATTGCCCCAGGGCATTTTGAGAGGTTAGTCAGCAGCAGATTGCTCTGCCATGCTCCTCCTCTGGATGCCCCAAGAGTAGCAGTGTGTTTGGCATAAGCAGGTAGAGAAGACTTCTCTGCAGGTCCTATAAATGGTCCCATCCTCTTAGAAAGGTTGTAAGGGCCCTTCCCTCCTGGGGAATCCACCCACCCACTGACAATAGTCTTACACAAAGCCTTACTACAACCAGCTACATAGTGGGACAGTCCTTGAGTCAATACAGCTGGAATTTGCTAGATAGATAAAAAGAGAAAAGAAATCTGGAGAAAAGAATCACAGTGGCACAGGAAATACTGAGAGAAAATTAATCTCCTAAGCAAAACAACAGTCAGGAATCACCTTACAAGAAACTCAAGTCTGTAGGTCTCCTTATCAGGAAGAAAGTGGGCAAAGAAGGACCCACAAAAACTGGATTCTCTCCCAGTCTTTTGGTAGTGTGGCAGCCCTTCAGTTCCTCTGCCATCCCTCCTTTTCCTCAACCTCCCAAACACATGCTGAGAAGTAAAGCAGCCACCTGGGAACTGGAAACCCTACGTGAGCTCTGCAAAGAAGAGATAGGGGCCAATTACAGGAAAGATACGAAATTTGCAAAGAAACTATCACCAATGTACTCACAGGCTTCTTTTCACCACTGCACTCAAGCCTAGCATATGTTTGATCTTTTTTGGATATCAAACCAGCCCCAAGGCATACCGTAACAGTAGGCTGCTGCACAAGTCCTGGATGTATTTTAGAAGCCTTCATTGACTTTTTCAGGTGTTTTTTTGCAGACTGTTTTGAAAAGGTCCCAGGATAGGTAAGTTCTGGTTGGAGAAGCACCCGGTCTCCAACAACACTCGAGACCTGCACTGTTATTAAGAGTGACATTTACATGTTTGTCTGGGAACAAAAAGCAAGCTTTAAAGTTGTTTGAATCATGCAAGAACACCACCAGAGATTTTTGCTGAGTAAATATGTGTTTCGCTAGAGGCATCTTGGCCTATTTCAGCCTTCTTTTAGTACTTCATCCCTGTTAAACAGAAGCTGAGGGAGGATCTTAGCAGGTAAAATACCAGAAAGGATGGTATAAAGATGATGGACATGGGCTCTTCTCAATGGCATCCAGTGACAGGCAACTGGCACAAACTGGAGCACAGGAGGCTCCATCTGAACATCAGGGAATTCCTTTCCACTGTAAAGGTGACCAAGCACTGGCACAGGTCTCTCAGAGAGGCTGTGGAGTCTCCATCCCTGCAGATACCAAAAAGGTTTATTTTTGATACCCAAAAGGTTTCTAAAAAAAGATCGTGATCCTCTTCCAGCCCTGGTACAAACAGACTCCCTAGGTGTGGATCCTGAGCTGTGCAAAGGAGAAAGAGGAAAAGTGCGAACAGTAAGAAAGTCTCTGATTATTGTGCGCTAAGATATACCTCATAAGACAAAAAAATTAGCTAGGAACCAAGTTATCAGGAAAAGACACTGTATAATCAGTTCCATCAGTTCTATAACAAGTTCCAGATTTGCAAGTGCACTTTCCAGTTGTCAGCTTGCTGTTTTCAGCAACTTTCATCTTCTGACAAGCACCAAACACTAGTTTGTGCATCATCCAACAATCTGGTTTTGAGAAGCTATCAGAGCCAGTACAGAGAATTGCAGGTTTATGTCTCTCTCTTTCTCTCTTCTTTCTCTTTTTTTTTTTCTTTTTGTTTTTAATTTTTATTTTTAACGTTCATGTTGATGGCAATATCTTCTTTTGTGTCTAATTTGCCCTAGGTTACTTTTTGCCGTGTATAGCAGTTTTGGTGACTTTCACAGAAGTAATCTGGAGATAAAATCAAAAGTAGAGTTAAAACTGGCCTCCTTTTCCCTTCAGTAGAGTTGTGTGCTTAAACCATGACTCATCATGACTTGCAGTCACACCCAGGCCCATGATGAGCTGACTGGCCAGTCTTGAGAACAGAAGGCAGTGCAGATAGACACAGCAGATGGGTGAAGGTTGGCTCCCTCCTCTTACTGGATCACCACAGTGACAAACAAACCAGCAATCACCCTGGTTTCTCAACTGAGGTTCAGCTTGGTAATGAGTCCCAGAAACTGAACAGCCTCTGTTGTGGGGCATTTTAATATGCAGCTCTAGACAATCACTTTTTCCTCTGTTACGACAAATGGGGAAATGTACAACCTCAGAAGAATAAATCACCTTTTCTGAAAGCTGTAACAGGAGAGTGACTGTGTCAAAGTCAAACTGTTTTCCTGGCAAGTCATTGTATGACCAATACATGAATAGCAGGTTACAATAAGAACCTTATGTTGTGAAATTAAAATTTAGTCAAGTGTTTGAATGTGTGGTACTCTTTCCTACTTTTGGCATGATTTCTAGCTTTAGCCAGGTGTTCAAATACATCATTCACTTTTGCAATCATTCTGTGTAGCACAAGCAAGGTGGGTGATCGTAAGGAAGAATTTATTTAAGCAAAAGAATAGCTTCATAAGGTACTTTTAAAAATTATGTTGTATCATACTCCAAAAGATGGGTTACTTTATGCCACAGTCAGACACCTCCAAAAGCAAATGCAATTTCATTGTGCTCTATTCTGGTCCTCATGTATTCACAGTAGCCTTCAGACAGCCTAGGTATAAGTCGTTCAGAAGCTTTCCACCAATAAATGTTAAAATATAATCTTTCTTCAGGCATTAGACTCAAAAAGAAAAGATACTTAATTTCTGTATTTTCTTTCAGAGTACTTGAACTGTTTCAGTCTGTTGCCTGAAAACCTAATCTTTTGAGTCATTTAACCAGTGTTTGTGTTGTTCATCAGTCTGTCTTGGTTGCGTCTGACCTCTGGGATGATTGCAATAAAAAACATTCAGTTTTTCTTTCTTTCCTTTCATCACTATGACTCAACATCCTTCTCCCCTCAAGGATATGACTACAGTTCATAGGGAATAGGTCCAAAGTTTCAACATTTCAAGTGTCTCACCCATAAATACTTTTGTCATTTAAGAAATCTCTGGGTACCTGTTTTTGCAGATAGACTGAACATTCCCTGTGTTATAATTTGGGGTGGGGAGGGTCAGCATTTTTCTAGAGGAGCAACAAACCAGTACTCCAGATAGCCCAGGTAATGAAGCACTAAGGAGCAGACTTGTGGGTTAAAGCAGTTCAGAGTGAAAGCAATAGCTAGATATGTGTGGGACTATTGCTCTACCAGAAATTAGCTCTCCTAAACTAAGCATATGCAGAGGGGTCATCCCAAATTGCTACTTCAGGAGACTCTCAACAGACTGTATTATAAATTAAAGAAAACAGATGGGTTCTTCCCACCCTAGTAGTTTGTTTTGTGGAGAGTTGACTCTTTTCCCCAGCATGACCCCCTTCACAGAGGACTACACATAGAAATGGTTGAGTCAGTTATGCATTTAGTCTGTGGTCCTGTGAATGCACATCCTCAGCCCCCTGAGCATCAGCTGCTTCATCAGATCTCCCTCCATCTTCCCAAACTCCTGGTGTTTCCATCAGTCCATGTGTGGATATGCATCTGGCTGAAAACTAAGAGCCTGTTGGTTTCAGTCTCAGTAGTTTTCTGCTGCAGGGATTTAATTCACCCAAAGCCCTCACAGGTGTGATCCCACAGCATTACTTGAGGCTGGAAACACTCACTGAGTGAGCCCTGCATGACATACTCTGGTTTTCCCACATGTACTTGCATTTCCTCACAGGGTTCAAGAGAGCTACTGTGTGAAAATGCCCGGTCTGGACAGCCTGGCTGCAGTAATTTCACTTCATCTCCTGAACACCTCTGGTCCTTTCCCAGATCAATCAGCTCAAGCATTGCTGTCTGACAAAATTATAGCCATTTACAGTGTTTACTCCAAGCTTCCAGGAAGGCAAATCCATTTTTCATCAATAAATCATTTTCCTTTTTAAAGTACCCTTATGAGGCTTTTTTAGCCGTCCTGCTGCAATTCTCATTCTTTGGTCTTTTTATACAGCTCCCCCAGCCTATCTAAGCAGACTTCTTTACTGCAGCCAGACACCTAGAAATTTGTTTCCCACCTTTTTGCCATTGTTTGCACATGGTTTATAACCCTTCTTATGGAATCAAAAGTAATTATCATTCTATTCAAGAGAAGAAATCTTTTTTTTTCCCATTGAAATCTTACTGCTAAATTTAAGGATGATGGTTTTAAAAATTACATCTGGGGGAAAAAAAAGTAATTAAAATTAAATCTGGAATTAAACCAGATTTAACCAAGATACTAATTTTCATTTTAAGATTTTATGTGAATCTGGACCATATTAGTTGTAGGTTTAAGAGACTCACCCTTACAAATGCATTTTAAAAAATAGTTTACTAGAATAGGTCTTACTTCTAGATGGAAAGCATTTTTTTTTTTTTTTTTTTTGTAAAGAGGGAATGCAAAAATATTTTCCTATGATTAACACCATGCTTTCCCAGGACGAACAAAAAGACTTTTGTAATCCAGAAACCACAAAAAATAAGCATGTGTGTTCCCAAGGATTAGAACAGTATTACAAACATGCAGCAGAAGACAGTATGGAAATAAATTCTAAAATAATGTATTCAAAGGCTTCAAAAACTATTTTAAAATAAGAGTCCATTTTTCAGTTCATACATATTGACACAGCCCCGAGGTTTCAATCACTTAGACACATACCACAGTAGCTCCTTGATAGCTCAATTTACAGTTAGAAAATGTTATCTAAATGTAGATTAGAAAACAGCTTTTGTGTTTGCAAGTTCACAGGAAGGAGTGGTTTGGCTTTTGTTTACGGGAATGTAAAATGGAGGAATCTTCCATATGATGCCTACAGAAGCCACGTTTGGTGTGGCCATATGTTCAACAGGATCATCAGCCACTGCCCTGCAAAACTATAAGATGGGCCTTCACCATCAATTTTTCCTAATGACTCCCCAGCACTTTTGCTGTGAAGGATTCTGGTGACAGCATCGCGCAGAACTATGTGGCCATGGGTTTAATCTGGGAGTTATGTCTCTGGCCTAACCCAGTTACACACAGTCCCACCACAAAAGGCATCTGCAAGAGGAGTTTCATCACACGTATCACAGACACCGGCCACAGAAAGGGAACAATTACCCCATGGAGATGCCTATCCAGTTCCATCAGCTACACAGGATCCTAGAGGAGTAGATTAGACTAGACAGCTAAATTTTAGATGGCTAAAGATAGGTGAGATGAATCTTACCTTTAGCCTTGGGATATGTCACAATTTACCTCTGGAGAATTTATTAGTCCATTTTCTATGGTAGGAAACCAGCTTCCCTATAGAAAGCACAAAAAGAGGGGACAAGGGCAGAAGAGAACACACTCAATATTAATGATGGCCTAAATATTCCACAGTATAGCCTGTGCCCTGTAGTCCAGACAACTGACCTGAAGATTAGAGCACTTTCATCTCTCTGGGCCAGCATCAATCCACAGAGCAGCCAGAGCTCAATGGATTGAGTTACAAACTGGTGGTAGCTGAGGCTGGAGCTTTTAGAGCACCAGAAACAGCACAGACAGCTACAGGCAGGCTTCACAAGGAATTAACAACATCTGATAGAACGGGACCGGAGACCCATTAGTGCCACCAATGTGTCAGAAAAATAAATATATTTCAAAAAAAAAAAAGGGACATTTTCCCTTGCTTTCTTCTGATGATAGTTATTATTTGTTATCATGCATGTTAATTTTGTGAACATTTATCACCAAAGTTTTTGTATTGCTTTAAATGCTTAAAACATTTATTATTCATCTGCAGGAAGATGGATGTCCTTGATTTTTAGCTTAGATTCCCAGATCTCCTTTTTACTGGTTTTACTTCTCCTTTTTAGGAAAAAAAATGGACTAGTTGTTCTTTTATTTTTCCTCTTCTAGTTGGGTCTAATTTCAATGTAGAAAGTACTTATGCAGTTCTTCAGTCTGACTATGAGTGAGAACCAAGCTGTTGCACTGTAACTTCACTCCCTATTGTGTGGGAAGTAAGAATTGCATCATCCCTAATATCCAGAACAGGAGATGAAGATCCCTTCTTGGTGGGTGTGGTCCAAGACTTTGTAGTCAATCTTTCAACCAAAGAAAGAGCTCCTTTTGTTTTGATTAATTTCTTCCCTCTTCTGTTTCCCTCTCTTCCCCACAAAAATCTTTGTGGAAGATTAAAAAAAACCCGAAAAACCTCAACTTTCAGTCTAGTAGTAGGTATTTTAAATCATATGCTTAAGCATTGTAAACATCTCATACTTCTGCAACTCAGTTTTTATCATCTAAAGAGTTATCTTTAAGCTCCCCTCTTCATGTGTGAGTACCAGGGGATTAGGAATTCCTGACACGTGTAAGAGTATGACAACTACAAGTCATAGAAAAAATTAAAAGCAGGCATAGGAACCCTGATACAGATACCTTTCAGTACTGTTAGTACCCAAATCTCAAGCCAAATGCTACTTTTTGGATATCATTACCTAACAGCTGTCCCTCAATTTAAATTCCAACAAATTGCTTACGTTATTTT
Source organism: Cinclus cinclus (assembly GCF_963662255.1). Classification (NCBI taxonomy): domain Eukaryota; kingdom Metazoa; phylum Chordata; class Aves; order Passeriformes; family Cinclidae; genus Cinclus; species Cinclus cinclus. The sequence goes on along the minus strand of NC_085047.1, from coordinate 16,383,994 downwards.
GTAACGCAACTCTTCGTACAGGTGAATACATTTGACCAACTAATAAATAAAAATAATTAAATTCTGCCTTCTTAACAAGGTGAAAGGCCATTAGCAAACAGACATTGAAGGAAAAGCTATATTAGCCTCTACCAAAACTGAAGGCCTACTGTAAAAACAGTTGAAGAAAGTTACACGACACTTAAATACAGCATAAAATAGTATGTCAGCCCACGAGCCCACAAAACCAACCTCTCAAAGGTAGACTAAATTGTTAAACCGGGTTAAAATGCCTTAAAAATGAAATTCCCATTAGCACTCTTGGCAGCGCATCATCTGCTGCCATGAGCGTTTTATTCGGGAGCTTCTGGAGGAGGCTGCCTTCACCGGTGGAAGGGAAGGGAAGGGAAGGGAAGGGAAGGGAAGGGAAGGGAAGGGAAGGGAAGGGAAGGGAAGGGAAGGGAAGGGAAGGGAAGGGAAGGGAAGGGAAGGGAAGGGAAGGGAAGGGAAGGGAAGGGAAGGGAAGGGAAGGGAAGGGAAGGGAAGGGGACCTGGCTCTCTGCAGCCGCCCCGTGCGCCGGTGGGGCCGCGCATGCGCAGCGCGCGGCGGTGTGGGCGGCCGCGCGCCGGCGGCGAGCGCCGTGTCCAATGGGCGCGCGGGGCGTGCGCGGGGCGTGCGCGCGCGGGGAGTTGGGGGGGTGGGGGGGACGGGGTGGCGCGCGGGCGGTGCTGCGGGCAGTCACCTGACGGCGCGCGCCGCAGTCGGGCCGCAGCCGGAGCCGGGAGCGGCCGGGCCCGGTTGGCGAGAGGGGACGGCGTGTAGGCGGCGGTGGGGCTGCCCTCCTCTCCTTTCCTCTCCGGCGGTGGGCACCGAGGTAAAGCCGAACCGGCCGCTGGCGGGGGAGCGCGCGGTGTGGGGTTGTCGGCGGGGTGTGCGAAGGCAGCGCCGCCCGGGCGGAGGGCGCGGTGAGGCGGGGGTCGTGGCGCGTGTCAGCGATGCGGCCTGTCCGCCCCCCGCAGCGCGCGCTGCCTGGCGCGGCCCGGCCCGTGCAGGGTCTGGGGTCCCGCCCGCGGGGGCTCCGGGGCGGTGGCGGAGATTCCTCGTCAGCGCGGGGCACCGGCTGTGCCCGGGCAGTGCGGCGGTGCGGGTGTTGCCCCCGAGAGCAGCGGGTGTTCCCCCCGCTTCCCCCGAGAGCGCTCCTCGCTCGGTGCCTCCTCGCCCCCGGCTCGCACGCGTGCCCTTGTGCCCCGCTGACACAGGCGTGACTCCCCCCACGCCGCTGTCCCCGGGACTGTGCGAAAGGGCCGGTTCAGCCCCCTGGGAAGTCGGTGGGAATCCCGCTCCGCCGAGGTGAGACGTGCTGCTTGGATTTGTTGCCTTTTTTTTTTTGCGGGGGGGGGGGGGGGGGAGCTGGGGAAAGTCTGTTTTAGACTGTAAACAACGAAATACAATTCCTGTCCGTCCTGTTCTGTGCGGCGAGATCCTCGGCGTGTTTTGGAGCTTGGTGAAAATGTAGTAATCACAAAAGAACAGTTACCCATTTTAGCCTGGCAGTAATCCCAAAATCATCTGCAACTCGGTCTTCCAAATCCTTACTGAACTAAAAAAGGAGGGAGAAAGTGTGCTAGCAGTAAAGATAACTGTATGCATAGTAAATTTTGACAGACACGTTAATTTGAAGCACTTGAGGAAGGCAGTTTATCTGTGTGAAAAGCATCTGGCTTCAGTGATGGAATAATTGCAATTCAGAAGCACTGTAAATTAAGGTGATGTGGCACTCAGAATGCTCTAGCATATAGAGTCACCTCTTCAATCTCAAGTATTACACCACACGGCAAGAAAAGGAACGATAATATTCCTGTCAACTTGATGAGTCTGAATTAGGGCATCTAAGGTAGACCACAAAATACGATTTGCAATATGAGTTTAACTGTAAAGGTGACTTAAATAGTATGTATAATTACTCTTGGATTCCCTAACTCAAGTGAGTAAGCCTGTGTGTACCTTAGCAAGCAGTGAGGCCCAAAATAGGCAGGTTTGCAGAGAGAAATAGTTGTCACTGAAAACTGAATACCCACTGTGTTTTTCAGAAGGGCTCCCTTTGACATGGCTTAGTAGATCTGGAAAAAAAACTGAAATCCCTTAGTGTTTGAAATTGTTGAGAACTTCTAGGGTGTGTTTTCCAATTTAGTGTAAAAAAGAGCCTGCTCTTGTTGTCTGGGTTCATCTTATGACGTGAATGAAAGCATAATAAATGGGGTGTTGGGGAAGTTTGCTTCACTAGCACATTCCTGATTTTAACCAAAATGCTGAAGTACCAGCTTCCATCAGCTGTATCCTTGAGTTTGTGTGTATAAAATGTGGAAGATCTTAATGTGTTAAATGTTTAATGGCTTTTAATAGGTTCTAAAATTCTCATGCGAAGGATATTTTGAATGCTAATAAGCATTCAGCCTTCCAATTTTGATAATTAAAATGTTTCTATAAGCACTTCATGGGTTTTCTTTAACCATAGTCCTGTCTGTCTCCCTGCACTGGGCATGCTGGTGTGGGGGCAAGGAAGAGGGGTAGGTCAGTCAGAGGGTTCACTCTTGTGACTGAATGCTGACATTTTAATTGTCCTGTAGAATTCGACCACTGGGAGTTTCATGGGGAAGGTTTTGGGGAGTAGGAAAAAAAAACCTGTGGTATTCATAATGTGAGTCCTGTTTATATGTAGTCCTTAGTTAAACCAGAGGTAGTGTGTTAATTGATGCAGGTGTGGGTAGGAACAAAACATTGAGTGAGCCAAAATTAACTGCTGAACCAACCATTAAGTTGTGTAGATTCAGCCTAGTGTGACCACAGTGGGGATAATGTGTGAGGATCCACCTGCAGCTTTCCCTGGCCCCACCTGTAATTCAGAGGTAAGCAGTCTGGAGAGGGGACTAAAAGTGATGGAAAGGCTTACTTTGCTGTAACAAATCATGGGCTGCATCACAAGTCACTGTTTCCAGCAGTATGCAGTGCTTTCCTGTTAAGGCCCTCTTGAGGGTGGAAGAAAGTTTTGGTTCTTGCTAAGTATGAAGGGAAAATGTAGTGTTTGGTATAAATGTGAGTTAGAAGGTCGGAGTAAGGCTCAACTGGCCGATCAGTTACTGAAGCTTTAAAAAGGGGAAAGTGTGCTGTGAAGGGTAAATTGACTTTAGAATCATTGGCGAAATACAAATAAATTGAGTTTAATCATTAAACATACATTGGAGGGGGGAAGAGGTGTAGCCTAGGGTATCAGTAACTCAGTGTCTTTAAATGAGAGCCTGTCTCTTAAAGAATATTCAGTTAATCTTAAAAATTGTGTTGAGATACATTGTTTGTGAATGACTTTATTTGAACTGTCAACATGATGTTTGTAGGTGTCTGGATTCCAGTCTTGGCCCACTGACAAATACTTGGATAAGTAGCTATATGGCATTTGCTCACTCTGTTCATGCTACTTTTAAGGTCATCAAATCACAGAATCCTGGAGTGGTTTGTGTTGGAAGGGACCTTAAAGACCATCCATTTCCAGCCCCCTGCCATGAGCAGGGATACTTTACACTAGATCAGGTTCATCCAAGCCTGTCCAGCCTGGCTTTGAACACTTCCAGGCATGGGACAGCTGCAGCAGCAGAACCTGCGCTAGGGTGTGACCACCCTCAGAGGGGAGAATTTTTCTAATAGCTAAGTCTGCCTCCTGTCTATTTGAAACCATTCCTCCTTGCCCTGTCAGTCCAGACCCTTGTCCAAAGTCCCTCTCTAGCTCTTGGAGCCCCTTTAGGCACTGGCAGGGGCTCTAAGGTCTCCCTGGAGCCATCTCCAGGCTGAGCACCCCCAGCTCTCCCAGCCTGTCTCAGAGCAGAGGGGCTCCAGCCCTAAGAGCATCTTTGTGTTCTTCTCTAGATTCATTCCAGAAGATCCATGTCTTTCTGATGTTGGGGTCCCCAGAGCTGGAGATCAGTATTTTATGTGGTGCCATCCAAAAATGGTTATTTACAGGTCAGCTAGTATGATCATGTCTTTTGACATTATATGCCAGACAGGTAATAGTCTATAGTTTCAGGATGGGAAGACTGAGACAGTTTGATGTGATCTGGTGGAGACCTTTACTAGTGCTTCTATCTGAAGCCTGGTCTAGTGCACATATATTTTTAATTTTTTTTTTATTTTTATATAGGTATTGTTAGTTCTGATAAACATGTGCTGTTCTGTTTTCATAGAAATGTTTCTGAAGTTCTTTCTTATTTATGTCTAAAATATTTGCAGATTTCTTTCAGTTTCACATGCTGTGAAGAACAGGTGTGGAAACAAATCAAAGCTAAACAGATAATATCAGAAATGATATTCTAAATGCAATTTCCAACCAATATTTTTTTGACCTGGCAATATAGCTGTTTCAGAGTTCTTTCAGGCTGTTTCTTGTGTCCTTCTAAGCTAAAATACACTAAATGGTTAATTTAGTATCCATAATAAATAATTTGACATATATACTCGTGAATTGATTGTGCTAGTCAGTCAGACACAGTTATTCATGTGGTTTGTTTAATTGTAGCAAAGAGTAGAATATGTAGGTCTTCGTACAAAGGCGTTTGTCCTTTAAGTAAAGGCAGGAGCTGACAACAGATTTTTAGTTGTGCATGCTTTACTTCTCCTAAGTGAATATTTTATTGTCTAACCTAGTTCTTATGTAAAAAAAAATAGTCAGTTTTTAGTTTTATTTTCGGGGTGTTGTGTTTGTGGTTATTTTTGTTGTTGATAGGTGCTTTGGGGTTTTGTTTAAAGTTCTTTAGAAAGTCTCTGCATCGTTATCTTTCCAGAGTAATTATCTTTGAATACCAGCACAACTGAAGGGGCTGTAAGTGATGAAATTTTTCAGAGGAGTTTCTGAAATCCCTTCAGACTTACTTCGTTTTTTAGCAGTGAAACAAAACAAATCCTGTAACGTGATTTTTATTTCTGATCCAAAAATTAAACAATTAGTGTAGTCTAAAATAAAGGGAAACTGCAGAGTAGTTTGGGGTTTATTTGGCTTTGGTACTGGCTTTGTCATAGTGTCAGAGGAAAACTTTTCAAACTTGTGCTCTTTGGAGAGTGTCTACATTTGGTTACATGGTATGAATCTCTTTTTTCTTTTTGAAACCCTGGCTTCTGGAAGCTTGTGACTACTGATGTTCTCGGGATCCCTCGTGCTCTCCTTCCCATATCCCAGCTTCTCATATAGCTTGCAAATACTGAGAAGTATGTATTCAGTCTTAAAGCCTGGAAAACAAATTAAGACTCTTAGCACAGACTTAAGACTTGCCAGACTTCCCATGATTCTTTTTAACACTCGCTTGTGACTTGACAAGAGTCCAAATGCAGTGTTTAAAATTATGCTACAAAAAGACAAACTAGTAATTTTTAAAAATCTCATTTATGTAATTAAGATGTCAAGAATATAATCCAGGTGTTGGACTAATAAAGAAGACAGTTCAGAATTATGACTATTAATAACTGAAGATTCAATGTACTTTTTTCCTAAAGGAGAAAGCATTGTTCTTCGGCAGCAAAGCTTGGTTTTTGCTGTTTTTAATCACTTTCCTCTTTTGCAGTCTTTTTGACTATGAAGCAATGAACATGCACACTAAAATGCTTGTTCATTCTTTGTCAGCATAATGTGAATCAGCAGCTATTAACCACTGTAGGCATTCATCTGTAATATAACTATTTCCTTAAAAGGAGAGATAGCTGGGGGCAAGGACAGAGAAATAAAACTGTAGAAAAAAAGCCTTTGCAGTATGTTTTTAATGAGCTGTGTCTTATCTAAACTGTCTTGTTTTAGCAGTAGTAAGTGGTAGCTGTCCCTTTGGACTTCACGTTTGTGGATGACAGAATTTTTTTCATAGGCTAAAGGAAATGTAAATGTCAACCCTAAGGGAACTGACAGAATTACTGACCTGCTGGAACTTAACTCAATAGATCAGCATAATAAGAGTAACACCATGAGTTTGAGGCTATATTTTTGAGGGTCTATAATTGTACTTTTTCCAATTGTTGAGGAATTTGAAGTGTTCTAAGAATACAGATATGTTAGAAGCATGGTGCTAACTGAACAGACTCTTATTGTTTGCTAAGTGGTAAATGAATCTTGCTAGTTTTATCATTTTGGTGATCAAAACTGAATTTACATCTGGGTGCCCAAGTTCAAGCAGCTTAGAGAGCAGTGACAGCCAAGGTGTGTCCTGCCTGGGTTCTGCAGTTACCAAGGGGAGCTTTGTTCTCTCTTATTTCAGAACTTCACCTGTGTACAAGTGACAGTGTGATTGCTAGAGGGGATTGATAGCCAGTGTGGTATTGATGGATGCTTGTTCACTAAGGAAGAGGGTTTTGTTTGCATTTTTAGTAATTTGGGTAACCTTTACCTGGATCATGTATGGGAATTGTATAGTAGTGCACATCAGAAAAAAGCCAAACACATGCAGAATGAGTTGATTTGGATGGTGGGGCTGCATAACTGATATCCCAGTCTAGAAATAAAAGGTTAGCTCTTATTTATAGGATTATCTGAACTCAATTTATTCACTGATGGAAAATAGGAGGCTTTTTGCTCTTTAAAAGAAAGCACTGAACTCATGGGATGTAATTTTTGTAACTCAGGTGGCGTTGCTTGGCTCCTGCTAGAACTATGGCTTACAACAGAAGGACCACAGGTCCATATTAGCTAGTTTATTGCTCCAGTTGCTCTTAGGTGTGCTACAATTGATGGTAACAAGGTAGATTACTGTGTTTTATTTGGCAGTGAGTCTTTGAGACAATTGTTAGGTTTGGATTCTAGATTGAGTTAAATATGGGTGCCTTTGGATGACACCTCTCTTTGTCAATGTTCAGCTGGTGATAAGGAAATTCCTGGTGACAGAGGCACAGTGAGATCCTGCTGGATAGGAGTAGCTGCTCTGCAAGGCTTACTGGAGTGCCAGGTCCTCAGCTGTCCAGGAGGAGAGGGGGAAGGTCAAATGATGTATGTGTCAAAACCTTCTCCAGTCTACTCTGCTTTTCAGTCTGCATTTCTTGAATTTGAAAAACCTGTAGTTTTCAAACTACGGGGGGGGGGAAGATTTGGAAGGCGAACTTTGTGGGGGTGGATCTGCCTCTGGATTTGGTGTTCCCATTTTATCTTGGTGACCATTAGATACTGGAATTTCATTTTCCAAGTCCTTGGATTTAGCACAAAGAGTTAAGATTGTGAAATGTAATAAGCTGTTTTTCCTGAAAGTCTAAGTCTTCAAAGTAGTAAAGGTGTGGCTGTCATTGATTTCCATGGGTTTCTGTGCTCGGATTTAGTATTTTTAATGACACTTGAAACATTCAGACTCAGAATGCTCAAAAAGCATGCTGGTAAACATGTACACAAATGTGTGTGCTTTTGTCAGCCTCAGTGACAAACTTGATGCCTTTTAGCTTCCTTGAACTCTTCTAGGACATTTGTTTGTCCACAGGATGTTGATTGTACTCTTACATGTGGTGGTGCTGAGCTTTGTGTAAAAGTTTGCTGAAAGTTTGTCTACCTTGTGTGGGATGTTTGTGTGGATGAGAAGTACATTACATTATTAGGAATTCTACTCTGGTATTCTGTTCCTATTCTTGTACTCTACCTGCACTGGGTACATTCCTCAGCAATGTTACCTGTTTTGTTACTATTTTTCTTATGTAACTTAGCAACAGCAATTCCTTATAGCTTTAACTGGTTTCAGAAGTCATGATCCTCATCTTTGGAATATTTTTTTTTTTAAATATCAATGGAGGGATTTTATGGTTTACCTAAGGATCTGTACCAAGTGACTCTTTAAAGCAGAGGTTGTGGTGGGAGGAAGTAAAGGATTTTGTATCTACCTTTATTCTACAGTCAGCTAGTAAAGAGCAGTGGTTGTTACCAGTTGTAAGCCATCAGATGAGCAAACCTGCAGCCTAATTTTAAAGTGCCTTACACTCATTGTACCTCACTATTTCCTTCCTGTAATAATATAATGAATGACTTTGAATGCATGAGAAAAATGAGCTGTGGATGAGATATGTATTTTACAATGAGTCCTGATAAGCATCTTGCTTTGGTCTCTATACTGTGTACTTAAACAAACATGTATTCCTTTTTTAAATGTGGTAGCAGTACTGATTTTCATTAAGATAAGTATTTATATGTTCTTCGGAAATAAATATGTGTGTATATATACACAGTCATTTGGATGTAGAAATGTCTAAATTCGCTGAAGATACGGTAGTTTTGCAGGTAACCACTGGGCATAATTTTCATAATTGCATACTAGTAGGGAGAAAAAAATGGAGTTACTTCTCTGTGGTAAAGCAGAATAAAGTTTTATAGCTGGTACTTAGGAGGAAATACTTCTGTCCTTTGTAAAACATTATTTATCTCAAGATCACTGATAAAGAATGAAAACTTTGTAGTAGCAGGCTTGGTTTTGTTCTCAAAGCAGAACTTGGCTGATTGTGCTTCAAGTGTTTATGTAGGTTTTATATTAGCAAGTGTGTATGCTTATGTTCATGTTTTTTTTTTAATTTTCAGTCTTGAGAGTGAGAGGTTACTAGGTGTGCAGGGTTTCAGATGAGAGGGATTTTAGAAATGCTATCAGTACTACTTTTCCTCCATGAGCTGAGGATTTGTACTAAGTTGAGCTTTCATGTTGTTACTTCTTTAATCCTTCCATCTTGTATTGTAAGAACTGTTTAAGTTTTGGAAGATCTTTTTATACCCTCCATATTTTTTATTGTAATATCTGTTATATAAATAACTTAAATAATACTCTTGCATGGGTTTTTTTTCTTAGTATCTTCTGCATTCAGTCACATGGTTGTTGGCACCTCCTTTGTGAGCAGTGATTTCGACATAGTCATCTGCTCATGGAATACTTTTCCGAGTTATCTGTGCTTGCTTTTAGTTTTCATTACTTGAAGGTTACTTTTAAAATACAAATATCGTTATAGGAGTTTTAGGCTGCTTTCCAAGGATACAATTTGTTATTGTTGTTTGTAGTATCAGTTTTCCTTTTTAATACCTGGTTACTGATGTTAATAATGTTAATGAGAGTAGAAAAAGGAACCTGATAAATAATACTTGTAGAAAATTAAATAATGTAAAATGGACAGAAAAGCCTAGAAGGCCTATCCTTATGATGGTTGCAGCACAAACTTCTAAGTTTAATTGAATTGTTTTCTCTACTTCATACCTTTTCCCCTCTCTGTCCACCCATTCATAAATAAAACTAATTTTAAGAATTGAGTGCTCTAGAAGAACAGTTATGGTAGAAGAGAAATTAAACAGTTTACAGAAGAGATGTACTTTTTCTCTTTGCTGTGACAGTAAACATTCTTGTTGTGGATGTGTGTACAGCAGATCTAGTTACAGAGAAGTTATTTTGTACTCACACTGCTGGGGAAAATCTGGTTGGCTGTCGTGACAGATACTATCATAAATGTGGTACTGTGCCCTTATTACTGAACTGGAAAACAGAATTCAGACATTGACAAGTTTGATCTCTGTTAGTTCTTAAGTGTAACATCTTCTTACAGTGGTTGTAATTTCTTTGGTTTTGTTTTCACAAACATTTTCAGTTTTCTGGTGCTTTACCTTTGGATTTCTTTTTATTGTATCTGACAGTACCTAAATTTTACAAAGATTGAGATGAATTTAGTGCTTGAGTGTAGTGTAGAGGTGGTGTTTTCTGCTTTTGTGGGGGGTTTTTTAAAGGTTCTCTTAAAGTTTGAAATGCTTATTAAATGCTGTATTTTATATTATGGATACCTCAAAATCTTGCCATCCTGTTTAAATATAGGGGGAACATAACCTGACTGATGAAGTCCTCACAATTAGGATGTACAACATTCTGTAAGAGTAAAGTGTTAAATTGAGTTATGCTCAAACTACGTATTTCATTCACCTCTCAAGAAACAGAAGGTAGTGTTTCAGTGTTGAAAGCTATTTTTTTTATTTTTTTTTTTGGGAAGCTCTCTCTTAAGTGCTCCAAGTAGTCCGCAAGCTGTTTTGAAAGGATAGTGTGTGCCTCACAGGGATAAGTGAGAAGGGTTAACTCTTCTCTGCATTCATTTGTCTGTATCTATAAAAATAAACTGGTGTTCATTTTAGCCTTCTGTGCTATGCAAGTATAATGAATGGAACTGGGTATTGGAATAGATTATTTCATCAGGAGAAGCCCAAAAGCACCATATATGATGTGTGTTGTCTGTCTGAAGGTTCTTTCTTCAAAGAAGATAGAAATAAAGAACACTTTAAGGCTTGTGTTTAACTATAGTCTCCCTCATGAGTTTTGCCTGAGTGTTCACCCAGAATATGTCCTCATCTATAATACTTCCCTGCGCCCCCTAACACTGCGGATTTAGTCTTCAATTTTTCTCTTTAGTCCTTTGTTCCTTTTTGGTGTTTTGGGGTTTTTTTTTACCTTGTAACAAATACAGAGTTATACTTTGTGTGCTGTAAGATGTGAGCAATATGATAAGTTAGGCTATAGAGCAATCCAGTTAGGAATATATAATTTATATTGCACGTTACTTGTCATAAGCTCTTCAAAAAGTAGAATTTCATGAAAAGCTGTTCCATGAGGAATTTTGTTCACATGTAAATTGACTGAAAATCAAATATTTCCTAAGTTAATGAGTCTGTAGTCTTGTTATTAGGTATATGAAAACATTTAAACTGTCTCCTTCCAAAAATAAGCCCTTTAGGATAAACAGCGCATGGTATATAGCAATTTTCTCTACCACTTCTTAGAGGAGAAAACTCTTGTTTGTGGAACTTTTGGGATTTTCCCCTCAAAACTTTTGTTTTCACCATACATTTGTACATTTTGTTACTGAAGTTGAGCATACAGTGTTCCATAAGGGTGTGGGAAGGTCAGGTAATGCTGATGTGCTGTGCACTTCACTGGGGTGCAGACTAGTACTGTGCTGCTATTGCCACTGGAAATGGGGATCTTTTTCTTCCCTCTTTCTGTTCAGAAGTTCACTCAAAATGCCTGTGTGCCATGAAAATAGCTTGAGCAGTGAGTAACCAGGAGCACAGCTGGCAGCGTGGTTGCTTCTTTTCCACGGTGTGTTTAAATGTGGCCATGTCCTCTGCGCACCCAAGGTTGTGAAAGTTTCCCCACATCTGAAACCTGAGGATGTGCACTGGCTACACTTTTATTATTGTTGGGAGCTGGCAGATGGCAACAACCTCTGTTGAGCAATAGAAGGATGAGGTAGTCCCATGTCAGCTGAAGTGAGTCTCCACAGCTGTGCTCAATTACAGGAACTCTGGGGTCAAGTGTAATCTGAATGCTTGGTTTGTTAAGGTATAACGTGTCCTAGTCATACCATGTTTTCATTGCAGGATAGTTCCAAATCTGACTTAAGTGGTTTCTTGATTGAGCAAGGGCACTTCTTAATAATAGTTTTTCTTCCTTTTAATTTGGAAGAAGGTTCAATTGAAAGTGAAATACAGTGTAAAGATCAGACTTGGAAATACTTTCAAACTTTGTACTCTCTAGCAGAGCTGCCTTCTCCCTAGTATTTTTTTTCTGCAAATTTAGGAATCTTCAGAACCATTATGAGTTATATGTTTCAAGGTTTTAAATACTGTATACCTTTAACTGTTGTTTATTATCCAATGAATACTTTTCTTTGAGAATTTTGTCAGAAAGATGGTTTTCCATTGCCAGGTGATCTGAATCATAATGATCCATGTAACAAGTGTGACAAATCAATTAGTCATGAACAGAAAAGGGGAGAAAAATTTGCATTAAGTCAGGTAGGGAATTAAAATTTAAGAATGAAACCTACTAGAGAGAAAATTGATATTTTACCAGTGCTTGATTGGTTTAGCAGACAAAATACTTTTGAAAGAAGATAGAACACATATTTTAGTCTGCACTAGGTGAATCAGTAAACAGAAGTAGCTCACATAGTATTTTGGTGAATTTTAGTGTAATGAATCTGTTTTATTTCTCTACATTTTCTTAGTGTTGAAGTTAGAATATACCAGTTACTAAGAGTGAAAGCCTAGATAATTTCTAGGTGTTACAGTAAATTTATTTCCCTGAATCACTTGACAAGGAAAGAACTGTTCTTTTGCTGAAGTCCATTTTGTGGTCTGAGACTACAAAAGCAGTGTTAAGATGTACATATCAAGGTTTGGGTACTTTGTTCACAAGCGTGTATTCATTTGAAGAAGAATTAGGCCAAGGCAGTGCATGTTTAACATGCTCGTGTTTCAGTACCAATAGATTCCTGTTGGACATGACTTTCACCAGGTACTGTTGTTGTTTCTTTGCTCCCCGAGGTCTGAAGCACAGAAGCATGCTTTCCACTGAGCCTCACACTACCAGCTGTGATACAGAATGTCTCTAAGTGAGAACAACAGTGTGGTGTTTGCCTATGAATCTTCAGTGCACAGTACCAATGTACTCCTCAGCCTTGATGACCAGCGAAAGCAAGATATCCTTTGTGATGTTACAATTCTAGTGGAAGATCAGCGATTTCGGGCTCACAAAGCTGTGCTTGCAGCTTGCAGCAGTTACTTCCTTTCAAGAATTGTGGGTCAGGTGGACGCTGATCTTATCATCACTTTACCGGAAGAGGTGAGTGTCACTCCCTTCTGCATTTTACCTGCCAGTGCTTCTAGCCTGCTTTGTTCAGTTCTCCTTTATGGTAGGCTGGGGTTTAACTGACAGGGGATTTAAGAGCTGAAAGAGACCAGCCTACAATCTGGGATACCAAAAATATTTTTTGAATTCGAGTACTTCATATATATCTTGTAAAGGCTAAGTACTGTCGTCTTGGTCTAGGGTCTGTTGGTTTCTTGCAAGGGTTTTTATTCTTTGACTTTCATCCCAAATAAAAATTAAATAAATGACTACTGCAGGAGTTGCTTTTCTAGATCAGTCACACTAACAGTCTTTTTAGGGCTTTTTTCTTGTTTGAGCATAGCTAGTTAGAAATGAGTAAGAGAAAGTGAAAGGAGTGGAGTGTTTGTCCCCTCTTGATCCTTGCAGTTCTTGCAGTATTTGTTTCTCCCTTAAACAGCAAGAAGGCACAGTTTTAAAATACCACTGTATTTTTTTCTTTCAGTTTCATGTATGAATGCTACTTATTTGTAAAGCCATTTTAATGTTTTGTTATCTACGCTAAGTCTGAAGACATCTTGACAGCTCACGGAAAAACTCTTTTACATTCTACTTCCCCACATTATAAAGGATGAATTAATGTGGTGGTGTAATTTCCAGAGCATATTTCAAATACTATTTTAAGAATTCTTTAGGTAGGTCATAAGAGTTTACAATTTTAAAGAACTAGTCTCTGTGCAGATCTCATCAACTTCCTTTCATGTGTAGTGTTCTTTAAAAAGACCATACCAAACAACTACTAAGAAAAACAAAGTAAACTAACCTTCAACTGATTCTTAAATTGAATTGCATGAATAATTCATTATTTTTGCTGGCAGAAGGATTCAGTGTAATTAATGCATTGATATAGTGCTTTATTTAGCCTAAAATACTGTTCATTTCAGTAAAGATGGGGAGCAGAGTGTGAACTTGAATTTAAGTATTAATAGTGGACATAAATACTTATTTAATAGCGGACATAAATGCTGCTTTATTTATTTGCAGAGAAAAGGCTGAAGGAAGTGTTATGTAGTTGGTAATTGTGGGATTTTTGTGGCTTTCTACTTGGTTCCTTAGACATTTTTTTCAAGTGCAGAAGGTCTTGTGCAGTTTCTCATGATACAGTTTTTGTTTCTCTGTGGATTCCCTGATAGGCAGCTGTTGTGAAAACATAAATGTTCAGTTAAAATCACTTGCTCTAAAGGGGCTTTAAACTGAGAATTCTGTTTGGTGTACAGTTTTTGAGTGCATTTCTTCAAATCTGTGGGAGTAAGAAAGGAGTAGGCAGCAGTAGTAGTAAATAATCGTATGTGGTCAAACTCCATTTTTTCAATTTTTTTTTTTTTTTTTTTTTTTTACATCAGTGGTGCGTAAGACTAAGTGATTAACAGTAATTGGACTTCAAAAACTACAATTAAATACCAGCAGCAAACTCCAGAGTAATTAATGTACAATTTGCTTTGAAATATATCTTTGTGAGGCTGGAATCTAGTTACTGGTTTTCAGCATACAGCAATATTTTTTCACTTTTAGAACATTTTATTAAGAGATTGATTGCAGTGAAGAAAACTGTTACAAAATGTACATGATAAAACTGTATCAGAAAAATTGCTTCAGAATGAGTTAGACCAGGTTTTCACCATGGAGCAAGTCTGCTGCTTTTGTCCTGTGCTGTCTTGTTGGCAGGACAGGTAAATTAGTGTATTTCTCTGATTAAATCCAAATTGACCGTACTACTGCTTTTTATGTTTGTTTCTGTAATAGGTAACACTTAAAGGATTTAGTCCTTTGCTTCAGTTTGCATATACAGCAAAACTTGTTTTAAATAAAGACAATGTGTCTGAAGTTTGCAAATGTGCAGAATTTTTGGGTGTACGCAACATTGAAGAGTCCTGCTTTCAGTTTCTCAAATTCAGATTTTTGGACTTTAAACTGGACCAGCAGCAATGTCCTAGGAAGAAATGTTGCACGCAACATTGTCAGAAAGCAAACACTAAAACTGGCAATGTGGATGATGGAGACCTAGAAATAAATTGTGAAGTAGAAGCACTTCTAGAAAAGGAATATAGTCAGATTCCTGGCACGAAGCCCTGTAAAGATGAAGAAAATGCTAAATCATCGCCCGTTCTCCAAGATAATGCCAATCAAAACTGTGATCCTGTACATTTAGAAAGGGGTAGTGCTTCCAGCTTATCTTCCCAATGCCCAAAGTATAGAAAATTCCAGAAAGCTTTCGGAAATGACAAAGTTCATACTTCAGAGTCCAACTCCAGTGTTAAAGATGTTCAGGTATCACCATTTTCAACTTCTCTTGAGAAGGAAACACCTGATAATGATGGCATACAAAAAGCTCAGGAGTGTGCACCTATGCAGCTGATCTCAAACTGTGAAGAGACTCAGGTAGAAATGGAAGAAGGGGAAGAAGGCATTCAGAAAAAAGAGGAGTCAAAGAAAGATTCTGTAACTCGGAATGTGTCATGTCCTGTGGAGAAAATGGATCTTGCTGCTTTCCCCCAAAACACTGCTGCACCTCATGGACCCAATTCTGTGTCAGTTTTACATAGTTGTGAGCAATATGGTAACTCAAATTTCAGTAGTATGCAAAACAACACAGTCTTAGCGGAAAAAACTGTGTCAAGTACTGGAGCTGGAAATGACAAAACTGAAAGTCAAGGTAACACATCTTCAAAGGTGGATTTGTGCATTAGGGAAGCCGCTAACATCACCTCAGCTGGAGATCGAAGCAGTGTGGAGAGGGAGATAGCAGAACAGCTGGCACAGGGGTTCTGGAGTGATATTCACAGCACAGATGCCTGTCAAATGCATCTACCACCTGCAGTTTCTAAAGAGTACTTGGAACCAGTGTACTCGGGGAAAAAATCAGAGTGTCCATGGCTGGGGATCAGGATTAGTGAAAGCCCTGAACCTTGCCCTCAGCGAACTTTTACAACACTGAATTCTGTTAACTGCCCCTTTATAAGCAACCTTAGTGCTGAAGGATGCTCCAACACCTCTGAAATGAACAGTGGAGATTATGTTCAGGGACAGCAACAAGAACAGTGTCCCTATAACTACGTGATAAGTTTGGGAGAGGATTCGGAGACTGACACTGAAGGAGACAGTGAATCCTGTTCAGCAAGAGAACAAGAATGTGAGGTAAGAACATCCTGATGTATCCTTTGTTTCCCAGTCTCCTAAGGCCCTAGTCGAACATCCACTTCTGAGTCTTCTGTGTTTTGTTGTTTTGGGGTTTTTTTTGTTCGTTAGGTTTTTTTGTTTTTTTTTTTTGTGGCTGCTTGTTTTAAAAAGTCTGGAACTGAAACTTTAAATAACCATTCAGAGGTTTATATGGAAGGTCACTGTTAATTCAGGGAGACTGAATTAAAATATGAAGCTATTTTTGGTCAGATACTGAAGTGTTAGATGCTTACACATTAGGTATTTTAAGATTTTTTTCTGGAACAACTGTCAGAAAAGTTTGAGTCTTAAATCAAGGCATGAAGGTTCATTTTTAGATTTTTTGTTTTTTCCTTTTGTCTGCTTCAGTTAGATTTAAGAAAACTAAACTTCTTGGAACCTTTGTATAATAGAAACTTACCAGTTTTCTTGGTTTTATTCTGGGCTGTGAGGTGAAGGTGGGAGATAAATGATACTTCAGATTTAATGTGAAGTCCAGTGACTATGTATTTAAGACTGTTTAATAATATCTCCTTCTCCAAGACTAAGGTGATTTTTGTTTTTCCAGCTGCAGTAATTATCTGGCACTTCCTTTCTTTGTTACTGCTTTAGTTATGGTTTAGACAGACATCATACAAGAGGAGTCTAATCCTAAAAGATATACCTGGAGCAATTTCTACCTCAGTTCTTAGAATCATAGAATTGCAGTGTAATCCTGCATGAGGGATCATTCAGTGTTACAAAAATTTAGTTGTTCTTAAAGCACTAGGGTTTTTATGTTTTCAAGGTGCAGGGCCTTACTGAGACTGAACATAAGTGGAGCCTGCCATCAATACATGGAATGCTAGAATAAAGGCCAGAATTTATTAAATATATTCCTCACCTTTATGTAATGGAGAAGATGGCTTCATGGCTGAGAACAGTCCTCTGGGGTTTTTTATTATTTTTTGCCTGTTCATCACCTGTAGTAGCAAATCAGAGAAAAGATTTGTCTGTGTTCTTTTTAAACTGTTTTCAGATCTTTCACCACAGTAAGGTAACATATTCTGCTACTTACTATACTCAAATGTGAGGATTAAAATAAAGTGTCTTTAGTTGGATACTCAAAAATCATAGTGATTATTTTGTAAAGGTAAATGTTTTTCAGTATTAACACTTTGTGATCTCAAATGCTTTTGTAGTTCAGGTATATAACAGTAGCAAAAGCCTGGTCCTCTCTCATCTCCAACACTAAGAAAGAAAAGACAAATATTCTAACTTCTGTATTTTAAGGAACTGCCTGTTTCAGATGAACTTTTCCTGCAGGAAAAAAAAAAAGCATAGGTATAAAAATGTATGAAGGATGCAGTCTTAATAGCAGCCTTGAGAAAACTTTAGACTACATTAGTGGGTCTTGATACCTGTTTAGTACCTCACCAAACTGTAAGTCCACTTCTTAGAGTATATCACCTGCATATTGGATGCACAAAGCTTTTATCCTACTCTGAATATGCATGTAAGGATCTAGTGTAAATGTGCAAATATTCTCTTGCTCCTGTAATTGAATCCCCAGGATTTTATGCCATCATCTGATGGTTATATTAGTTTGCTCTTGTCTCTGAGATGTAGGAAGAAAGATGGGTTGTGTGGTAAAGAATCCTTAAAATGGAAACTTGACTTGTTGGTGTTTGTGTATATCAGTTCCACCTTGGATTTACAAGTGTATCTCTCATTCTAGGTAAAACTGCCGTTTAATGCACAAAGGATTATTTCACTTTCCAGAAATGACTTCCAGTCGTTTCTGAAAATGCATAAATTAACTCCTGAACAATTGGACTGTATTCATGATATTCGAAGACGAAGTAAAAACAGAATTGCAGCACAGCGATGTCGCAAGAGAAAACTTGACTGCATACAAAATCTTGAGTCTGAAATTGAAAAACTGGTATGTATAAATATTCATTGCTGTTCTCATGTCTTTGTCTAAACATCTTGACTGTCTATCTGGCAGTAGATTGAGAGTGAGGTTGTTTACTACTTTTTCTACTCCAGCTTAAAAAACTTTATCAGTATTGTATAACTTCTTGATAGAGCAGTTCTAGATTTTTCTGAACCTTGCTCTAAAGTACAAACCTCTTTCCTTCTGCGGACTTGTTTCCATTCAAATAAAACATGCATCACAGCATAATTTTTGGTCAATTATGTTTCTGAAACCTATAAGCTTAGAATTTAATTGTACAGAATGTTTCCCAGACTGTTATCCTACACTGTTTTTGTCTCTTCCCCTTTCTTGCTTTGAGATTTTGTTCTTCAGCTCATGGTATTGCTCATGGTCAAGTTTGCAGTTGCACAATTGTTAGTTGTGTAAGTACTGTTCTTGGAACATGTCAACATGGCCTGGCAAACTGTTTCCTGAGTCTTGAATGTTAAAAATAAGACCCCTGCAGAAAGGTGGAAGATACAGAAGAACTTGGGAAGTTGCTTGCCTTTTTAGCAGTTGCATCAAGATTGTAGCTGAGGAATTGATGCATCCAGATTTCTCTGAAGCCATCTGTTAATATATTTTCTCCTCCTTAAGAAGGTAAAAAAAGATAAATATGTAGTTTAAGAGAAGTGTAGATAATCTGAGGTTAGGATTATGCAAAAATAGCAATGGCAATAAAATAGAGTGGCTTTTCAGAAAAATAAGTCTTTGACTCTCTCATCTCAGTTTCATAGTCAGCCATACCACGTGCACAAAACAGTTCAGTTGTTTAGGACTACTGTATTCTTATTGTTGTTCATGTAGCATTTGAGGCTTGGTGTACCTGAATTTGGTATCTTCATCAGCTGGAACATAGCAGTCATATTGCATCTTTTTTGACATCAAAGTGAAAAGGAAAATAAAATTAGAGCCAAGTGCCATGTGCTGGAAATTTATTTTCCCATGATCATCATCTTTCACTGCATCTACTCCTACTTCTGCAGTGAGGAGATCGGTTTTGAAGGAGAGAGTGCAGTGCCATAGAGCCCTGAGCTGAAAGAGCAGGCCATGCTCAGTGAAGAAGGTGGTTTGTGAGGGAGGTAATCAGGTGAATGTATTAATAATATCCTTACTGGAGAGAGAAGTTGCATTTCTGACATTTCAGAACTTTTTGCCTGGTTTTGTCATCATGTTGTCATTTCTGTTATGTAACTCTGTCGATATTTTGCAATACTTGGGCAGGGAATTAAAGGTTGATCTGCAAGATTAGACATGTGGTTGTTTGAGCCTAATAATTATAACATAATATCCTTCTTTCTTTTCTATGGACTTGTGCTGGAACAGACTGAATGTCTGCTGTTTGACAGGTAACACTGTGCAAGACCTAGATAATGAGTGTTGAATCTTGAGAACTGTGAGGTGAGGTCTGAGTTATATGAATCATTCTCTAGGCACAAACATGTTTCAGTTACTTTTTTTTTTTTTTACTGTGCTGATAAGTTTCTTAAGAAATACCTGAAGAGACCCTGTTTGGAGCTGTTGACTATGCCTGATAGCCACAGATCATCATATTTGTGTAAGTTGTACACAAATACAGAAATCTTAAGATCTGTCTAGGTGTGATTTTCTAGGTGGGTAGAAGAAAAGAGATGTCTCAGAAGGGCTGTGTGTGGTACATCCAGGTTGCTTCATGCATGATGGCACCTGCCTTGTTCCTGTTCTGTGGGTCAGTCATGTCTCAGACCTTTTGGACTTTGGTCTTCTCATGGTAACATCTGTAACGTGACTTCGAGAGGGAATAGAGTGGTGTAGCTATAGTTTGACAACTCTTGACGAGTAGATAATACTCTGTACTACCAGTTAGGAAATACCTTTTGGTGGAATTCCTCATCCTGGTTTCCAGTATGTGCAGCATGTTGTCTTGTATTAGTTTCTGTTTGGTGCTGCTTCAGTTTCTTTTTCTCTCAGAAGATGCTTGTGGTGTGTTTCCTGGAAAAATCCTATATTTGGAACAGACTGACCCCTGCCTGGCTAGAGGCTGGAGACTGACAGCTGGCAAGTAGCTTTTCTGACAAGCACCTTGGGGCCTGGGCAGGCTGACCATGGATCAGCAATATGTCCAGACTAAAGAAAAGGCCATCAGTGTCCTGGGCTGTGCAACAGGAGGGTAGTGGTTGTTACCTGTCTTGGCATGTGTAACACTGAATCTTTTCCTGGGTTTTCACCCCTCCTAGTTCCAGGAGCACAGTGATAGGCTGGAGCAAAGTTGGGTGAAGGCCACTGGGATGGCCAGGCCTGAAATAGTTCTGTGGTGAGAGTCAGAATAAATGTGGCTTCTGCCTGGAAAAGGGATGGGGAGACCTAATGGCTACCTGCCCACATTTGTCGGGCATTCCTTGAGGTTACACAGCCTTTGGTGGTGGAAGATCTTCAGACTTCCTGGGGGGAGTACTTGACAGCAAGAGAACAAGAGACGTGGCCTTAAATTACAAGGGAGGATTTCATCTGAATATAAAGAAAGGTTTTTTTTCTTCCAGTGGGGACAGGGAGTCAGTGAAGCAGTTTACCCTGTAAGGCTGTACATGCCCTGTCTTTGAGGGTTTTGTGGCATGACTGAGCAAAGCCCTGAGCAGCCTGATCTTACCTGATTTCTGACTTCGTTTTGAGCAGCCGGTCAACTACAGACCTGCTGAGGTACCTCCCCTACCAAGTGATTCTGTAAAACTGAAAATCTTATGTTAAGTTCTACTTATATTGAAGAAAAATATTGTTCAATGCTGAATCTGTTATCTGGGAGAGTTACCTTTGATGATGTCTCTTAATCTTCTGTACTGATGAAGTAATTTTTTTACCTCCCCATATAGTCTTTGCTTACTGACTTTTTAGGTGAATCTGGGTGTTCTTGTTGGTCACTAATGTTCAATATTTGAGAATACACAAGGGCTACTTAAGAAGATGTTGACTTGTTAGAAACAGCTCTTTCAGAGACTGTGTATATTCACATTCCTTGTACTTTCTCCTGTACAAAGGGATGACCCTGACTGAGCAGGGAGGTTGTACCAGATGACCAACTGTGGTCCCTTCCAACCTGACCCATCCTTTGATTTTTCACTTTGAAACTTTTAAAATGAGGGTACTTGCAAGGGGGAGCAGAGTAGAGGACAGCTGGTCTCAAGAAGCATTACTTTGCTGAGGATTCTGTAGCTGAGGAGGAGGATGTGTCATTGCTCCAAGAAAAATGTAATTGAGATCTTGTTATATATGTTATATCAGGGTGAGGTGTGTGAGCTAAGTACATTCTTTAGCAGAAGATTCAACTCTGTTTATTATAACCTCAAAACTAACTGACATTACTTTGTAGTATTAGTATAATGCTGATAAAATAAAACAATATTATTTAGATGTATTAACCTGTCAACAGCTTCAGAAGGGGAGTGAGAAATTTATGCTAGGATAACTATTTCTGAATGTTCATGTTTGTTTTAAATACCAGTCCAGATAATTTCATTAGTCCATGCTACACAGCTGAGTGCCTCTAACAGAATGGGAAAGAAGATTCTGATAAGTATTTGAAAACACCTGGAGGACAATGCAGGAATTGGACACAGGCAGCAAGGCTCCATGAGGGGGAAGTTCTGCTTGTCAAACCTGATTTCCTTGTATGACAGGTAACCCACCCAGCTGATCTAGGGAAGCCAGTAGATGCAATCCTCTTGAACTTCACCAAAGCTTTTGACAAGCTCCCTCAGAACCCTTCTGAACAAAATGTCCAGCCCACAGCTGGATAAACACATCATGGTGTGGGAGAGGAACTGGCTCATGAGTCAGGAACAAATGGTGACAGTGGCTGGGATGGCATCAGGTTGGCACTGGTCCCTGGTGGGGTTCTGCAGGGCTCCATCCTGAGCCCTGTGCTCCTCACCATCTTCATTAACAACCTGGACACAGGACTCAATGGAACACGCTGGCAGTTTGCCATTGACACGAAACTGGGAGGAGTTGTCAACTCCCTGAAGGGCAGAGAGGCCCTGCAGAGAGACCTGGACAAACTGGGGACTTGGACAATGACCAGCTGGGTGAAGATTAACGAGGGCACGTGCTGGATTCTGCTGTGGGACAGGGCAACCCTGGCTGTGTGTATGGAATGGGGAATGAGGGGCTGCAGAGCAGCACTGCAGAAAGGGACCTGGTGTTCCTGGTCCATGGCCAGCTGAACACGAGTCAGGAGTGCCCTGGCAGCCAGGAGGGACATCCATGTCCTGGGGGGCACCAGGACAGCATCACCAGCAGGGCAAGGGAGGGGATTGTCCTGCTCTGCTCTGCACTGGGGCAGCCTCACCTTGAACATTGTGTGCAGTTTTGGGCACCACGGTTTAAAAAGTGGCTTAATAAACCATTGGAGAGCATCCAAAGAAGGGTCATGAGGATGGGGAAAGGTCTGAAGGGGGGAAATCTTATGACTGTGGGCATTTGTTCTGTTTAGCCTGGAGAAAAGGAGACTGAGGGGAGACTTCATTGAGGTCTTCAACTGTTGCAATAATGCAGATGGGACTCAATTTCTTCATGCAGAAAAGCTCCTTCTTTATTCACATAACTCATTTTATACGGTTTTCATAGATTTCTGTGTTTAATTCCATTTGGCTAATAGTTTTCTTGCCACTCAATTCATTGGTTAGAAAGTGTTTGTGTGTGTACATGTTAAGATGCTCTCTATCTACAGGTGTTCACACTTCTGTGTAGATCCTCATGGGATAGATCTCTTATAACAGTGCAGCTATTCTCTACAAGAATAGGTTGTTTTGTTACCTGACTTTTCATTCCTCTGATTCTTATGGGAACTTACAGGCTTAACTGGTAATTCAGCAGAGCAAGGCCTGGTTTTATACGGCCTTTCTTTTATAATATCTTTATTTGTATGCAACATTCAACATCCTCAGAAGGGGCAGGTGCCACTCTCTTCTCTCTGTAACCAGTGACAAGACTCAAGGCAACAGCATAAAGCTGAGTCATGGGATGTTTAGGTTGGATATTAGGAAAAGTCTCTTCCCCCTCCCCCCCCCCCCCCCAGAGGGTGGTTGGACACTGTAGCAGACTCCCCAGGGCTGAGATCAAGAGTGTTTGGACAAAGTTCTCAGGCACAGGGTATGACTCTTAAGCGATCCTGTGCAGGCCCAGGAGTTGGATTCAGTGACTCTGATGGATCCTTTCCAGTGTGGCATATTTTATGATTAACAGCTGCTCCTAGTATGCTGACAAGTACAAATTAATTCTCAAAGTCCTCTTTCTACTAATTTTAGACAAAAAGAACTGGCAACAACTGTTCCTCTTGCCAAATGCTGCCTAAACTTAATCAGTTCTTTCAAAAAGAAGTTGTAGAAGTTGCAGTATGAGGTTTCTCTGCAAAAAGGGGATGTCAGGAGGAGTGAAAATAATAAAACTTTCCAGGA
Source organism: Cinclus cinclus (assembly GCF_963662255.1). NCBI lineage: Eukaryota > Metazoa > Chordata > Aves > Passeriformes > Cinclidae > Cinclus > Cinclus cinclus. The sequence continues at coordinate 16,360,786 of NC_085047.1, read as the reverse complement.
GTGAATTGACATAACAGCAGTTGTAACACATACTCCCTATGATTAGAACTTGAAAACTATTTCAAACTTTGCATGTCTTGAAAACTGTGTTTTCTTTTAATTAATTACAGAATTTAAAAAGTTTGTGTTGCAATATGTTTGGATTTGGGTTCTTTGTCCTTTTCATTCGACTTCTTCATGATGGTCTTGCTTGTTCCCTATCCTTCTTTGCCACTTCCTCATTTTTCTTTATTCAAAATGTTGCTTGTTTCCATGATTAGACATCTCAGTTATCAGTGTCTTTTCATCTTTAGCCAGTTCTGTCAGAAGCCTCAGAAAAATTCACAATGTTGAAGCCAAAAAAAAAAAGCTTAAATTATATTTTCTACTTGTTATTTATTAGTGAGTTGCTATCCTGCTTGTTGCCATGTGTTTGGACAATCCTGCTACATTATCTCTAGGTTGTCTATTCTTCAGCACATCTTACTTTACCTTTCCTAAAGTCTCTATCTAATTTAGGAACTATACTTAACTCCCCTGTTTATCCTATAGTGGATTTGGCACTTCTTGAGAATGGAAGTTGCTTTCACCTAGTGGAATAGTATCAATAATTAAAACGTAATGTTTGATTTTCAGCGTTTCAATTTTAAAATACAGAATTCTGTGAAGATTGCTTTGTGTTTTGTTGAATCATTGGTAATGGTTTGTGTTACCCTCTAGAACTAGTGCTTCAGCAGTATTTACAGTAAGTGCAACAAATGTTTCATTTGTTCAGTAACTCCAAATTACTCCTTTGTCTGCCAGCATGAGTTTGGAAAAAGCTGCGTATCTGAAAACCACATAAAATAGCTTAGCTGATGATACTTCCAGAGAGGTTAGGGTTGGCCTTTTGATATGTGTTTGATGGTGTTGCTGCTTACTTTGTTAATGTCAAATTACTTCTGTTTCAGCAGACCAGAGTATTCAAAGTCCTGTTTTAGCTTTGAGAGGAGCTTAAGTCCTAGTTTTTATGAAAATGTAGACTAAAACACGGTTTTTCTTTCTGCAGCAAAATGAGAAGGAGAATTTGCTGAAGGAAAGAAACCACATTTTATCAACTCTGGGTGAGACAAAGCAGAATCTGACTGGACTTTGCCAGCAGGTGTGTAAGGAAGCAGCCTTGAGTCAAGAGCAAATACAAATACTTGCAAAATATTCTTCTTCAGATTGTCCGCTCTCATTTTTGTTCCCAAAAAGAGAACAAACAGCTCCATCTGATAGTGAGCTTGTGGTACCAGCATCTGTAGAATCAGCAAATGGTCTTTCAGGTGTCACACCTACAGCTGAGCAGAGTTCCTGTTACCAGTGTGTCGAGAGCGCGTGCGAGGCCACGTACGATCGAGTACAAGAACCGCATCCAGTTCCTGCCAGAACGTTGGAGCAGACGTCGCTTGTGGAACCGTGTGGGCAGAGCAGTGGCATCACAGACTTCTGCCAGCAAATGACTGACAAATGCACTACAGATGAGTGAATCTCTCCTTCCCATTGCCAGCCTCTCAACATTGCAACTACAAGTGGGATTGAGCGTTATTGGAAAGTAACTTACTAAGTGAGAGAAAAGAGAAAAGTTTAATCTTTTGAAACTGTGTTGACAATTACATGGTCACCATTATTACTTTGCAAGCTTTGGGTTTGCTCTGTGTAGTTCCAGAATGCAATTTGTATGCGCCAGCCTTGGTGCTTTTTCTGTGTGGTGATGTCAAGGAGGGTTCAGGAAAGGTATTGGAAAGTACAAATTCCATGCACAGGTGCTTATTTATGAGGAAGTCTTGTTCAAGTATAGAGCAGCCTACTCTGATTTATGCCACAGTACTTAATGCCACTCAGCATTTTAAGGAAAGCCTCCTGACAGCTGTTTATGCACAATGACTTTTGTACCTGGAATTCTTCTGAGACTTTTTTTTCTCGGTCGACAAACCTTAAGAAGCGTGTATAGCTCTATAAATGTTAATTTGGTAGATGGGCTAAGTAACATGACAGGATGAGGAGATTCTGGAATAGCCCCTTCCCCGTGGCAGAGAAGACTTTTACTGTATTAAAGTAGTAGTCCACTACTACTACTAGTAGAATTGATTAGTAGGCTTTTATTGAATAAGTGCTTTTGCCTTGTCTCTGTAGCACAGAATTAAAAGAACTGGAGCAGCAGAGGTGCTGCCACATACTGCTCTCTTCTCTAAATTTAGTGGGAGGAATAACGTGCTGTGGAAGGCAGACATGTGAAACATCAAGAACGGTGCAGTTCTTGGATGAGTGTGCATTGGATCCTCTGGCATCTGAATCCCATAGGCTTATTAAAACTCACTGCTGTATTGTGACTTCCTGTCCTAGCACCTTCAAGCTTGCTGCTTGTATGTGGCAAGTTGGAATCAAAGTATTGTCAAAGTCTAAGGACAGACTTTTTTCTTTAAGGTATTCAGGCGCCGCATTTTTTTCTTTCAGTGCCTAACTGCCTAAAGTAAGTTACAAATATTTGTTCTCTGATCACTGGGACCAGTAAAGTTCTATTTCAGAATCAGTCTTCAGAATGCTTTATGGCTAAACCTGTAGTGTATTTTCAATGGCTTGTGCTATTAGCATAGATATATAAAAAGTTTATTGAAGAAATGAGCTGGAGATATTTCCTTTATTACTTTGTGAGGGAGAAATTCAGCTACTGAAAATAATCCCCATTTTCTAGATTTTTACATAGCAGTGGATGCATATTGTATACCAATGATGCTTTGGTATTTTGATGTTATTCTCACACCAGAACTAAGTATTGAACCTCACCACAGAAAACTTTGGGTTTGCTGGTTTACAAAACATGAAGAATCTTGTACAAGCCAGTGGAATTCTTCATTTCCTACCTCAGAATGTGTATTAGCTTTTTTGTGTCTTCGTGTGCATGTACAGTAGGCAGCAACTAAGCAAGGCCCTTGTAAATACTGCTTTTCAGTTTTACCTTGCAGTGAGACAAAACTTGTTCTTGGCAAGGCTCTTTTTTTTTCCTCCTCCCACCATCCATAGGTAACATAGCATTAATAAATACAGTAAGTCACTTATTTAAAACAAAAATTTTAAAATTGACAGATTTCAACAGGACTTCTCGTAACCAGCACATAACACAAATGACTACACTACCTCACCTATGGGACTGAAAGTTGATTCAAATCTCTAGTAAAATCTCTTGGATTTTCATCATATATCATTACTTTGTAAGGGAAAAAGTATGGATCATAGCTTGTATAAATCACAATACTTGCAGTAATTGAAATTCAGAAATAAATACTGCACGGCAGACGTCATGGTAATTGAATTGAAATTCTTTTAGATTGCTGTCATTGAGATATGATGATCCTTTATATATATTACTTTATGAAGCTCTCTGGGCTTTTCCTCCAGTTTCTGTAGGTTCCTGGTTAATTTAATCCTGTATCCCTCCTAGGCTGCCACCCTGGGAAGCATTTTGCTCTTATGTTTCCATTTTATATGAAAAGCAAACCAACAAGAAACAATCAAAAGAAAATTCCAAGCCCAAACCTCTACTGTTCATAACTACTCTCACTTTTAAAGCTGGTGATATTCTGAAATGACGTGGACAATGGCATTAAAGCATTGTCCTAATAGTGCACATAGTTGGAAATAGAATTCCCTGGGGTAAATCCTTGTCATAACAAGGTGGAGCATCTTTGTAGGGAGTGGCTGTCTGGGATATTATCCAGTGCCCAGAGCCCTGACACACTTGGCTGCAGGTGAAGTTTGAGGGTAGGTTTTTGCCTGACCAGCTGCATCTAAATAATTTTTTAAATATTTATTTAATACCATAGACCTACAAGTTGCATGTTGACTTCTATAAGCCTATATCATCAACTTGCAAATGTTAACGAATGAATGACAATTTTATGATACAGAATTCTCAGGAAAATTTTTTTTTTGGAGTTTGGTTTTATTTTTTTTTCCTTCCAGTGAAGAAATACTCAATTTTGAAATTGTAAAATACTTTGTTAAAGCATGTTATAAAATACTTTGGACAGATTGTCTTAAAGCCATAAGGGTATGATGGCATACAGATTGTAAAATAAACAGATAATTACAACAGTTGATTTTGTATTTTTCATAATTCAGTATTTTCTAAGTCTACAATAAAAACCACTATCCTTTCTACAAAGGCTTTTCTATTTTGTGTAAGTCCTCTGCTGTGAAAGTCTCTACTGGTGCATTATTCATTTATGTAGTACTGCTCAAACAGTTCTGAAAGCGGTACCAAAATAGTCTCTATGTAGTTTATAAGTTTAATGGGCCCAAACCACTATCTTAGGATTCTTCAGACAAAGCTGAAATCTAGTAATCTAGAGAGGTGATTGTACCAAAGTTGGGTATCTACTAAGCTACTCACAATATTTCCTCAGTAGAGTGTATTTTGTTCTACTGATTTTTTTTTTTTTTTTAAATTTCATATTCTTAAATACATGATTGTTCTTCTCAACCTACTGAAGATTAAATTTGCCACGTGGAACACCTGCTGTTTCATATGAATGGCAGAGCCAAGACAGGCAGAATTTAAAATAAAAACCCTAAAAATGGTTAACAAATAAGTAATGATTGAGAATAATTTTGCAGTACGACTAAGTTGAGTGTATCTTGTTAACTTGAGAAATAACATTTAAGGCTTTCTTGATATATGGTAATAGTCTAGTAAGAATTTAGTATGATGCTTTAACAAGGTTTCCTAATTTTTTACAATCTACTATTTCATGTTTATTGTGCAAGAGGAGATGGAGGGGAGAGACTTGGGAAGAAACAAGACTTGGTAATCAAAATAGAACCCCAGAGCTTTTATCTATTCAACTTCATTAACTTGTTAAAGGCTATAAATCTCAAGCTTTCAGGTGAACTGCCGTGATTTTGTTTAAAAGTATTTGGTGATGAGAGAGACTCAGAAGTTCGAAATCATATTGCAATTTTATTTATTGGCCCAGTGGTGATAATTCAGAAGATACATTTCATGTCAGCCTGGCAACATTTCTAGGAAATAAGAAAGAGATTTTCAGGGAACAGCCTCTACTGCTCTGAATTTTCATTCCTGTTACTTTGATTCTTGTTAAAAATACACTTGATTTGTGTTAATGCAGGATCTTCTAAAGTCCTTCAGGTGGAGCCTCACCAGGTTGCACTTATACAGGCCTGTCAGATAATTCTGAGTGGCAGTGAAAAATGGTGTATTAAATCAGCAGCGAAGGTATTTAAATGCAGATGTTATAACACTGTTGGTTGGTATAGTGACATAATTGGTCATTGTAATTATAACTACCCATATTTGCAACACTTACTTGAATGCAAGATAATCAGCAACTGTGTGAAATTACTACTCTTAACAAAGTAGATGGTTAAAAACCAGGGGACAGGTGTAGGGATAAAAGACAACAGAAGTCACAGAATCCCTAGATTTGTATTAACAGCAGACCATGGGAGCTTGGGAAATATCACTGACAACTGTCTGTTGGGCAGGTCCATTTTTCACATGTGGTGTGGGAGTCTTTAAAGGTACCTATAATTTTCAGACTCTTATTCTGGTCTCTGAAGTAAATCAGTCCTGCTTACCCATAAAACCAAGAAACTGCTAACATGCATCTATCCAGATGTTATCCCAAAAAGCCTATGGACCTGTCATTGTTCTTGTTGAACATCTGTCCTGTGAATTGTTTCACAGGCTTTTATAAGGACTTTAAAGACACTGACAATTCCTGTGCTTTTATGTCCTTTTTCCTCTTTCTACAAGAATTACAGTAAACCTTTTACATGCAAATGAAAATAGCAGATGAAGGACTGAATGAAGTTCTGTGCTTTGTGCTATACAGAATGCCAGAATTTATCTTGGTCTTCTCATTTGTAAAATCTGCTGTTTCAGCTTTGTGGTAGACTTACAAATTCTTACATAAAAATCTGGACTCTTGACTGCTTGGAAATCTCAGACTGATGGGCAACAACAGAACTGTGTGTGGGGACATTCTTTTGGAGGCTTTGTCCTTTAGGTGTTTCCCTTCTGCTACAACCCAGGCTGGCAGGAATTGTGTAGTGTAGCTCAGATCTGTTGTGAGTACAGAGCAAGAGACTTTTAAGTAAAATAAGTGTTGGGGCTGTATGCCCTTAAAGTTGCCATCAGAGGGTTTGTGCCTGTTCAAACCAGCTCCCACCATCCATCTCTAGCAGTGCATTAAGGACAGAACTGGGAGCTGTCTCTGCCCTAAAAAGGCAGAACATCTGTGTTGACCTCAAAAAGTAAGATTTTGTGTATGTGACTCCCTTTGTGAACTCTTCAGGTTTTCATGTAGTACTATTCAGCTCTGAGTTTCTAGGTTTGTAAAAGGCAAATTAATCACTTGCATTAAAGTTTCTTATGCAGGCTGTCATTGCAAGTGAGGGAGAAAATACTGTGATGTGTGGTGGGCTCCTGAAGGAGGATGATGGTGCCTTTCCTTGGCACAGTGTTGGTGTGGAGATGATGGGTTGCCCAAGGGAGGTTAAGGCCAGCAATGTCTTTCTCTCTTGGCATTGTGTCTGTGGGAGCAATCCCCAGTGCTATTCCAGTTTGGGGGAGATAACCAGATTTTGGAGGTCGACTCATGAAAGAGGATTACATTACCTACCTCTCCTTGGGAAGGAAAGCACCCAGCTCCAGTGTTGGTAGTGCAGATTTGCAGGGTGCCTATGGCAATTCTCAGCCACGATCAACTTTCTTTCTTGGCACTTTTTGTGTAGGAGCCATCCCATACCTTTTGGGTGTGGTGTCAAGATTCTGGAGTGGACCCCTGAAAGAAGATCAAGTTACCTTTCCTTAGGAAGGAAACCACTTAGCCCCCCAGCGCTGGTGGTGCAGATGAGATGCCCAGAAATACTTTGGAAACTGTTGTGTGGGAGCAGTCCCTGGACATGTTTAGTTTTGGAGCTCAGCTTCACATTTCAGTGTTGAGCTCATGAAAGAGAATGACAGCACCTTTTCCTTGGAAAGGAATGCACATAGTGCCAGTGTTGGTGATTCAGATGAAAGGCTGCCCAGAGGTGGTAAAAGCCAGCAACAACTTTCTGTCTTGGATGTATTCAGGACTGAAAGAATCCAGGATATGTTGGAGCCTGGCTCCAATTTTCAGAGAAGCTCTTGTGAAAAAGAAAGACAATACCTAACCATAGAAAGGACAGAGCCTGATCCCACTTTCAGTGTTGGAAATGGGAGGTAGCCAGGGAATATAAAAGTCAACAATAGGTTTCTCTTCTAGCACTTTTCCTATGACAGCAATCCCCATTTGTATTCAGTTTTGGAGCTAGTATCCAAAGTTAGGGGAGGGGCTTCTGAAGAAGTAGGGCAGTAGCTTTCTTTGGAAAGGAAGGCACATACTCCCAGTGCTGGCAATGCAGATGATAGGCTGTTCATAGGATGTAAAGGCTCAGGAAGGGTTTTTCCATCCTGGCACATTTTGTGTGAGAGCAATTCAGGATGTATTCTGTAATTCTGCAGGTAGGCTGCAGAACTGGTAAATGAGCTCCTGAAGGAGGATGACAGTACCTTTCCTGGGGGAGGAAAGCACTTTTTGACAGTTGGGGTGCTCTAGGTGATCAAGTGTCTGATGGAGGTAAAGGCCAGCAACAGCTTTCTGTCCTGGAACCTTCTGTGGAGGAGCAATCCTTGAATATAATGAGTTTTGAAGGAATTTTCAGAGTTAGTTTCCTGAAAGAGGATGACAGCACTTCCCCCAGGGATGGAACAGAACTAACTCCAGTATTGCTGCTGCAGAGAAAAGATCACTCAGGGGTGATAAAGGCCAGCAAGAGGATTTTCTCCTGGAACCTTATGTGTGGGAGAAAATCTTGAACATACTCAATTTTGGAGCTCAGCTGCAAATTCAAGAGGTGGGATTCTGAAATAGGATGTCACTACTTTTCTTTGGGAAGGAATGTACAATAGTCTCAGTGTTGGTGGGGAATTTGTCTTTGTCCTGGAAGATCATGGTTATTAAACCAGATACATCAAAATAAATTACTTACTCATAGTCTTCAGGTGACAACATCCCCTATTTGGTTACCACCTCCAAAAAGCAATCCGTCTGGGCTTTGAGCCCAAACAAAAGGTGCCAGGACAGAAAGTTTGTGCTGGCCTTTACCTCTCCTGGACAGCTCTTACCTGCACCACCACCATGAGGACTAAGTGCTTTCCTTGCAAAGGTGAATGTGCTGCCATAAATTTCGGAATATCTCCTCCAAAATTTGAATCTGAGCACCATCATTAAAGACATGCAGGGATTGCTCCCAAATAAAAGATGCCAGAACACAAAGCTGATACGAGTCCTTCTCTCTCCTTGGCAGACTGTCATCTGCTCCATCAATACTGCCAGCTTAGTGCTTTTCTGCCCAAGGAAAGGCAGTCTCAACCACTTTCTGGAGCCCACATCCAAAATTTAAATACATTTATATTTTAAAATTTAAATTTAACCTTCATATCAAAATTGAGGCTATACAGGAGGCCCCATGAGAACAAACTTACTGGCTTTTAGCTTTCCTGAGCAGCCTGTTGACTTCAGCCACCACTGGGGCTACATATTTTCATTCACAAGGAAAGACACTACCATTTCACTTTTTGGAGGGCATATGCAAAATTTAAATTCAGTCTTCAAAATTAAATAAGGCACAGAATTACTCTCTCCGAAAAAAAAAAAAAAAAAAAAAAAAAAAAAAAGAAAAGTCCCAAGAAAAAAGGTTTTGTTGTCATTTATCTTGCCTGGGCAGCCTACCATGTGTACAAAAAACACTGGGGCAAGGTGCTCTCCTTTCCCAGGAGGGCTGCTTCACCCCCTTTCTCTCTCCCTCCTACAAATTTGGATACCTCTGCTCAGTCAAATACATCCAGGAAATGGTCCCACACAAGAGGTTCCAGAACAGAAAGTGGTTGCTGGCCTTTACCTCTGTGAGGCAGCCTCTCCTCTGCAGCTGCCACACTGGCACGTGGTGCTTTCCTTCCCAGGTAAAAGCACAGCCATCCTTTTCCAGGAGCTTACAGCCAAAACTTGCCTACCACTCCAATACTGAATTTGTCCTAGGATTGATCTAAGAGAGAAAGGTGCCAGGACAGAAAGGTCTTTACCTTCACTGGACAGACAATCACGTGCAGGATGAGCTTGTTTATATTTCCAAGGAAAGGTAATGCGATTCACATTCGGGACACTACCTCTTGACAAATTCATCCAAACTGCAAAGGGAAGAAGGGTTGCTGGTCTTTACCTCCCCTGGCTAAATTGTCTCCTAGTGAAATGCATGGTCTAGGTGCTTTCCTTCATGTAAAATAACTGTTTTTCTCTTTGAGGATACCTCCTGCAATTTTGGACACATCCAAAGGTTGCTTATACAAAAAACATTTTAGGACAGGAAGATCTTGCTGGCCTTTATGTCTCCTTGGAAGCCTGTGATCTGCACCAGCAACACTGGCACTATGTTCTTTATTTCCAAAGGAATGGTCCTGTCACTCAGTTCTTGGACCCCACTTTGGAAATTTCAGGCTAAGCTCAAAAATTGAGTATGTCCAAGGATTGCTCCAACACAACAGGTGCCAGGCAGGAAAGCCTGTTGCTGGCCTTCACCTCCAGTGGGCAGCCTATGATCAGCACTTAAAACCACTGGCTTTCCAGGTTTTCCTTCCCAGGAAACAGCAGTTTACCAGCCATAAGAGGGAGTGAATGCTTCTAGACCATGATATGAATTTTGGGTTGCAAATGGAATCTGAAGGCCAGACAAATTTTCTGTCCTGACACACTGATTTTCGCCAGCACTGACAATTTCAGCTTGGGATGTGCACACTTCATTCCCTCTAGAGAATCAGGACATTTACATATTTTGCAACTACACTGCCGCCATCACGTGGAGCTGAGCAACAATGACAAGGAAGGTAAAAGCACGAGCTTTTTGTTGTGATACTGTTATGTGGGAGCAGTTATAAACTGTTAGGGATCTTGGGTCTGTAAGAGGGTAAGAATGATAAATGACATAGAGAAGGAGACGGAATAGCACCAGGGTGTGCACAGGCTGCAAGTGGAGGGTGATGCCCAGCCCTTTCTTTTTGTTCTAGGACCTTACTCTGGGGGATTTTGGAGATTTCAAATTGGCAGGTGGACTCACCAGACTGTAGGAGACCCTACATACAGCTGGCAAGAAGAGTGCATAGCCCCAGTGTTTGTGGTACACTGATAGGCAGTGAGGAGAAGGGTGAGTCCAGCAATTCCTTCTTTACATTTTTCTGTGTGAGTTGTAGCTGTTTAATTTCCCATGTCCACAGCAGCTATCCCAAAAGCCCAATTATGTCCTTTTGGGTCCTTGAAATACCCTCTCCTGAGGTAATCCATGCCCGGGATGTCCAGGGCCTCTGGGCCAATCACAATGGGGTGATTCTGCCATTTGTTTGCAGTCAGGCTCACTTCAGCTTCCAGCACAGTCACTGTTGGCATCCCTCTTTCACCCCAGAAATACTGAAGGATTCTGCATATTTTGATGGCATCAGAGTCCTTTGTGCACCATTGTCAATTAAAGCCTTATATCCAATATATCATTAAAGCCAGGCTATCAGATTGTCCCTATCCTCCACCTGGCAGGAGACAGGGTCCTTCTAGTTCTGGTCATGGTACTCACTGCTCACTTATGGTAAACAGGAACTGGAATCCTTCAACGGGATCAAAAGTAACATCAGCCTTCCTATTGTGTCTGAGCACTTGCCCACAGGAAACTGGAAAGGCATTTTCCTTGAGGCATTTCTTCAAGGATTATGTTCTTCCCATTAGCTCATGTACTTGTGCTGCCAGGGCAGAGGTGGGTTTTCCATCCCTCTTCTTCACGTCCTCTCCATAATCATGGAGGTAAAACCACAGGTTACTCATGGTGTTCACCCTCTCTCAAGCAGGAGGTTGCTGCTCCCAGTAACAGAGACTCCAGGCTCAATTGGTGGGGTGTGGGACACTTCTTTTAATCACTGCTAGTAGTCTTTAAATTGCTGCAGGTCCTCGGACAGTCTTTCCACAGACAAGACACTTTGCCATCTCTCACTAACAACTGATTTTGTCTTGGATTCCTTCTTCTGTGCAGGGGTGACTGTTCCCAGCACGGGTTGTTCCCCTGGTTCAGCTGCAGTTAGTGTGGCCACGGTGCCTGTTGCTCCGTTTCCTCCTCCTCCTCCCCTGAGGGTGCTGGCTACTGACCACCAGTGTCCCATGAAGAGTAGCCAGGGCCCAACACACTGCAGTCAGCTGCTCATGGCTTGAGTGGCCACAGCCTTCTCCTTGCAAATATTCTGTCACTTTATCAGAGTCCCGTAGTTGTTCAGGGGTGAACTCCTAAACCACTGGAGCAGAGAATTCCTTAAAAACTTGGCCAATTTTCTGGCACATTCCATGCCACTCATGACTATTCCCCCTTGGTACAGGTCTCTGAATGGCCTTCTTGGAGGTGTAGCAGGCCTGAAGGAGGAAAAGGGGGGGAAGAGGGGGAGAAAGGGGGAAAAATCCTCCTTCCCCTGTCCCCCCCAGACTGGGTACGGTTATTAATGGGCTCCCAAAGGTAGTGCTGAAGTAAGGGCAGGAGAGCAGCACTGAATACACATCCCAGAGCATCCTCATTGCCCTTGATGTTATCATGTCATAAACTCATATCCCACAGGACAGCAACAAAGAAATGCTGATCCTTGTCCCTGCTCTGTAAAAGGTCACCCCGAGGAGCACATACAGGAATAGAGCCAGGGTTAGGTACCAAGCCCACGTGAACGGACCAAGCACCATTGTGACCAGTGGCTCTGGACCTAATACAGCAAACACTGAGATCAAGTTTGTTTCCAACCCACTCTTGTGGGGTGTGCCCTCCTTGTGCCTCACACTGGGACCCAATCAAGGCTGTCTTGGTTTTGGAATGGTACTTCCAGATTTACTGCTCCCACTGAAACCATTCTAAACTATGAGCCACTTGCTCACTTCTCCCCTTCCCCAAGGCAGGAGATTTGGGGACACAAAAGGTAAAGATCATGCGTTGAGATAGGAATAATTTGCTGGAAAACAGGAAGGAGAGAAGAAAACAACAGTAACAGCAACAGTCTAAATAACAAAGACAACTGACAACTCCCTCAGCTCCAATGGACACTTACCTGTCGCTTCCAGCCCATGTCCAAGGTGCCTCTCCTGCTCTCTTACAGGCTCCCTTCAGGTCCTCTTCAAGATACTGAAATCAGTAACATGTTTAGCACAGAAAGATCCAATCTGTCACTATTAAATCATGCAACTACAACTGCAATGGTATTTCAAGTATCTAAACTATGATTTATGTAGGTATGTGAATTCCAATGTTCATCCTATTGTGTTCGTTTCAGAAATCCAGCTCAAAAGATTATTTTTTTCTGACGTATTGGAATAGTCAACCAGAACCAACACCCACATCATTTCCTTCAATACCTTCCTAAAGGAACAAAGCCTACCAAGTTGCACTGCAGTAACCCCTTGACAGATGAATTTATTGAAACAATTTTTAAAAGCAGGTATTTCTGAGTGTGCTTCATCAACCCCAACTGTTCAAAACAACTATCCAGTGTCCCAAGGAAGCGTGCACGTTACAAATGGTATGTGTTTAATACATTCATTTATACCATGTGACATAAGCATAAGTATTATTCAGTATGCAAATTAATTGCTAGGAGTCTCCTAGGAAAAAAGTTGGGCACACATGGAGAATATCTCTAAACCCAAGGCTGTTACAGCTGTCTACCTGCCTTGGACCCCAAGATCAAGTCACTAGTGCTCTCGTGTATGTAACAGATTTTTGAAGTGGTTTTCACATTTAAATTGAACACCCTGGGTTTTTTAGGACAATCCTTAGATGATATTTAGTGGGAAGTGTAACATTTGAATATTTACTACAATATAAATGCTTCAAAGGTTTTTTCACTTTCATTTTGCTCCCTATCTTCAGCCACTCTAACCTGAAGAAATAGGTTCCACGAATGACATTACAAAATGAAACCAAAAAACCAAAACAAACAAAAGACCAAACCCAAACCCACCCCACCCCCCTCAAAATCTAGACACTACTTAAGCAACTTAGAAAAGGAAACCAGAGGTAAACCATTAGTCCTACAAAATGAAAGGTGTTTGGAGCTTAGGAAGTGCCACCATCTAGACACGCACAATAATCACAAATTCTCATTGTTTGCCTACATAAAAAAAAATCCTTCACCACTGATCCAGATCTTCCTTTTGAAGAACAGTCGGAAGATTTCCATATGCTGAAGGCAAATCATGTTTTAGTTATTCCACTTGGAGTGCACATCTGCTTTCTAAAGGTCAGGATCTACTTCAATGTGCTTCTACTCTTCAAGTAGTGACTTTCCATATATGTGAATGTTTTAGCAGCCTTTTTGACCAAGAATAAGATCATTTTATTGTCAAAATAAGTATTTTTTAGCAAATGAAAAGCTTTTGCAACAGTACAACATCTCTATCTCCAGTGTGAAAGCAACATGGTGGTATAAATATATGCATACATTGTATTACACAGAATCTATTATACACATTCCAGTTAACCATGGAACAAATAACAGGAGTAGATGACCACTGAATATGGGCACAAAGTATTTTTGTGAGCAAGATTTTGAGGAACTTGAGGAAAAATCTAGCTTCTGGAAAGATGACAACCTTGGGATTCCATTTTTGTTTTCAATGAAATCAATGATTTTTATTTTTAAGGATGCTGTATATAAGAATGCACTTTGTATTAAAACAAAGATCAATACTTTACACTTTAAGAAACTTTACATATGTACATAAATTACACATCAGGAATGGTTTTAAAGCTCAAAATGAGTGGTGGGAAAAGTCTATTTTCCTTCTATTAGAATCTTGAATTCTTTTACATTATGATCATTTGCAACAGTAACAGCATGATCCAGAGCTCGGATACTTGCTAGAAGCTTTATGATCTGCTTGATGTGCTCCCTAAAAAAGAGGCAGAGACAGAACAATCAATGACATGGATTAATTTTCCAGCAGAAGACAGTATGGAGCCTTACATTTCATATTCCTGTTGTTCCAATAGATTTTAGTCTATTTGCTTAATGAGGGTAATGGCAAAAGATTTGTTAAATGCTGGGAAAAAGCAGAAGGACAGAAATCAAATTAGAACTGGCTATGAAAATAGGATGTCTCTCTTCCAATAAAAATTTTTACCAAGTTACCATTTTACCTGGTGAAGAAAGTTGTTTCAAATTTAGAAACACACCACCAAAAGAAGAGAGTTCAAAAACTTAAATCCCAAACTGTTACACTGAAACACAGGACTGCACCAAGACTGGAAGACTGTTCATTCCTGTGCTGTTGCTGTTCCCATAGCAAGTCAGCTTACCTGGCCAGCAGTAACATGTCTAATGCAAACTTTTAATTAAGCTGATCATTGGATAAAAGTAAAATTACTCTTGAATCTCAGGCAAAACCAGGTTCATCTAGTTGGTTGTGTAAATAGCCAGAATTTTTGAACTGTATACAAAAGACAGTTTGCCACTATGCAGGAATCAGCAACAGGCTCACAAGGTGAACCAGTCCAAACTGGCAGCTACAAAATTTGGCAGAATCATGGAATGCTTTGGGTTGGAAGGTACCTTAAAGCTTATCTCAGTCCAACCCCTGCCATGGACAGGGACACCTTCCAGCAAACCAGGTTGCTCAGAGCTCCATCCAACCTGGCCTTGAACACTTCCAGGGACAGGAAGCTTCTCTGGGCAGCCAGAGACCAGGGCCTCACCACCTTCACAGCCAAGAATTCCTTCCCAATATCTAACATAAATATCTCCTCCTTCAGGTTTAAAGCCACCCCCATCACCCTGACAGTCTTTGCTGATATAAAAAGTGCTTCTCCCTTCTTTTTATAAACCCCTTGAAGAATCCAGGACACTAAGCAGTAGTGCAAAATACATTATCAGTGTTTCAGTATTTCCAGCAGTTGCTATTTTCAGACACCTTAAAAATATCCATTTATAACATGTGAATTCAAAGAATTTTCCTAAGGCACACAGCAGGATGGAGAGAGTTACCAATGCTTGCATACACTGGCAAAATAAATCAAATCACAACAATTGCAACTGCTTTAGCTCAAAAAAAGTTACCTTGCATTTCTCTTCTCTACATCAGAGCAACCAATGCTGTTTCTGTAAATTGTATCAGCCAGGTGAACAAGGTATCTACAGAAGTTTTCTAGCTGAGAAATAGTCTTGTCTCCTGTTAGATTAGTGAACCACTGCTTAGGGAAGCAAGCAATTACCTACAAAAAACAGGGAAAAGGAAGTTAAACACAACATAACAAAATGTTTAAAAGCTATGTAAACATGACTGGTGAAGTCTGCCTAATAATACTGCAGGGACAAGGGTCAACTGAGTGAAAAAAATGAGAAAACTATGAAAAAGCCCACACCAAAATCCGAGCAGTAAAGCGTTGAAATACACAGTATACCTCATCCCTCTACAGTCATGAGCCAGAGAAGGTTCTTTCTTTAGTCTATATACTGAAAGAAAAAAAAAAATCTATTTTTCACTGACTACAGCTTTTAAGGTATCAAAGCCAAGATTTCATAGGCAATGTCAAATTTTAACTATATTTTCCTTTCAGCTGAAGTCCATTCCTTCAAACATTACTTGATTTTACTTACACTCTGAGCTTTCTTAATGCTGTCCTCTCCATACTCTGAGTTTTGAAAAGCCATAAGAATGTATCGATTCAGCAACCCATCTATGGACAGCTCCTGTAGAGTTTTGTTTGATAGGATTCCATACCACTGGAGAAAGTTTCCCAATAACTGAAAATATAACACAGGGAAAATAACTATTCCAAAATGTACTGAAACCAGAGAGTTGATCAAACATATCAAACATTTTAGAATATTTTAAATGTTTTTGCAAATCTATTTAGAATACAGTCTCCCTTGCTGCTGCAATTTAAAGAGAAAATTCCAGAGAAGTGTTCTGTTTGCATGATCATGGAGAACAGCTATTCAGTCAACATCAGTGTCTATTTTTCTGTTTAGCTGGAAGTTCATTTTCTTCATAGTGTTTCACTGGAATAAACTATGACACCACAGCTTTGAGGTCCCCCACTCCCTAGAAGTAGTATATTTTATTCTGACAAGCACAAGGATATAAAAAAGCTGGGATGAGTAAGCTAAGTGATCCCATAACATTCAAGTTGAAATTATGGTGCTTCCACTTGACAACCTTTTCAACTACAGAATCAATTAGGCTGGAAAAGATCTCTGAGATCAAATTCACTCTTAGACCAAACACCACCTTGTCAACTTGACCAGAATATGGAGTGCCATGTCCACCTTCTTAAACACCTCCAGGGATGTGACTCCACCACCTTGCTAGGCAGTCCATTCCCATGGTTAATTATCCTTTCTGTGAAAAAATTCTTCCTGATGTCCATCCTGAAGTTCTCCTGGCACAGCTTGAAAACACTTCCTCTCATGCTGTCACTGGTTGCCTGGGAGCAGAGCCCAACCCCACCTGGCCACACCTGACTGTCAGGCAGTTGATAAGGTGTCCCCATCCTGTCCCCCCCTCCTTTCCCCACTTCCTCCAGGCTAAACAACCCCAACTCTCTCAGCTGCTCCTCACAGGATTTCCCCTCTAGACCCTTTCTGGATATGCTCCAGCCCCCCAAATGTCCTTCCTAACTTGAGGGGCCCAGAGCTGGACACAGCATTTGAGGTGTGGCCTCAGCAGTGCCCAGCACAGGGGCACAATCACTGCCTGGACCATTGCTGGTACAGGCCAGGTACCCTTGACCTTCTTGCCCACCTGGGCACTGCTGGCTCACCTTCAGCTGCTGACCTGCACCCACAGGGCCTTTCCTGCCCAGCAGCTTTCCAGCCACTAAGCCCCCAGCCTGCAGCTCTGGGGTCACTGTAGACAAAGTGCAGAGACCCAGCACGGCCTTGTCGACCATCATCCCGCTGGCCTCATCAATCCAGGTCGCTCTGCAGAGCCTTCCTGCCCTCTAGCAGATCAACACTACTGCCCAACTTGGTGTCAACCACAAACTTACTGAGGGTGCACTTGATCCCCTCATCCAGATCATCAGTAAGGATATGAAACAGGACTGGGCCCAATACTGGGGGATACCACCAGTGACCAGACACACCATGAAGAGGGCCCAGGGCTTATCAAAGACTATGAACCCAGAGTTGGAATTTCTGAAAATGAAACTGAGCAGTTTCCATCTACCATGTTCCACAAATTTGGGGAGGATTTTATTACTACACTGTCTTAGATCAAAGATTTACTGGACATATTTACTGACTTACCTTAACAGAGGACCAAAACTGACGTTGGAAAAACAAATATGGACCAGAGTTCTTGTTTTCTAAGATGCTGGAAAGTAAGAAATCACTTTAATGCACAACCAAGACCACACCTCTGTCTTGCCTTTGCTGGCTTTTTCCTTCCAACACACAGTTCATTTCCACAAATATTCCCTTCCACCCTTCTTGTCTTTGCTAAATGATCCCAGAAGGATAACAGAAGATTTCCTGTACTCAGGCACTGAACCACACTAAGAAAAACCCCTCTTAACTATGCACAGAATACAGTGACTTGCTAAGAAAGGTCTGACACCATAGTTGAAAGTAAACTTACTTTTTTGGATACAAGGGCATGAATACATCATCATCCAGTGTTCTCCTCATTCTTAGCAACAATGCCTTTAAAAGCATCTGAAACGGATAATTTTATTTTATATGTCCAGTGCACTGCTTAGTAGTTAAAACACTCAAAAACTGATTTTTAAACCAACAAAGAACATTTGTGACTGCAACAGTAAACATGCATACAATATTTGAGCACAAAAATAAATAGTCTTAAAGAAGTCTGCAATAATTAACAGAGCTGAATTTTGACACTTGGTTAAAACCTGAACTCTTAATACTGGTTCCTGCATTCATAGAAGGCAAGTAAAACAATCTAATTTTCAGGCAATATATTTGAAAAGGCTGCAAAGTTCTAAAAAAGAAAAGCCTGAGTATTTCCAAAACTGGAGACCAACAAGTCTTAGTACATTTGGTGTATCTTTTTTATCTCTAGTATATATTTTGGGGAGGCCCCACTGAGTTTCTTCCTTTAATTTATCGCCATGCTTTACTCCTCACCATAAGGCTGCACAGCACCAAACAATATAAAAATCATTTTTATTGCTGTATTTCCCAATGTAAGGTATTAAAAGTGCTTTCAAATTCCTTAACTTATGCAACATATTTAAGAAAAAAAATCCAACAACTTACTTGTGTATTTTTGTTTTCTGCATTCACCACTGAGGGATATCCATCTATTAGTTTCTGTACAATTGCTACCATTCTAGATGTCTGCGTGGTAGAAAAGGGATCCCAGATATTTTCAGAAATTACTGTAAGAGATGAAAGACCCCACTTTACAAATACTCAAATACAGGTACTGAGATATCCACGCAATTATTTACAAAACAGTGAAATCTGAAAGCATAAACAATCATCAGATTCCACAACCCCTTCACCCTCATTTTCTAAGCCTATACCTGTTAATTTAGGAAGAACGACTCTCTCTACAATGGTAGGCAATAGGGAAATATCAGCATCATCTTTCACCTGCTCCTGCTCTTCACAGCCATAAAAGAGCAATGACTCAAACCACAACATTGTTTCAAAATCTCGACACTTGCCCTAATAAAAAAAAGAACTGGGGTTAGGCTCCTAAACAAAGATTTGAAGTCAACACATAGAGAAAGTATTATGTATACAAGTAGGATACACTCACAAAAACAGCTTTAAAACACTCTTCCAAAATAAACAATTCATTCTACCAGAACAGCCACTAGATGTAACGAAAAGAGAAAATGGCTGAAGCAAGACTGACTTTTTTTAGCAGTTTTTGCCCCACAGATTTTAACTTCTATTTACACCTGAGCCAAACTAAAGCCTACAGATTAGGGTTCAAGTCAGAAGCACAGCTCAATTGTGCTGCATTATAAAATTATGCCTTTTGGATTGAAAACCCCTCTTTATGAGCACCTTGTAATTTTTCTACCTTAACAAAGTGCTTACAAGGATCAGTAACAGAGAGTAGTGAATACAGTTAGACTTGACAATTCTGTACCACGTCTCTAACTAACATGAGCTTTGTTTTGTCAACCCAAAAATTCAGAAATAGCATGGGGGAAGGGGAGAATTCACAAAAAAAGTTTTAAATTTAATGAGGGCATCTCACTTAGATTTTTCCTTGTTTGATTAATGAAGTCAAACATGAAAGTAATAAAATTATTTTCATGTTCTCAACTTTCTCTGAAGAGGAGTCATGCCTTCCCCTCCTCTGTAGTTGGAGAAGAGGTGACAGAAAATATTCTGTAGATATTCTCTAGGTAGTTAAGGAAAAAAAGAAGCACTGCTGAAAAAGGGAGGAACACGGAGGGAGTCAAAAGCCACCTGAACTGTCTGTCCTGGTGGAATCTCATGAAAGCATACATATCCAGGCTGGACAAGAAATGCGTGCCAGGGACACTGGGCTGCCCACAGTGCTGTCCTGCTTTTCCCATGTTCCCTACATAACTGGGCAGTGAGTACTATGAGAAAGACTTGGAAATTGCCAGCCAGAATACTACAGGGTATGGAGGTGTAGGTGAGAGAAAAACATAAAACCTAGAGACACAGGTTGCAATTCTTTGGTAAGAACAAGTCTCTTAGTTCCACTTCTGATGAAACAGCATCATCTAGAGCCACAATTTTCCCTGAACTATTTTAAAACTGAACATATTTTCATAGAACCATCCAGTGTTCCCTGGAAGGGACTTTAAAGATCACCTAGTTCCAATCCACTGCCATGGCCAGTTGCAGACTTTGGTCTACACCACTTCCTGAGAAGGAACTAGCAACGTGCCAGATTGAATTCCGGTCTGCTGGAACATAGAGGATCAGCTAGTCCAGGCACTCTCCAGAAAAATTTTGCCCCAAGACAGGTGCCTATTTGAACCTTCATCCCTAGAACACACTTTTAAGAGAAGCACACATCAAAGGTGCAATTTACTTTGCTCTGCTGAAGTGCTCAAGTCCACCATGTAGCAGCTAACATAGAAGCTGCTTGCAGAGGAACTTACCTCCAAAGGAGTCCAGGTAAGCAGCTGAAGTCTGATTAAAGGGTTAAACAACTTTGGTAAACAGAGGCCAATATAAGCATCCTTATAAGAAGCAAAGTACTTGGAGCGCCAAGCTTCGAACTGTGACTTAATGCAATCAATGGAGTAAAAGCTTTCCAAAACATCTTCAAAAACTTTGCTGGATTCTTTTAATATACGATCTAGCATGGGAGAAAAGGAACAAAAAGTTAATCACCTACTCCCTCTAATGCCTCTTTCAAGACATTCTTTGATGCTCACTGGCATAGCCTAACTCCCATAAACAAAACCAAAAAAAAACCCCCATCACCTTTAGAAGTTCTGTTACTCCTGCCTCAAACACACAAAGATATAAAAACAGGAGCACGAGTACTCTTCAATAGGCTGTTTCATCACAGGTCTTACTTTGAACATTTCATGGAAGGATTTTAAGTTACCAGACGTAATTAGGATTGGTGACATACTGGGCTTGGTGACATACTGGGCTGTATTCAGAGTGGATCTAACTTCAAAGCTGGCCTTGCTTTGCATCGGAGTTTCAAACAGCTTATCTCCAGGCCCCTTCCAACCCAGATTATTCTACATCTCTGATAATCCAAGTGCAAATATAGGATGGCATCTGAGATAAATCAACTGAACTGACAGTTCAGACAGGGTGGGTCCTTGGCAGACACCATGCCCAGAACGTGCCTGTTAGCACTGGGCAGTGATTACAATCCTATAGCACCTTCTTTTCTATTTTTTGTATTTACAGTACCAGTATTCCATGTAGCCCGGACCTTTTTCTCTATATTTTATTACCCCTTCATCTTTTCGAATTAGTTTCATTTTAATCAGTCATGTTTTGGCACAGTTGTAAATGTTTGGCTACAGTAGAAACCCTTACACAGTGAGCAACAACTAGTACACACAAGAGACAGGGTTGAGGGAACAGAAGATTATGTCATATAACCACACTTTTTATACTGGGATTAAGAAAAAACACTACATATAAAGTTACCAAGTCCAAAAGTGCACTCCTCTGTTCTACTACTGTTTCTGGACTAACATGAGAGCTACAAACAATAGCAAAAAAGCTTTAGAAACACTGTGCCTATTCAGAAACTGAAGAAATTTCTACAAAATGCTTTTGCACACATAAACTGCCAAATTACCAAATGCAATTCATCCCCATTGAATCTAGATAATCTAATTTGGCAAAGTTAATTATACCACCTAACTACCCTGAACAATTGTTCTGTTTATCCAAGATCCCTCCCTGTATGCAGAAAATCATTGCAATCATAAAACTGCAGTACATCACGCAACAACTAAAGGTGTGGAAGTGTCTGCACTTCCAAAGGACCTAACAGCTAGACAGTTCATCTAATTGCTTTTCTAACAGGTTCATACTTCAGGTCTCCACAACCACCTACAGCAATGACTTTGCCATTTATTACCTTCTCTGTGGGAAATAACCTCTTTATTTTAAACCTATCCTATCACTTAATTTCATGGTCCCTAGCTCTCATACTGTGAAAAGCTGACACTGTTCTCCTACTTCAAGAGACCAAAACTATTCAATTTCTCCTCAAATGCAACACAAACAATTCTATGTATGTGATCCTTGCTGCTCTCCTCCTCCTCCTCTCTTCCAACCCGATTCTCTTTTAATCAGAGCAAATGCTAACTGTACCACGAGATTTTTTCTGCAATGTCTGCATTCAACATTCCTATCATTTGCAAACTTTGCACAAGAAGATTCTACAAAACTTCTGTCATTGTACTTCTAGAACCTTATTCACAACTCCACTAAATACTTGCCATGAACCAAAAAAAGATTTTTAAAGCACTGAGGTTTTCAAAATTTCACAAGTAAGACAAACATGTATTTCAAGAATGATAAACTATTTCACAAACTGGAAGACTTACTGACGGTCCAAATGCTTAATGCTTGCCACCAAAAGCATGTTTGAATTAAATAAAAAGAACCTAAGGATGGGCTATCCAGTCAGCTGCAAGACACACAACAGGTTTGTGATAGAGACTATTCTGGTCACACTGATGATCCAGGAATCAGAAGTTCCTAAACTCCTTCCAAAGTATGGTGAAGTATATAAACAGGGCTGCATTTGGATAGATTTCTTTTTCCTGTCAAATATTTGGTATTTTGTTATGTAAGAGAACTGGGATTGTTTAGCCTGGAGAAGAGGCTTCAGGGTAACTTCACTGTGGCCTTGGAGTACCTGAAGGGAGTCTGCAGGATGGAGAGGGACTATTTACAAGAGACTGGAGTGACAGGACAAGGGAGAACAGTTTCCCACTGACACAGGGCAGGGTTAGGTGGGATACTGGGAAGAAATTCTTCCTTGCGAGGGTGGGGAGGCCCTGACACAGGTTGCCCAGAGAAGCTGTGATTGTCCCATGCCTGGAAATGTTCAAGGCCAGGTTGGATGGGGCTTGGAGCAACCTGCTCTAGTGGAGTGTGTCCCTCCATGGCAGGGGGCTGGAACTGGATGGGCTTTAAGGTCCCTTTCCAACCCAGACCAAGCTGTGATTCTGTGATAAAGCTTGGGTAGCTCTTCTAACCTCGCTCCAAGGTGAAGTTTGTGATATCTGTTGAAGTTTCCTCATCATCGCTGGAAAGGCCTTCAAGGTGATCTGCCATCTTCCCAGTTTGCTCTCTCGCTTGTCTACGGCGAGCTCTGGAAAGGAGCAGTATAAACCAGTATAAACCAGCTATCATTTGTATAAACCAGCTCCAGTAAAGCAAGAGAAACCAGCTGTTTTCCCCACCTATACAATAAATATGCCCACTTAGCTTGTCCTTTTAGTTCTAGGAAAGTCAAGCTGTAAAGAACTTCTACTATGCCACCACCTCAAGCATTCCACTATGTTGCTGCCTCAAACAATGAAGAGAAACAAAACTGGCAGAGACCATATTGATATGGCATGTACTTACTATGGTTTCTTTTAGTGATTTTAAATCAGTATCATGGAATGTTTTGTACACTTGCATGACAAGCTGGGATACATAATACCCCTACCCAGCACACCAGTTGAAGTGTTTTCTTCCCTTTGCAAGGAAGAGGCAAACATTGTCACTCATGTTAGTATGTCACACAGGACAGTTGTATCTGGCAAGCAAAGACTCCTAAAGGAGAAAAGAAATCTCATTCTCTACCTTCTAGCCTCTCTTTCCGCAGTTCGACGCTTGACTTGTTCTTGATAGATCACTCTGTCTCGCCCAAAAGAATCAAGATTTGGTGCCATCAGTGCTTTATCTGTAAAATTACATTGATGAAAATTAAAATGCTTATTTATGATTCTATAAATGTGCTGTAGGCAGTTTCATAAAGAGCCTTTTACCCACTTTTAAACTAAGTGTAATTTGAAATAGAAAGTCGAAGTTTAAAAAAAGCAAAACACAATGTCCCCCAGAAGCCTGAATTCACAATATGTAGAGGTTAAAACAGAAAACAGGGGAGTTTGGAAAAATTTCCACTTAAATATCAAATAGTTTTCACCATACTTCACTCTTATCCCTCTCACAACAGTGCCAAACTCTGTAAAAGTCAACAGTTTTAACAGAAATAGCTTAAATAAATGTCCAAGAAAAAAGTGTTCCTTACATAAACACATTCACCACATAATTTTTGAGAAGAAAACTAGCAAAAAAAAAAAGCAGACAAGAGTGACTGGGGCAAGAGTGTGCACTATTTCAGAGTTCTAGTTACAGTGTTTCTAAGTTCCTATGTTTTAGATTGCCTGAAGTTTCAAACACATCAAAATCTACAGAAAGATAAACCATCTTCTCTCCTCTATTCAAGCCCTGTTTATCTGTATTCCTGGCTATAGAAAACAGCACAGCTAGAACAGTCGATAGCAGGCAGAAGTTGTTTCCAGTTCCTCCTTTCCAGGTAAATTTTAAACAGTAGACTGAATCCTAGCTACTGCCCAAATCCACCCATTAAAGAATAAGCATTAACATTTAAACAACTGCCTATCCAAACTTCAGAATAAATTTATATGTTCTCACAAAGTCAATTTACAAATTCATCATTTAAAGTATTAATGCTGATCTATGTCAGTATTCCAATTTAATACCTGAACTACTAAGAGCCATCTCTAATCTTCCAGATATTAAATGTATCTCTTTATAAAACCCAACCTCAGCAATGAGAACTATTCCTATCCTAACATTAAATTTCAGTATAAAAAAATCCATTCTAAGCTTCTTTTAGGAAATGGGTTTCTAGTTCACACAACAGCATTTTTATGCTAAAACTGCAAGGCCATGATGCCTGGAACTTCAAATAACAGTCCTAAAAGGAATATGTAAACTAACCACTCTATAAAGGAATGACCAACTCTGACACCCTAGCACTTCATAATCTTCAGTGATTTCTAGCTAATGGTATTAACAAGACTTCATCTCCAGCAACTGTGGCAGAACAGAGAAATGGCATTGATTATACAATTTTACATCAGCAACAGGACAGAAAGAAAGCCATTTTTAAAAATGGGAAGCTCTCTGAAGCATAGAGGACTCCAATTCATCCATTGATTTAATATGCTGAATAAAACCTCCTCCAAGAAACATGTATTTTCATCCAAGTTAACATTTATGCTTTTGTAGAGTTCTACATACTGAAGAGTAGCCACCACAAGAAACCACCTCAGCGAGAACCCCCCATCCACAAATTAGCAGTAAGCAGGAATTTTAACTGGCTATTCTTAAGGTGCATTTCATACAGGGTCACTGTACTAGTCTGATTAGTTTTCCAGTTCTTTAATTTACCAGATAAGTGTCTGAAATCAAATACTTATACTGGCTACAAAAGAGAACATTAGACAGAAGTCTAGCCCAGTGCTTTGTGGCTTCATACAGTTAACTGTACATGTTAAATGACGTTTGTAGATTCGGGAAGGTTAAAATAAGATTTTTAAAGTCCTGATATAAGAAGAAAATGGGGAGTCACATACTACCACTACTCCCACAGCCACCATGCATACATTTTTAGTGCTAGGAAGGAGAAAATATAGTTAAGATAAACAGAAAGGAGAGGTGAAGTCAGAGTTACAGTGGTTTTGAATATAAAACAAAACAGATTAGAGAACTTTCATCTAAACTTGCTTCTACTCATCTCAATAATAAGACAGTCATACATTAAACATTGACATTTCAATTAAGTTATACTAAGTAAACAAGGTTGTTTAATGAATAATAAAAACCTTCAAGATGGACTGACTTGAATGGCTTGAAAACTCCGAAGATTCATCTTTAATATCATCTTGTCGTCTTTGGACAAGGCGGGAAGCTCGCTGTTTGTACAGCTGATGCATTGCAGATTCAAGTTCGTTAATCAGAGGCACCTGTAAAAATACAACACACCACGTAATACCCGGATCCTGAGCTGCTCAGCTTCTGGGGTCCCAGTCTATTCCGGAGCAAAACGCTGTCACTGTGCTCCCAGCAGCACACAGTCCTGCCTTTTACTCATACGTATCATTTGCACCAGGAAACAGTTCAAGTTGTGGAAAGTGCATACATTTAACACTGGCAGCTTTCAATCAGAACAAGAGCATTCTGACAGCAACTTCCATGGCTTGAATGAGTCTACACAGCCAGACATCCTATTTAGTGCAGGATATTTAATTTCTGGTACTCTTGCTTTCCCTACCAAGTGTGTTATGTGTTGTATAAAGGTCTGCAGTTTTCAGACATCAGTTGTTTCCTCTCTATCTTTAAACAAGAATGTGGAAGCATTCTATACTTCTGTGAGAAAATAACCTGACTGCATGCAATAAAAAAACACCCATCGATCTAACCTACTGAAGCCAGCAGCTATTGTTTTGGTCTAACTCTTAATAGCATAAATATTATTACTGAAATGAAATCAAACCCTGAATAAGGGCGTTATGCCAACAGGTAATTCAAATCAGTCAAATACTCCTCTAGCTTATCACAAAAATTAAAATACTACAATTTGTGCAAGTTATGCATTAAGCATAACCTTGAATTAATCAGGTAGGTCAGGTCAGACTTTTTTTTTTTTTAATGAACTATTTTAGTAGCATCTCTAACAAAAATAGATGTTATTATGACAGCCGGGAATTTCCTGACATTAAAGAGCAGGTTCACTGGTATTTTTTTTTCCATTTCCTGGGACAAGTTAAAATTAGATCATTATAAATATTCAAATGCAAACCAGAAGTGTTCACCATCCCTTAATTTGGAAAGGCAAGTCCTTTTGGTATGAACACTTAAGCCATGTCCTCCTTACCTCTGAGATGTATGCTTACTCCACAGTCTTCCAGTCTTTTATATTTCATTGCTGCCTACCATCCAGGATTATGGATTTTTTTCAAAACAAAAGATAAAATCAAAAATTGTTTCCTGATGTATTTCAGAATGTGACTCAGCAGCTATTAAAGAACTCCTTCAGTAAAATGTAAAATTCTGAGTTTATAGCTACAGGGCCATTTCAGCTCGCTGAGACTGACATACACATCAGAAAAGTAAATGGTTTTAGCTTTATGGGATAAACCAGGCTCCAGGGATTAAAATGAAAGCAGCTCTGCACCAACTCAAAATACACACACCTTTCTTTTGGAAGAAAGAGTAGAGAGAAAGACAAGGAGAGAATAAGCTTCCATGTGCTGGACGTTTATACTCTGAATTTAAGACAGTTTTGAAAACAGAAATAATAGTTTAAAAGTACTAGTTTTACTGCAGTTTACCATAGAAAATATAGCTTCTTCTCTTAAGCATGTTGAGGAAATTCTAAGACTGAAAAGTTAAATGAAAATTTTTCAAAGCATCCTTAGTGGTTCGTTCTGTAATTTTCTCAGTATTAAAAAAGAAACTTAGTGATGTATTCAGATATATGAATCCAAAATATTTCTCATTTAGAATACAAGAGACTTAGAAGCCCTTATTCTTCTCTAATCAGTACTGTAGTTAATGAGTGGCTGACAATTTCACTGACTACTATAAAGTTACAGCCCTCATTCCCTGATCTGTTTAGTCAGTACCTTAAATTCAGTGTTTTCAAGGGGGTTTTTTTGCTCAATTTCCCTGTAAACAGTGGAAGAGGAAAAACAGAAAGGTCTCTAAACATTTAGATCACAAGGGTAATTCTGACACACAGAGCATGTTTTGGTAATTCACTTCAGCAGGTAACGTAACAGTTCATTTACTTGTGCTGTCAAAGGTACGCCCAGAACAATGCAAAGTTTCTGTATCCACTGTACGTTCCTACATTCAAAATGTAAAAATGCTACTGTGACTCGCCAGCCTTCTCAGAAAGCATAATTTTGACAGTAATCACTTCTGAAGGAAGTCATGCAACCATCTTCCACTCTACTCGTTTTCTTATTTATGGGGGGAAAAAGGTATTACACAGGATTTGCCCTTCTTAGTGCTTGTTTATAAAATCTGTAGAATAGCTGCCTTGTTATACCCTCTGCTGAGTCTTAGGAAAGGACAAAGTGATCCTAACATTCAGAATCTCTTCAAAATATCATATTTAAAGATAAGTTTCCATATATGTATGTGTATATATATGAATATACATGATGGTACTATTATTACATATATATATACATGTATCCTCATGTATATTATAATACATGACTATATACATTACTGTAAATAATAAACAACACTTTAAATAGAAGCAGTCAGGGACACAGGTGCTACAAAAAAAGCTGAAGGTAATTTATCTCTATACTCAAAAGATTAGAACAATTTACCATCCTACTGCATTTCATTTAAATAAAAAGTGATACTAATTTTATTACTGGACTTTGTCCCCTCCCGACATCTCTGTTTTAGAAAACTTTTCAGTGTCCTGTGGGCTACTGCTTCTAAATTTGCCAATACTCTTGTCATACTGAAAACAGTGAATTCCAAATCACATTACCTGACCAAACAATACAAAATAAATGAAATGCTCCTGTTAGACTGACCACATCAACTGCTGCTTTTGCAACTCACTTTACATACAAGTACAGCAGCAGCCTCCACCTGAAACCAGCAAAACTCTGTGAATGCCCCTAAGAAGCCTGAGATGATAAAAGTCACATCTTAAAAACATTTGAACAAGACAGCTATCGAGGTGAGCATCCAGACATGGTTTATAGTTACCACAAAAGTAATTGAAGAAAAGGTCTTTAAAAAGCAAACACTGAATAGAGACACAGATATTTAACCTGACTTCTGAAATACAAATTTATCTCAGAGCGATAATGTAAAAAAAACTTATCTTTAGTAGGAATTCAGCCATCTGGGTGACCAGCACTGCCAACGATGCTTAGCAAAGTACCTTTATTAATCTTCAACAGCTAATGCTAATACAGACTCTGGAATAGGGCTTCTTAAGTGAACAATCAACTGCAACTAATTAGTTACACTAATCAATCAGATGGGTGAATTAACTGTCCCACATTTCCTGGGTCTGCTCATGACACAGTTACTCTCCACTTTTACAGGACATAGACTGGGCTCTCCCAGTCCCACTAAGAGTGGACAATTCATGTCTAACCCATCAGCACCCAAAATGCTTTTCCATTCCTCTCCCACACTTAATGGGCTAGGCAAGCAGAAGCTTAAAACCACTCAATTATTCTGACAAGATATTAAGAAATTAATATACTACTACTGTAGTCAAGTCAGAAGACAATGGAGAAACAGCCAACTGAATTCTACAGCTCCTGTGTGTGCCTAATATGTATAGATAATGTATGTTTTTTTCAGGAGTTTCTATTATATTTACAACGAAGTAAGTAATCAAAACACAGTGCAAAATGTAAGAAAAAGACTAAGTTTTTGGCTTAGAGATGCATAGAAGTATCACACTACATGAAAGAAATATATTTTTAAGTGTGGGTATCTTTGAACAGCTGTACTAGGCTTTAAAACTTCTCTCCTTCAGACTCCAGAGCGGTATCTAGAAACATCTGGCAGGAGGAAGTTTATAACACAGAAAATACAAGTCTCTGTTATTGTGTACACCAAGCACTCCAGAAAGTAGCAGTGTCCCTTATTTTTGCTAACCTGATATCCCACTCAAGTAAAAAGGAGTAACTGAGTGAAGTCGAAATGCAAGAGTAACTACCAAAATCCTGAAGACACAAAATCTGCAAGTTTTTAGGCAATCTAAAGTCAGTGAGCTGGGAGGAGAGATTTCTGATATCAGCTTAGCATGATAAAAAGTTCTTTTCAATCCTCAAATAACCAAACCTTTTGAAGAATATGCTCTCAAAGGACTTTTTTCGAAAACAGAGGGAGTTGTGGTGTTTGGCATGTAATAAGAGACCTTTTTTTTTTTTTTTTTTTTTTTTGTAAAGAGATTAATGTTTTTGCATCCTTACCTTTTCACTGAAACACTCAAGCAAGTCTTGGACATACCCTCGCATTTCTTGCAAAAACTTATACCGTTCACCAATACCCCCAGAAGACCCTTCTAATCTTTCAATTGCCTTGGTAGAGTCCTCTTGGCTTTGCTGATGTTTCTCATATTGCTGCCGATTAGCTTTGTGCATTTCTTTCATAGAGTCCAACCTGAAGGGCAATGGATAAATAGTAAATTTACATCCAAAAGTCTGTCTATTTCAGACCATTGAGACAAACAGACAGTACAGTGCAAGTACTGAGCCTATATACTGGAAATTTTGCAAAGACATTCTCCACCTTTGATTTGACACCTTCTCCCCTCTCTTCATGAACTGGAAGGCCCATGCCTGAAACTCATTTGCTAGACTATGCTGTAGTCTATGCATTGCATTGGCCACTCCTACAAACTTTTACAGGAGCTGACAGCACACAGAATAGTGCAAGGCTGTCCCTAATGAAAAGCTGGCTGGACAGACTGGGGGTGGATGGGAACTACAGCTTACACAAAGCATTCTTTTTCCTCTACTGACTTGATTCATTGTCAAAGGCTGCAACACTACAAGGGGCATACCAACCACTTTTGAAGACATGTAAAGTGCAAGCTGTTCATGACATATGATTTCTCATTGCAATTGTGCTGTTCATTCCATACCTTTTGCATACCTGACAAGCAGATTACAGTGTTTAAGCCAAAAAATCCCTGTATACACTAAAAATTAAATTCTTTATCTACTGAAGGGGAAATCTCTGATTCACAGTTTACAGGAATGCAGCTTGATAAGCTAAACACCTCACTGGCCTTTCATTTCTTCACTATAAGACTGTGCAGTGTCCAGAAGATGCAACTCAGACCTCTCTTCAACAAGATCAGTGGCCTCATATTTAAAGCTTCACTTGCACAGAAGGAATCCAAGGAGATTTTCGAACAAAGTGTCAATGTCATCTTCACTTTGAGCTTTTTTGTTTGCCTTTTTTTTTTTTATGGATGTGCCAGTCAGTATTTTTCCAGCGATGAAACTCTGTGTTTGCTCACCGAGACTAAAAGACACCTGAGGAACAGAAACCTAGGGGACAGGTCTTTAAGTCTAAAAAGATGGTCTGTCCTACCTGTCTTTAAGCTGTTTCTTTACCAAATCAATAGTAACAGGAGTCATCTCATTACTGGGAGTTTTGAAAGGAACTGTGTTATCTGCTTTTTGAGACTTGGTATCCGATGATCCATACGCAGCATAGGTGTACGGAATGCCATATGATGAACCATAAGACAGAGTCTGGTAAGTGTTCTGGTAGTACACATTATTCACTTCTGCAGGCTGACTTGGTTGAACCTAGTGGCAGAGGAAATGCAATTATACTATATTAGGCTTTGAAGAAAGGGGAAACTTACTTTCTTACACATCTCAAATCAAAGTGAAAAATGTAAGCAGATTACATCACAAGATGTAATTGCCAAGGGGATTTAAGCATCCGATAGCTAAGGCCGAAGAAACAAATGCGCTCAAGAAGGTCAATGGACAAATTCTTAGTGTCATTACCATTCTAAATACTCACACTACTCTTTAAAGAGCATCAGAATTTACAGACTTAATTTCTCAAATGAAACACCCTTCTGTGAACTATTCAAATTTGTAAAGAATTTAGCCAATACTTGCAGAAGCAAATAAAAAAAGATTATATACATGCCTGGGGTATGTTGATTCCTTTTCGTATCTGCTCCTGCTCCCATCTACTGAGTTCTTCATCTTGCTCCCCTGCCACTAGTGCTTCATCATCGCTTCCCTCAATACCTTCATACAAGAAAAAGAAGATAATGCATTCATAATTATAAGGGCCGTGAATTAAAAAACCTGAAACCATGCCTCAGTGAGAACATCTCAGAGCATCCTCCTTTCCTCTTCACGAGGCATTAAGGACACTGGCCTGTGAATTGTTAGCACAGAGGTTCCACTTGAAAGATCCGATGCTAAAAATTGCAATTCACTGCTGGTAAAACCATCTAACGTCTACCTCCTTTTCCAAAAGGTTATTTTACCTTCTTGCTAGCAAAAAGAATTCTGTATTAAATGTTTTTCTTTTCACAACTATATACTTCCTAAAAACAGAGTACAGGAAAAACAAGAATTGATCCTTAGTGTAAGTTCCTATCACAGTCAGCAGTGTGCACAGGAACAGAGTTTTATGCTCAAAATTTTACAAGCATATTCCATTATGTGGTACTTTTCCTCAGAAACATTATGCAACTCCAAATTGTTTGAAAAGCATGTTGTTTAAAACTGCTGAATAGGAGCACTGGCAGTGAAAACAGCATGAATATTTATCAGCTGATCTTTCAAAAAAGGGTTTACCTATTTCCTCAGCAATCTTTTGCCTTTGGGATTTTTCCTTCACTGTAAAAACTATCCTCCTCTTCTCGTCATCATCTTCATCATCACTGGCATCATTTTCGTCTTCTCGAACAAGGCGGCCTTTACCTGGTTCACTGTCAACAGGGGTAAAGTCTCCAAGTTCACGAGCCATTTGACGCTTTTTCCTAGCGGCATGAATAAAAGCAGCATCTGGAATTTCTCCTAGAGACAGATGTGTGCACTGTTAACCACTGCAACAAAACAGGTGCTACAATTTCTTACTCATCACCGTCACTGTACCAAATCATCTGTGCACACAGAAAAAAAAACCCACGAAAGGAAACAAAGCCATACTCACAGAAAACATCTGCAAGCAACTTAGACGCTAAACATGTCAACTTTATGAACCAGAAAACCTCAAAGTTGGGATTGTCACAGAAAGCCTGACTCTACTTCCAGCAGCTCGTGTCGTAAGAGCAGAAGCCTGATGCTTCTATAGGAAATGTTCCTAAAGAAGAGGATGCCCTTTACCAGAGCAGACTATTGCAAATGGGGGAAGAAAATGAGGTGCACGACTGTATCCCCAAAAACTTTCCTATCCCAATATTGCTCCCAGCTCTTCTTATTTTGGGGGAATAAAAAGCATCGGCCATTTCAACAGACAATCATCAGTCAGAGATTAAGAGGACACCAAATCAGACACAGTTAATATACAGAAGACTGTACAATCAAGGGGAAACATGAAAAGCATCAGACCTAAGTACAAACTCTAAAATCTACAGCACAAAACTTAATACAACTTACATATAAATATATAAATCATAAGTCATATAAATCAACGTGAGGACCCAGGACACGCATGTTGTATTTGGGGAGCAGGCTACCATAATTAGCAAACTAGTTTCAAAAATATTTTCTCAGAGGTATTTCTTTGGCCTCAGGGCCTGACTAGAACCTCAGTACACAAAACAGGATAGGAAAATATTTCTGATACCTTGCAGGCCCATAATTAAAACATTTGAATTAAAGAAGAGATTTTAACTGAAAGCAGTTAAATCTCATGTGAAGTTACCTATTCCAAATCTAGATTTTTTTTTCAGTTTGTCATCTGAGAGACGAATTCCTGCATCCTACATCAGGATGAAGCATTCTGTAGCAAAACATTTTCTCTCATACGTCTTGTAAAACTGAACACCTTTAGAAAATACCCGTTTCTTGAATTTTCAAGATGCTAAATTGTTGGAAACTATTTCCTAATCTCTCGCACACATTTGTCTGCTGTAAACATTGGCTAAATCACTTGGTAACTTATCAGACATGTTACAAAAACCAACCTGGGCGGAGAACATTCAGTGATGACAGTGCACTTGAAAAAGCACCACCAGCTTTTGGTTTTTCTTCTTCCTTCTCACTTTCAACTTCCATTTCTTCTTCACCATGCTCACTGTTTGCAGTCCCATCTTCTTGGCCTATATCCTTATTCTGTCCTGTCTTTTCTAGTGGCGCTTCGACTGATAAGACAGCAAAGTCCATGTTTTACTCCTTTCATAAAGATCACTCAAAAGTATTTTTTTAAGATATAACAACCAAAAGGGAAAATCAAATTAAAATGTTAAAAAAATAATTTTATTGTTTGAGATCTAGGAAAATATACTTTCTTAACTGTGATTAAATCATGGACATCCTCTCAAAATAAAATGTGACAAGGCAGGCCCCACCAACCACTAAACATTCTCTGTATCATCAAGTATTAAAAAAGTGGGGGAACTCAACCTTGTGCAACTTTGTCAAAGTCTGTTACATATGCAATGAGAAAGCACTGCCAAGTCTTTCCTCAAGAACCAACTGATTTCAAAAGAACCATTCATTTTCTTCTTCGGCTACACCTTACATTAGGTGGGTAACATACAGATAACAGGCAGCAAGCACAAATATTATGTAAAAAAATTCACATTAAACTCAGCTACCCAATCTGCACAGACTCAAGCATTTGTTTAAAGAATCCAAGCTACTCTCTCAGTAGCAGCCTTGAAATCTCTGAACTATAGCCACATGAATTAGGGAGAGCAAAACAAACAGAAATTAAATAAACATGGCCCCCACAGCCATGTGCAAAATGCAGTGTTTAACGATCTCTGTGACAGAAGCAAGAATCCAGGTTTTCACAGATGACATGAACATTAGCCACAGAAGTGATAATTTCTGGTTTTGTTCATGCCCCACACCACTGCATAGGCAATTTAAGGATTCTAATAACAGAATCTGTGGATTTTCTAAATGCAGACAAAACCTTTAAAAACAATTTAATTAAATTTTAAAAGGGTATTTCCTGCATGGGACCATGTTCAATCCCCAAGTGCTTCTCTAGATCATTGCAATCTTTAGATCATAAGCCTCCCAGCTCGTTCTCATAGCATTACATAATCTATATAAACTTAAGTGGAAAAGCAACCACTACACTTTACCAATGAGCTTCCCAAAAACCAACAGTACAACGAAATTGAAGTCCCAGGCTCTATTTCAAGCTCTCAATGACTGAACACTGTTAACAGATCCTTTTGCTCCATCACTTTCAGTCTGTCATCTTAACCAAGTCTACTCAAAGGTCCAAGTCCTGAAACAGGCAGCTGTTAAACAATTAATAACAAAGACCACCACCACTCTGCTCACCCCACCAATCTTTTTGAAGAAAAAGCATTAAAAAGACACTTTGTGTCAGACAAGCACCAGATACATTTTCAAACTAATGTAACTCCTTCCTAATTCAATAAGCAACTCCTCTGTCATAAATACAGCTGCAATTCAGAATACTGATGTCTACTGACAACCATCTAATAGAGCTGAGAAGTTCCATCCTTCTACATTAATTTCTACATGAGAATCAAAGAACTCTCTACCAACTGCAGCATTCCTAAGGCTCAAGTAACACATTTCATCTGTGCTTTACTTCAACTCTAAATGTGAAATCCTCTAGAAGACTAACAATTCATCTTGAAACAAGAAATTAAATTATAGTACTTCATATTTGCCACTACAAAAGTTACTGATAGTTTTGCACTTACCATCCGTTGGAGAATTGACCTCTGTTCTAACTTTTGATTTTTCAAGATCTTCCTTGTATTCTTTCTTCAACTGTTTTACAATCTTTTTGCTGTAACTTGATTTCTTCACTTTGAAAACTTCTTCCGTTTCTTTAAAAGAGAAATTGGGTAACATTACATTAGATCTATCAAGCATACTTATTCATTAAGTCTCTTAATTTTGTACCGGGAAATCCACAAATGCCATTAACAAACATTGCAGGGTTCTCTTCACAGTCTATAGTGAAAGTCTAATTCTATGTTTTCAGCACTTCCACCAAGATTTCAAATCACGAGTCTTAGAAACCAAATTTCAGTGATTTCAAGAGAATTCCCTCTAAGACAACTCAAAACTATACGAACGGGCAACAGGCAGCGAGTGCGAGGTGACCCGTGAACACCAGCCACATCAGATTAAAACAAACTCGACGCAAAGCCACGGCACAAATGCTCCTCAGCAAACGCTGCTGGCTCCAGGGGGAGACTACGGGCTGCACCTAGTCCCGCACAAACCCTCGGGCCACCCAGGTGCGGTGAACGCAGCACAGGTGATGCATGAGCGGCACAGAAAGCAAAGGCCATTTGACCACAACTGCACCACAACCAAGGCCGCTGGGAGCATGCTGGCCCCGCAGGAGCCAGGTCGGGCCGGGGAAAGCGCGGGCCCGATGGGAGCTCCCCGCCCGTGCATCCCTGGCCGCCTGTACCGTACCCTCAAGGCTCGCTCCCTCTTATGCGATTCCACATCACCCCACACCACACAGGGGACTGTCTTTAAAAAATAAATACGGATCCCGGCACTCTTGGAGGGCCCGGGTTAGGGCCAGTGTAGGTTGAGCAGCTCCGTGTCCCTTCCACTGCCGCAAGAAACGACCCAAAAGCCAGACAACCACCCGCCTCACCCTCCTCCTCGTCCTGGAAGCTGAGCAGGCTGGCCCTCGGAACCTCTTTGTTCTCCCGCGACCGCTTCTTCTCCTTGGGGCGCCCGGCCGCCGGCAGCCCATTGCCCTGCTGGGGCTGGGGCTGAGGCGGCGGCGGCGGGGGGCGCAGAACAGCGGGCGCCGGCAGAGCCCCCAGGCCTGCTCGGTCGCCTCCCATCAAGCCCAGCCCCAAGCCGAGAGCCGCGCCGTAGCTCGCGGCGCAGGCGAAGGCCGCGGGGCTGCCGGGCAGGGCGAGGGGCACGCAGCCGGCGGGCAGCGGCAGGAGCCCGGCGCCCGACGCCAGCGGCATGGAGGCCTCGCTGGGCCCTTCCCCCGCCGCCCCGACCGCCGGCGCCGGCTCCTGAGGCGGCTCCTCGTCGCGCTCCTCATCCTCCTCCTCCGAGTCGTTCCGCTTCCGCACATTCACCCTCCGCGCCTTGCGGAACATCCCGCCGGGCACCGACCGGCCGCCCCGCCAGTCCCCGGTGCCGCCCGCTCCGGCCGCCCCGCGCCGCGGCCCAGGCCCGGCCCCGCGAGCATGGCACCGCCGCCCGCAGCGCCCCCTGCCGCCGGCTCGGCCACCGGCGGGCGGCGGACGCGGCACTGCGCCTGCGCGGCGGGGAACGCGCGGAGCGGGGGCTCGAGCGGTCCGCCCCGCCCCCGCTGCCCCCTCACGGCCTCCGCCATCTTGTGTCGGGAGAGCGGCGCGGGCCGGGCGGGAAAGGAGGGGGGGGGGGGGGAGGAAGGGGTGGGGCGGGTGATGTAATAATAAAGTGAGTTATAGTAAAGAAAAGATTCATCATGTGAGGCGAGCTTATTTTATAACATTTATTTTATTACGCACAGGCGTATGTGCGTTTTGGAGGCGTTGCTGTGGAAAAATTCTGCGAGCTTCTTAACGCCGTATTTCCACAGAGCAAAGCCTTATAAAATAGAATTTGGAGAATCGGGTTCCTGGTATCTGGTGGGACAGAATAGGGCTACTGGGAAGATCACCACAATATCGGAGCTGTGGTTTTCTGTAGTTGAGGATTTTTTGCGCTTTCCAGGGAAAAAATCCTGCAGTGCTTACTTAGGTACTGGAATGAAAGGACTTTTGCACCAGCCTTATTTAGAACACAGCAGTGGCGAAACTGGAAATTTAATTTGCTCTGCTAGAAAGCCCATGGATTTATTAACCTCGTTTCTTCCCCACAAGGCCAGAATACATACATCCTCAGTTACTGCTACGTGTGTGAATTTTTGGATACCACTCTCATGGTAATGGGGAATTACTGTGGTTTCAGCGCATTTTTTTTTTTTTACCAGAGGGCAACAGGTCTTTGCTGAAGATCATCTAGGTTTCATTTTTCCGGATTTTGGAAGCCTTGGTAACATTTACAAATCGACATATGTGCGTGTTCTGGCTGGTTTTTTTGTTTGTTTGTTTGTTTGTTTGTTTGTTTTGTTTGTTTGTTTGGGGTTTTTTTGTGTTTGTTTAACACAACACTATCCTGTGTAGGATTGGTGAGTTGCCATTTGTGAAGGCAAGGTTACTTCTCTTGCACCGACAGCTGGAGAAGGGGATTCCTGGGCAGATAACATGAATTACGTGCCTGTGTCTGTAGTAGACAGCCATGAGAGGTATGACTAGAAATATCTGTAATTTGGAGAAAAGGGCCTATGGTTTGTTGCCAAGGCGCTGACAAAGGAAACTACGCACATTGTTGATTTTAGTGGGAAAGCTCACAGTAATGTGGGAGGGGGTGGGCATGTTTTGCTTCCTACCAAAACTGCTTCATCATTGATTACAGTTATATCAACATGACTGTTTAAAATAGAAATAGTCTCACTTTAAAATTGCAGCAGCTTCACTGGTTCCTCAGAATCTTGATAGCCATTCCCCTAAGTGCACAGAGAATCATGGAATCACAGATTGGTTTGGGTTGGAAGGGCCCTTATAAAGACCACCCAGTTCAATGCCCTCTGCCATGGGCAGTGACACCTTCCACTAAACCAGATTGCTCCAAACTCCATCCAGCCTGGCCTTGGACATTTTCAGAGATAGGGCAGCCACAGCTTCTCTGGGCAGAAATTTTCTTACATTTTATCTCAGTTTCGTGTAATCCATTGCTGTCAATGCAAGGCACTTTCAGCTTGCTATTTCAAAGCCTTTTATTATACTATATGGATGGATCCAGTCTTAGTCATATCTCACAGAATTCAAAACCTGCAGACATGGGCAAGGAGCAGACTTTGGACTATTATAATAGTCCCATGTATGTTTTTCAGGAGATGACAGCCTTTCTTGTGCAACACATCTGAAAATTGTCTGCCCAAAGCCTCACCTCCCTTGTCAGATGAGAGTCATTGTATGGAGTATTTCTACTCTCTCGTATGGGAGAACATCAGCAGTTTGCCATTATCACAATAGTTGAAGCTCCCTGCATTTGGGGAAACTGCAGGTCTCAGCACATCTATCATGCAGGTGGCAGCCTTTCCCTGGAAAAAATATGGATCAGTTGCAGTGGTCCAGTAGAGAGTCATCAAGCCGGGCAGAGGCTGGCACCTGTGATTGTGAGAAAAGTTTGAGGGAATTGGGCATGCTTAGCCTGCAGAAGGGAAGGCTAAGGTTCATACATGGAAAAAACTTGCCAGTGAGGACAGGCAAGGCAGTGGAGCAGCAGGTAGGCTAGTGAGACTGTGCAGGCTCCATCCTCGGGAACTTCCAGGACCCAACTGCTGAGCTGCCTGGTCTGATCCCAGAAGCAGTTGTG
This sequence comes from Cinclus cinclus, assembly GCF_963662255.1. Taxonomy (NCBI): domain Eukaryota; kingdom Metazoa; phylum Chordata; class Aves; order Passeriformes; family Cinclidae; genus Cinclus; species Cinclus cinclus. Next base: position 16,322,116 of record NC_085047.1, on the reverse strand, counting down.
CTGACAGCAGTCGTGCTGACAGCAGACTGTGCTGAAGATTGGCTGAGTGCTAGCAACACCCAGGTCCTTAGCTCAATCTCCATATGGGCCGTTCACTTAAGGGTTGGACTTGATGATCCTTGTGGTTCCCTTCCAACCCAGAGTATTCTGTGATCTAGAAATAAAGATTATGTGTGAGATAAGGAAGAAAGGACAGATGCAGGTAAATACCTTCTTCACAGAGGGAACTCCAATACCTCTGTTTCCTAAATCTCTAAATCCTAAATGCCTTTTTCTGTCTGAGGCACAACCTTAAAACAAAATCCATCTGCAGATTTCAATTCTCGGCTTGGAATATATAAACAAAAAAATTCTAACAATGCTTTGGAAAACAGTTGTTTCACATTTACTTTGTTCTTTAAGAGAAAGAGATTGCAGAACTAATCTGATGAGTCTCTTACTTCAAACACCTCCTTGCAGAGTTCTCTCACAGTCCCCTAACACATCCTCCTGGACAAACCAGACAGACTTAAAGGCATCCCATCGCTCTTAGCAGCCTTCCATGCTTCTCACTACTGACTGTGTTAAATAACTCAGTAAATGAATGTTACAACATAGCTCTCATTGTCTGAAGTAGAGAAAACATCAAAGTACAGCAGGCTGGGAAAGTGCTTCATAATACTAGAGATGTTTTCCACACTGTATGACTTCAGCAATGAATATCCATTGAAAAGTGAGGTATCCAGAAAAGAAATATGTGCAAGCATTTGCTTGTCTTTTTTGTGTACCTCAAGCAAGTCTTTGCCATTGTTGCTGCTGCTGGAGATGGTTACGCTCTGCTCTGGAAATTGTCCCTTGACCTTGTTTACCCGGAGCTTTCTAAGTCCCCAAATGGCCAAATATTCCGTTGGGAGAGGAGTGGTGCCACAGAAGGACAGCTTCAAATCCCACACCCTTGTGAAGTTGAGGACTATCTCCAGCCCAGAGGTGTCTGTGAACCAGATGGTCAGGTGGTTGTTGTAGGTAGTTTTTTCCATTGTAGAAGGCAGCACTGTTTTGCAGTTGCACATCAGGTTTGCCAGGCAGTAATCACAGTCATGGATAGCCACGGAACAGCTGCAGTTGCGAATTGTGTTTTCCTTAGTGAAAATTAGTGTGTGGTTCTTCTGACTTCTCACAAAACTGATGTGTATGCCAAGGAATCTGGCCAAAATGAGAGCCAGGCAAATGGAGAAAGCAGGGTAAGCTATTGGCTTCATTAGCACTGGTGCCAAGCTGCCAAGTGTCTCCTCCTTCTACTGAGTGATTTAGATCACTTGGCTTTTACCTACTGAGGAAAAACAGTTTCTTTATTATACTGAAGATTTCTCAATGGTTAATACTACTTTGCTTTTCCACTCATTATCTGTTGCATCTATTTAGAGTCATATTGCAGTTCCTCATTAAGGGGAAAAGCATGGCTACCCTGATTTAGAAAACGGATTGTGACTAAAGCTTGGGATTCTTTTTTCATTCTTCTTTTGCACTAAATGGTTTCATGTGCTTATAAGACAGCTTGGAGACGTTCTTCTCTATGCAGACAGCTCCTTGGCCTGGCCTGTGCAGAGGTAAGGACAGGACAAGGAGTTGTGCAGGACCATTCCTGCTTGTTTCTCCTTTCTGTTTTCTTTGCTTCCAACCAGACAGGGGTGACAAAGGACCCTGTTCTCCACTTCACTGAGTGAGGCAGTCTGAGAAGGGCTGGAGGCACTAGATTTTACACCTGAATTTCTAAGTAGTATTGTGATAACCTTTCCCTTAAACTGTGTGTGGGATATACTGGGAAGAGGGAGGGAGAGCAATTAAGGGCAGAAGTATTGCTGGGCCAAGCACATATCCTTCTGAGCTGTATGAAGTGCTGATAAAACTTGATTTTGATCCATGTGAAGCTACATCTGCTCCAGCCTGTCTGTAAGTTTGGAGGATCAGGGATCATCTCTCATTATGTTTTCAACAGCAACTACTATAGGATAGATCCAGGCTTTATCAGTTGCTCTGCCCCCACTTCATTTACCCTGGCAAAGCAAAATAGCAATTCCGCACATACCTATGACAATAGAGGAAGTTTCCATCCCAGCCATGGGTCACCTCAAATTGTTGGGAGCATGTTTGGTGGGATTTTTGGATTATCAGCTGCCACCCCTTTGGTTTTCAGAGTGAAGTTGAATTTTACCAGGAGCATCTGTGTTTTCCTGACATATTATTTTATGATGGTACAGGCAATGAAGCACAGTGCAATTTCTTAACACAAATTATAAAGATGTAGGGAAGTTTGTCTAATTTAATGTAACTGTTTTGAAGCACCAAGAAGCATTAGAGACAAATTTTGACCAAAAATGACAGGTTCTATTGAAAGAAGCAGTAGGGCACAGGCTCAACAAAATTTGGTCCTTATCATGTAAAAAGATTGATTCACATCCAGAATGTTTGTCTGCAGCACTTCAGAAAACATGGTAATACACCTACAGTTTTGTAGACTTCTGTTATAAATATTCTTGTTCCTGTTTGTCCTATTCCTGTTCCTGTTCGTTTTCTTATCTCATTGCTGTTCCCAGTAAACTGTTCTTATCTCAACCCATGAGCCTTGCCTTTTGTGCCTCCAGTTGGAGGTATGGGGAAGGGAGTGTGGGAGGCTTTTTTAGTGGGAGTACTGAAGTGGAGAATGCCATTCACAAACCACGACAGAAGCATGCAGACATTTAAGTTTTTAAATCAAATATTTAATCCATGTTGTGGAACATACCAGAAATTCCAGCCCAGCTGCTGGCTGATGTTTAACTACAAAGGTCAGACTCACCCAAGCTGTAGATGTTGTGGTATCATTATTGCTAGAAATGGTTCCACTATCTGAGCATTTAATCACATTGGAAATCCTATTACTAGACCTCCACACTGCTTATTTTCTCAGTCCTTAACAGTGAATAACAGTTGTGATAGACCAGAATTCTGTAATATCAACACAGTTTCACAAGTAAATGAAATTATTTGGATTTTTCTGTGTTGGAGGTAGTATTTGCAAGAAATCCTAGACAATGTCGACAACATGAGTTTGGACTAAGTAAAAGAGATTCAAACTCCCAACTGTGTCAAAAGGAGTGATACTGCTTTTTCCACTTAACATCTAAGGGTTTAATATTCATAAAACATTAGACTAAAATACTTTGATGCATCCTCATTAGTTTTAACTCCTGTTTCCTTTATTTTTCTCAGTACCTGAAGAGTGGAGAACTTTTAAAGTTCTCTACTGGTTTGCAGCCAACCAGTCAGGTTTAGCTTATGATAACATTTGGGCTCCATCCATCAGAATCCAAACAAAATTCTAAATTCTAGCATTCCAGGAAATTTAAACTCCAGAAATACTTCTGTTCTTCTCTGTTCCCAGCAAATCAGAAACATTCCTATCCAGTTCTTGGGATTTAGTTTCTGTGTGCCTTTGGTGAAGGATATGCAGGAAATGAAATATATTTTGCAGGTTATGTGTCTGTGAAGTGTGAAACTCACCTGCAATGCATCTTTTCTTAAGCTAACAACAATCTATAGAAAAATATGCAATATGTGGTTCTTAATCAAACCACAGTCTTCACTGCTTAAGGCTTGGAAAATGATTTGCTTTAATTTTTAGGGATGGGAGAACTGCCTTCAGTAGGGCTCTGGGAGATACACAGAGCCCTTTTTTGTAATATTGCCATTAAGATGAAGTAAAACATGGGGTCATTTTCTTGCCTTTTGTAGTTCTGTTCTCCATCATCTCCAAAATGAAAAAGATGGAGTACTTCAGAAAACTGTGAAATATGGTGTGTGTGGTACATCTTTCCACCACAGTCACTCTCTGAGCATTACCCACTTCCCTTAACAGAGAGAATGTATCCCTTGAACTCACCAAAAATAGTTTTAGACATAACCTATAGAAACACAAATAATGCAGCAGATTGTGCTAAATGTCAAGATTTTCTATGCAATTTTCTAGGGAAAACTTGTGGGTATACTTTCTTCTCTTCCCTAAGTTTTCAGTAAAATTTAGCTAGACTTCCAGTATAATCAGTGAAACTATTTAAAGTCTCATCCACCTGACACAGTGGATTTTACAATTTTACATAGCAGGTATAAAAATTCTGTAAAAATTATAGAAGCATTTTTCAGCTTTCTAGTTTATATTAGAAGGCTTTTGAACTCAGGAAACAACAGGCTTTCAAATCTGAACTTGGCAAATTATCTGGATGCTCTTCCCTCACTGATGGGTAACCAAAACCTACCTGCTTTTTTGTATCTGTTCTGATGAAAAGAATAACTCCTTTGTCTACAGAAGCTCAAGGTAAGAAGGAGCTGGTTTGCATTTTATTTCCATACAATTGCCCAAGACAGCTGGTTTAGACCATCATTCTTGTCCAGCCTTATACCCAGTGTTCATCAGCACTTGAAAGTGGCTGGAGTAATAAAACTGGTAACACATTTGCATATCAAAAGTGATTGAACTTTTTAATTATGAATGAGATGATTAATAAATACATTTTTATTAAAACACAGAATGACTCCATAACCTAAATGTGGCATGCACTGAAGGGGTCTTGGACTACTGCTGAAGGTTTTGAAACCTTCAATTAGAAGAATCCAGAGCTCTACCAGGCTGCAAAATGACCTCCAGCAGAAATAATATCACATTGGTAAATACCTCTCCTTGTCCAGTCCAGCAAAAAATAAATTTGTCCAAAGAGGTGGTGGTTTATTCTAACAGCATGGCTTCTCCATGGTGGTATTATTTCTAAAGACATCCCAGACAACCATGCCTCAAATGATGCATGCCGTCCACTCAACTGCACTGGTATTTGTTCTAAGTTGGTCTCATACAGTCAGCTAAAAATTACACAGTGTTTTGAAATTATGCCCTGTGATTGCAATGTTTCCTTCTTTGAGTTACTGGTAAGTTTTTGTTCCAGTGGTAACCTTCAAAAAATTCCCCCACCCCTGCATGGATAAATTAGAGATAAAACCTACATTCCTGTCCTTTCCATCTTTACATGCTCTGGGTTGGGATCTACAATTAGAAGTAGAAAAAAACAGGACAGTAAAATTAGGAGATAAATAGCTGCTGATCTCTTTCAGCACCACCACCCCACCTGGCTTCCCAGAATCCCAGTGTGGCAAGCACTTAGTGTGTGAGAATGAAGCAAGAAATCTGTGTATAAGAACACATTAGTGGCTTGAATAGTAATTACACTGTATTGCCTAAGAGGTCTTTTCTTATGCCAGGGTGAGCTGTCACCCAAATTCACTGAGCAGTGGTAGCATATTGCTATCCCATAGTAGTTAATACAATTCTTCAAACAGCTAAGAATGTTTCCCCAGCAGTTACCTGCCAATTACAGCATTAAAACACCTCTGAAAAGTTTTGAAGTATGGATTTTAGATTCTATGAACTGAAGATACCTCAGTTCTGGTGTCAGAGGGTAAATTCAGCAATTACAAGAAGAGTTCTGATAGAAATTCTGCCATTTCAATGACTTTCTGGGAAATGGGGAAGTAGAAGTGAGATATGGTCGAGATCAAAAACTACTTAACTGTCCTGAAGATGTTAATTATCAAGGAGACCTTGGTGATTTTCATGTGGCTGAAGTCTGAATCTACCACTGTTTTCCTCGTAGACATCCCTGGGAATGTTGAAGGCCAGGTTGGACAGGGCTTTGATCAACCTGATCTAGTGAAGATGTCCCTGCATATAGCTGAGGGTGGAACAAGATGGGCTGTAAGGTCCTTTCCAACCCAAAATATCGTGTGATTCTATGAGGGGCTGGGTGGAGGAGAGGCAACTGCAGCCCAGAGCTGGGATGGAGGAATGAAGGAGAAACAAAGAGTAAGAATCCATCTTCAGTGAGTCAGGAAGCTCTTATCAGGGCAGAATATACAGAAAGAGGACAAAACTGAGCTCCTGGGGCAGGCTTTTTGCTAACTTTACAAGCCTGTTCTGACAAAAAGTAAAAGAAAAGGGAAAACATTTCTCTAGAAGAACCACCCGTGATGATCCTTCTGTGGCTCCTGATTAGTGTGGTATATATTCAACCCAATGTTTGTTTTTCAGTAATGAGTTGCTCCTTCCATGCAAGAACTAGTGGAAAACTAGATACCAGAAGCTGCCTCAAAGTCCCTGCAGCCTGCAGTGCTGGCCTGGGAGGGGTAAAGCCACTGCTGCTTTACAGCTGGAATCTCTGCAACAGAGAGGGGAGAAGGGAAGCTGCATTCTCTGCTTAGCAACAAACAAAAATACCAATTTTGAGGGGGGGGGGGGAAAGTATTTTGGGGAAATACTTCTGATAGCAAAAACCTGCTTCTGAAAAAAAGTATTTTGAGTGAACTAAATGTAGTGAATAATTAGTTCACTTCTTTTCGTCCTGAGTGAGGGGGCCTCTCAGGAGAAAATCAGACTAGATATAAATAGCAGCAGAAAATTATTAGTTTGATTGTTTTAGCCATGCATGGTTTTAGATGTGTATCCTCCTTCCAGCATGGAAACACATGGTGATCTCAAAAGTTTTCTAGCACAAGGCTCTATCCCTGTTCCTTTTGCTTCACAGGTTTTGACTGCTAAAGGAGATTCTCAGTGCTTGTTTAGTAGTAGCATCATTTCAGGTTTTTTGAATCTGCTTTGATAATTTCACTTTTTTCCCCCCTCTAATTGTAGGTCTGTGTATTAAAAAACTTCAAACAAGCAATAAAAAGCTTTTGCTATTGTGTGAGAATGCTACTGTCACAAGGAAAGTTTATCCTATTCAGTGGAAGCTCCAAGCCTATAAAATTGATTTCTTCCATTATTTCTTCAGAAAAAAAAATAATCAAAATCCCTCATTGATCACTTGTGCTGACATATGCCTATCTGAAAGTGGTGTATTAAACAAAGAGGAGTTTAAATCTATATAATCTTGTGCATCTTGAGTAATGTACACAGGATTAATAGCAAACCCACCCAATTTAGATCAAAATGACATTTTGAACTGAGCAGGTATTAAAATACAAGATTACAGGAAAATGCAATGAGTCAGTCCCTGAATAAACCAAATCTGAGTCTTGACTGCAGACTAGCTATATAATCTGATCAGAAAATCCTAGGGAGACTGGGGCCTTGAGAAAAACAAAATGCTGGATTTGCCGTTTATATTCTGTGGGAATTTTAGGAATTCCCTAAGTGGGCTGATGGCTGAGAGGAATTTTGTTTTCCGTCTCTTTGTTTAAACAAATACTGTACTTATTTAGTTAGTCCATAGATAAATTGAGGCACATAAGTTTGTGATCAAAGCTGAAGTTCTACAGCCTTTCAGGCTGCAGCATGATTCATTCCTGTTGTCAATAGCTTGAAAATTATATTTGTGTCTGCTTGTGCAGCAGAAGCCAGGGCTACTGGCATTAGGTTGTAGCAGTGGAGTGCTCAAGTGTAGTGGAACAAATTCCTTCCCAGCAAGACAAAAATGCAAGATAAAATTGGCAACACTGCTGCACTGAACTTGAACAACACACTGACCCTTGAAATGTTCACTGTATCGGTATTTTGATTTTCAGGTGTCCACAGACTCCAGGAGAGGCAATTCATCTATAAACACCTCTGTAAAATCCTCAAGCCTGTCCATCTGATGCAGAGCTTCTGTCCACAGCAGAGGCAAATGTTAGAACAGGGAAGGCTGTGACATGAAACTGCAGGGAGGCAGAATAATGGGTGAAACTCAGGGGAAAGGAGAACATCTCCCAAAGAATGGGGAGTGGTGATACCTCCTGTTTTCCCCTAGCTGAAGGTCACCCTCAGCAGGTCACAGCCTGATTATTCCCAACCCTGAGGGAGCAGAAAGGAGGCATGTGCAAGAACTTCATTTTCACACTGTGTTTCGTACATATAGCCTGCACTTTTTGTAATAAAGAGTAGGGGACCAGGATGAGTGGCAGGATTTGCTTTGCCAGAACACACCTGGAGCTATTCCAGCTTGGAGGTGTGCACAGTACATGCTGTCTGGGAAGGCAGACACACACAGACCTGGGTATTTACATTTCAATTGCATCAGGACAAGCATTTACATAAATGAAAAGTGAGAAGGAAGTGTTATAAAGGTTTACCAGCCTGGGAGGAGAGAACTGTTTTGCACAGATGTAAGGTAGAAAGATTGGTGGGGTTGTGCTCCCTGGGATTTAAAGTCCAAGTATACAAAAATTCCCACAAGTGTATATCCGTATATAAAGCATGAATGTGCAGGATCACAAATACACAATTGTATTTTCATACAAGAAGTACTTTTGTAATTTTTTAGGTATGCACAGTCAAAGCTGTGTTTATTCATGTGTCCTCAGAAAGAGACACCTTCTGGGAAACCAGGTGTCCCAAGGATGGGTGGTCAGCACTGGCCAAAAACCAGAGCTACCTTTGGTTGCTCAAACTGAGCACTTCAACACTGAAGTACTTATGTTTTTTTTTTTAAGATTTTTTTTTTTTTTTTTTTTTTTTTTTTTTTATGTCAAACCAACTACTCCCTGGAACAAGGGCACTTACACTGAGTGAACTTTAGGAAAGAAAACTTGACTGCAATTTTGGTTATTTCCCAGTACTCTTTCTAATGTGACCTGGACAAAAGTTCAAGTTAAATGTTACATGAAAGTAAAGATTTGCTAATCCCAAAATATAATGCTAAAAATTACATTCTATTGTAGCACTTAATTTTCTATTGTTCAGATCCTAAATTGGGGGGAGGAAAGTGAGAGCAGAAAGCTGCATGATCAAAAAACTGGTATGAAATATTAGTGGTCACTAAGCAGCTGGAGACTGAAACCTCTGGAGCAGGGCACCTTCGGGCCAGATATCTCAGCTCTGTTCACTCAAACAGTGGATGTTGTCATTGTCATTGAGATTCCAGAGCTACCTAGAGATAGTATATTTACTTTAGTTTGTCCTTACTTATCACTGACTTTTTTTATTAATTAAATAACAGAATAAAACAGAGGTTGTAAATGCACTTTCCTTAAGCCTTCTCTTCCCAAGGCAGTTTTAACTGAATAAAATGTCTCAAATCCTGTCAGCTAGAATAATTCCCTTGAAAATTCCCGTCCCGTTTTAAGATTTGCCTAAAGGAGTTTTGCAAAATTGAGCAAAATTTCTCCACCATTCTTGGTGGTTATTATTCACAGAATGATTAATTAATTATTACCTTAGGCATACAGATACAGCATATAAACAATTGCAACACATGAAAGGCAAATTTTGCAGAACTGATCACTTCACCTCGATTACAAAGCAACAAATTTGAAACACAAATACCTGCTAAGAAGAGTTACTGGAAAGGGAGAGAAACAGCCTCATTCATAAAAACACAAGCTATTAAACCTTTCTCTCTTATTTACCCCCCTCCTCCAGAGCCAAAACAGTGACTTACTCTTTGGATGCCAGGAGATGGGTTTGTCCGTGCCCAGTTTCCTGCTTGGCTGAACTTCTCAGCTGTGGCTGGGAGTGGGGTCAGTCTGTCAGTGCAGTCAGCAGTGCCTTCTTTTTCACTCGATGCTGCTCTTTTATGTTTTCATGGGCCAGCACCCCTTGGCATTCCCCCACCAGCTAGGAGGGTGGTCCAAGGTCTGCCCCAACCATTAACGCCACCTGTGCCACACTGTCAGGCACAAAGGGCTCACCTGGAAATGCTGAGAGGTGCCAGCCAGCTCCCTGCTCGCTCTGGGAGGGGAGCTGGAGCACTTGGCTGGTGACCTGTGCTCACAGGGGGTTGGCTAGCCTGCTGTGCAGGGACAGAGGCAGGACCTCTGGTGCTTTGCTCACCTCATGGCTCTGTGCTGGCCATCCACCTGGATGGAGAGCCCTGTGACTGTCCTTATGGGACATATTCTGCTCTGCCTGCTTCCTGGGGACTTCGGGCAGAGGTTTAAAACAGAACTTCAGGCAGACTTGGAAAGCCTGCTCAGCCAGCTGGAGGGAGTAACTGGAAAGCCATAGGAGGAATGGCTGAGGTCATCTGGCTTATTCAGCCTGGAGAAGAGGAGACTGTGAAGGGAAACCTCATAGCAGTCTGCAGCTTCCTCGTGAGAGGGAGCAGAGGGGCAGGAACTGATCTCTGTTTGACGTGACCAGGGATAGGACCTGAGGGAATGGCCTGAAGATGTATCAGAGGAGGTTTAGGCTGGATATTAGAAAAAGGTTCTTCCCCCAGAGGGTAGTTAGACAGTGAACAGGCTCCCCAGGGCAGTGGTTATGGCCTCAAAGCTGCCAGAGCTTAACAAGCATTTGGACAATACTCTCAGGCACAGGATAGGATTGTTGGAATGTTTTGTGAAGGGCCAGGAACTGGAATCAATGATCCTTGTGGGTTCCTTCCAACTCAGGATATTCTGTGATTCTATGAAATTTTCAGTCATAGCTTAGCAGAGGCACAACTGGCTCTCAACTGTTCAAACAGTGTGTATGCTTCTCTATGATCCAGTACGGAAAACACCACCTTTGTGGCATGTTTCACATTCCTGTTTTCACAGCAGAATACCTACTGAATGCTAGAATTTCTGCTGCTAGCCTGGGACTAACTGTCCTGAATAAGCAGTGAGATTATTTGCAAGAACTCATAAGCAGCTTCAAATGGAAATGCAGTATGAGTACCCTAAAAAAATCATGAGGCAACGTGCTGTGGACCAAAGACACTCTAGCAGGGCACGTGTAAGGAACAAAGACTAAGATTTGCTGTGATTCAAATGAAAATATATTTGCTGCTTTTTCAAAAATAATGCCTGGCCTTTACATACTCCAAGTCCCTCTAGGAACAGCCACTACTGATACCACAGTAAGAACATTTGGAGAAGTCAGGGTGCCATTCAGGGCCTGAACATCCAGATTTTTGTTTTTGTTTTGTTTTGTTTTTCCTAGCAAACAGTGCACTTGTGCAAGCCATGAGCAGAATTTCTCCAGAAAGCTGTGGGAAATGGTGTCAAAGGCTTTACTAAAGCCCAGGTAGACACATTCACAGCCTTTCACTCACCCACTGAGCAGGTCATCCTGTCATAGAAGCCAGGTTGGTCAAGCAGGACTTGCCTTTCACAGACCCATGTGGGCTGGGCCTGATCCCTGGTTGTTCTGCATGTGCCACATGATGGTATTCAGGATGGTCTGTTTCATCACCTTTGGAGGTACTTGAGACTTTTCCTCATTCTTTGTCTCTAGGTTTCCCCAGCCATCCAATAAAGGAGAGTCTCCTTAACCCTTGTTTTGTGGTTAATACATTTATAGAAATATTTATTTTATTGTCTTTTACAGTAGTGGCCAGATTGGCTTCCACTCTTCTCACTTTCTCTCTGCATAACCTCATTACATCCTTGTTAGTTTTCCGACTTGCTGCCCCTTCTTTCAAATGTCATAAACTCTCCTTCCCACTCTGAGTTCCAGTTCTTCCCCCTCTGGCTCTTCATTCAGTATAGCCTGCTCCTGTCCCCCAAAGTTTCCTTCTTACAGCACGTCCAGCCTTCCTGGAGTCCTTTGCCCTCCAGGACAGCCTATAAGGGACTCTGTCAACCAGGCCCTTGAACAGGCCAAAGTCTGTTCTCAGGGAGTCCAAGGTGGCAGTTCCACTGACTTCCCTCCTTACTGCTCCAAGAATCCAAAACTATCCTTTCAAGGAAGGTCACTGTGCCCAGGATGGCCTCCCACCATTGTGGGATTATATTTTCAGCAGATGTCTAGTGTGTTGAAGCCCCCACCAACACAAGGGCTGGCCAGCATGAGACTTCTTGTCTGACTCTTGGTCCTTGGTTGGGTGATCTGTATCCAGCTCCCACCTGGATATCTGCCCTGTTGGCCTTCCCCACAGTTCTTACCCACCAACCCTCAATACTTGCATCACCACTGTCAAGCCCTAGACACTCAAAACACTCCCTCACACACAGGACTACCTCACCACTTCTCATTCCTCGCCTGTCCCTTCTGAAGAGTTCACCACCATCCATTGCACCATTCCAGTGGTTCCAGTCATCCCAGCATGTCTTTGTGATGGCAACTATTCCATAGTTTTCCTCCTGTATCATGCCTTCCAGGATCTCCTATTTGCTGTCCACTCTGCAGGCACTGGGGCAGATGCACTTCAATTGGGATATCAATCCCGATGCCCTTTTGGGGAGAGAAGCTCCAATTCCTGAGTGACCATTCTCAGGAGCTTCCATGTTTTCCAGCACATCAGTAACACTTGTACTCTTGCTGCTTCATGGATCTCCATTTCCTATGTCTACTGAAATGGTAGCCTGAACCACCTTACTAAGACACCATCCTTAGAACAGTGTCAATCTGCTCCCAGGCTTATCTCAAGTGACCTGGTTTTTATCCCCTTCCCCCTTCAAATCCAATTTAAGGCTCACTCAACATGCACTGCTAACTCCTGCACAAAGATCCTTTCCCCTCTGAGACAGGTATACCCAGTCTGTCACCAGTAGGCTTGCTGTCATCGAAACCATCCCATGACCAAAACCCCCAAAATTCTGTTGGTGACACCTGGCTTAAAGCCAGGGATTTGTCTGTACAGCTTTCCTGTTTCTACCCTGAGCAGTGGACCCCCCAGACCAACCTTCCCCAGTTTTACTGCTGACCATGACAAGCTGTGGTTGGGAAACTGTCTGGGGTCAGCTGGGGTCCAGTGTCCTGCCCATGTCCCTTTCCAGCTCTGTTCACACCCCCACCCTACTTGCTGCAGTGCCTCCAGGGGTGTACCTGCTCTGTTGGGGCTTTATGCATGGCTACACACTTTGACCACAGCATGACCTCCAGCACAGCCACAGGCACTTCAAGGTGTACCTTCTCCAGTGTGGTCTAATCCTTGGGCCACATTCCCTTCAGAGGTGCTCCTGCTGCAGCATGGACATACTCAGTCACTGATGCTTTGAGTTGTCCTACTTCCACATGGAATGGGCACATCCACAGGTTACAGTAAGCAGAAGCAGCCTCTAATGAGAACCAGACTTATTTACAGTAAGGCAAGCAGAGCCCTGTGGTTTTACTTTCCCTTCCTCCTTGGCCTCCAGGGCTGCCCTGGCCAGGTTCTCCTCACACCAGATCTTATTCCTCATCCCAGATGCCTCAAGGTGACAGCATCTCCTTCTCCTCACCAGGGTTCCTCCAGCTGGATTCCTGCCCTCAGCCAGGGATAGTGCTGCCTGCACTTCCCCCACTACAGCAAATCCTTCATGTGCCATCCCAGCAAGCCCCAGGACCCCTCCTCCTCAGTGTCCTCAGCACCTCCAACTCTCATCAACCTCCAACTCTCATCAATCTCTATGGCCCTCATAACCCATGGATATCCCCCCATATCTGTCCATCTCCCTGCTGGCTGATGGTGCCCTTGTCTGGGGAGGACCCTGCTCCCGATGGACATGAACCCTGCTGGTATGTGGGGGTGATGGGTGAGCATGGCCAAGTCACTGCTGCCAGCATGGGAAGAGTCAGAGCTGGCTGAACCACATGAGTGATAAAGTCTTGGGGGTTCACTCTGGCTTGGAAGTAAGGCTGGGGGCCTAGCTGCAGGCTGCCATCCCAGTGTCAAGAGCATTGGCCCCATGGTCCCCCTGCTTTGTCTCTGAACCACCAAGTGTGCTGTGCGCTACTGTGAAGACCTGGGTCCCCAGGGAGACGTATTGCTGCTGACCTGAGCCACAGCCTACACTGTCCTCAGCAGCATGATGGGGACTGGGGCAAGCAGCACATCCCAGGTCAAGAGCACCCTGCACCCAGAGGCTCAGGACATGCTGCTGGCTGGGATCCCAGTGGGATTGCTCCTGGTGGGTGATACAGCAGGGCAGGTCTCAGGTGGTGCCAGCATCAGTGTCTGGGTCAGTGCTGGGACATGTGTTGAGGAGGGGCTCTGCCCTGTGATGCAGCTGGGGTGTTTTCCCCCAGCCTGCCCTGTGTTTTTCAGCAGCCCCTCCCAGGCCCCACGACCCTCCCTGACATGACCTTGTTCCTGCTGCCACACCTCCCCAGCTATTTGCGGAGCAACCAGTTACTTCCCTGTCTGCAGCATTGCAGCATCTGGGGGCTTCCCCCAGGGTGGCTCTGCCCACCATGGAGCATCTGCTGGCCAGGACCCTGGCCACTGCAAGCCCCCCACACCAGCAAGACCTCCACCATCACGGAGATGGTGTTGCATATGGCCCCCACCTTCTTAGCTGCTACTGTGTCCACAGGAACATCCCAATGCCACCAACCCACCCATGCTGGCTGCTCCATCTCCTTCTGGAAAACGGGCACCCTGCCCTTTAGTTGGGATGTCATCTTCATGATGGACACCTGCTACAGTGTCCCTACCAAGGACTTGTTCCATGAGGAGAAGGAGGTCCTCATCCTACTTTCCCAGATGTTTAAGGTTGCTGACATCACCCTCTTCCAGCTGTTTCCAACTGTCCTCAGCACCTACAACTGTGATTTTGGGAGAGGTGATGTCCCTACAGGACAGTCTCTCCCACTTCTGGGCCATGGCGACATGTGGCAGGGAATAGTCTTGTCCCACCAGCTCCACCAGGACAGGGAGGTCTTGATCTTGGTCGTGGGTGGCGGGGAGGAAGGTGTGCCATGGGCCTCGTGCATCTCCAGGCTGCTCTGACCTGTGGTTTGCAGTGGGGTCTGTGGGCAGCACAGCAAAGTGTGACACAGAGTGGCACGGCACGACGCAGTATGGCACGAGATGGCACCCAGCCCTGCCATGCTGTGCAGAGAGGAGTGTGCTGCTGCCATCACACTGCAGCAAGAAGGGGTCAGAGATGGAGGCACCAGCATCACAGGGACAACAGGACAGGAGGGGGGCATGGAGATACCCTCATAGGGTCCTGCATGGCAGGTGCCTGTGCCCAGCTCAGCCTGCCCATAGTGCCACTGCCCCCAGGACATTGGCTGAGCCTGGCAGAGACGTTTGCTGAGTGGCAGCTGTGGTGTCAGGATGCAGCTATGTGTGGGGTCTGAGAGGCTCTCCCAGTAATGGAGGTTGGAATTAACTGGGCTAGGAGGTGCAGCAGGGCTGCCTTGGGCTGGTCCCTGCCCAGGTGTCTGCTCCACTGCTTGCCTTCCCCTGGCTTCTAAGAGTCACTGTGGGGTTGGGGTGTCCCCAGGGGCTCATGTGGCTCCTTGGGCTGAGGGTAGCTCATGGGGGCTGCATCTGGAGGCTTCTTCATCCCCCCATTCCTATCCCTCCCACATTCTGAGCATCTTGAAGTGTGATGCCCATAGCCCAAGGGTTTCTCAAGGGGCTCAGGATCTGGTCCCCCAGCCTGTCCCACAACCAAAGGAGGTCACAGCCCCCACAAGCACCTGAGGGAACAAGAAGGGGGCTGACACCCAAGAGCAGGGGTCCTGCCAGCACAAGATGGTAACGGGGGCTGCCCCATGAAGCAGCAGATGAGACTCAGCAATGCCATGCTGAGGAACAGCCCCAACTCCCCCAGGTGCAGAGAGATGGGTGCATGTTCTGGGGTGCCTGCACCCCAGGGCTTCTCCACCCACCCTCTCTTCCAAGGCAGGACACAGCTGTTGTGCTGGGCAGAACTGGGACTGACTGTGGCTCTCTAGCCCTTTGCCAGGCAGGAAGAGGGTCAGGAATGGATCCTGCCCTTCATGGGCACGAGGGCTACTTCCTCTCCCTCCCTCCTCATCCCACAGGTGCCCTCTACACCCCTGGGCAGCACCATCCCCAGGATGCAGGTGACACTGGGCAGCCTTGCTGTACTTTAATAAACTCTGGGGTCCCAGAGCCAGCTATGGGCAAGGCTGGTTCCAGCCCAGGCAGCGCCCCTGACTCGGCTTGGGGCATCAGGTGCCCCCCTCACAGCAGGCCCAGCACATGTGGGGCCATGCAGTCCCCAAAGCAGGTTACAGAGACGGGCCTCCCTGGAGGTGTCACATGTGTATGCAGTGGTGTGGGGCTGTCAGAGCAGGGAGCTGCACTGCAGGGCACTCACCCAGCACCCAGCATGGGAGCTGCTCCCCCGTCTCAGCCCAGGCCCCCACTCTTCCCAGTGACAGAGGCCAGTGGTGGGGATGGCCACCGCACCTCCCTGGTGTCGACACCGAGGGGACTGAGCACCACGCAGGTGAAGTTGGTGTGCAGGTGCTGGCTGTCGAAGGAGCTGAAGTGCAGATCACGGTGCAGGGCCCATCCCGAGCCCCGCAGCTCCTCTCTGTGGACCCAGCAGGGACCAGTCAGTGCCCACTCCAGACAGGCAGACCCAGGGGCCCTGCCCCAACTGGGGGCCCTGCCCCAAGCAGGACTGCCCCGCTGTCACTGCCCCCAGGCCTCCTGTCCCCATACTCACTGCACTGTCCCCTCATGCACAGCCCCATCCGGGTGCAGGCTCTCCACGAAGGAGCCGTTCTCCAGCCAGTAGAGCAGCGTCAGCTCTGGAAGCCCACTCCACGCCTCGCATGACACAGTCACACTCTCACCTGCAGCCGGAGAGGGCGTGACGGTCAGGGGGGCTGCAAGGGTCCCCAGTGTCCCCCAAGCACAGGCACAGTCCCCTCCCCAACTAAGGGGAACATTCCCCCACCTCATCAGCATCAAAAAGTCTTGGCTGTGGGTGGAGGATTCACCTTGTGTCTGCTGGAGCTGACCCCCAGTGCAGCTTCCTCACCCTTAGGCCCTGCTATGGCCCCGAGGGTCTCTCACCTGGGTGAGGGAGCGCTGCTGGCATCCGCAGGATGGTGATTTTGGGCGGCTGTGAGGCCATGGCATCTGGGGGAGCAGAGAGGGGTGAGCCAGGAGGTCAAGAGTGACACCAAGATCCCACATACCTATAATGGGTGAAGAAGCAGGGCCCCATAGAGGGATGGGGTCACTGCTCATCCCAAGACCCCTGAACAGGTCTCTTGAGGGGCATAGAGCCCAGGGTTGACCATGGGCTTCCCGGCCCCCAGTAATCCCCACTTACCTGTGCAGCAAGCGGCCAGGCCCCAGCAGAGCAAGAGGATCCAGGCAGGGTGTCCCAGGGGCTCTGCAGACAAAAATGGAGCTCAGTGCTGGGCACACAGGGACGCTCCCCATGAGCTTGGGACGGTGCCGTCCTTTCAGCATCCTCCCAGCTGGCCACGGTACCCCCCAGCATGCTCTCCCCAGGTCTACGATCCCGTATCCACCCAGCACCCCCCGAGCCTGGGATAGTCCCGTACCCCCCAGCATCCTCCTCCCGGGGTCCCTCAAGTCGCGGCCGATGCCCCCCAAGGCTGTCCGCGCACCGCTCCCGTACATACGGAGAGGAGAGCCCGCGGCTCAGACACGGGCGGCGCTCGGCACCGCGGAGCTTTATGAGGCAGCTCGGGGAGGGGCGAGAGGCAGCGCCGTGACTCACCGGGAGCCGCCCTTGGCCCCGGCCACGTGGCGCGACGGCACCGCACGGGGACCTCACCTGGACGCTGATGTGCGTCCATGGGTCCTGTGCCGCCATGGCCACACGCCTCCTGTGCTCTGTGTCGCCTGCACCTGGGGATACACATCCCTTCAGCATCCCTCCGCCCCCCCCCCCCCCCCCCCCCCGCCCCACATCTCCCCCCACTCCTGGGGGAGCATCCATGGGTTCCTCAGGGATGGAGTAGAGCCCAGCGGGGCCCCCAGTGTCCAGCACATGGGACTCTCACTGAGCATCACAGGATTCTGAACACGCTGGTTTGCTCCCCGATGCTTTGGGATCAGGGACAAGGCAGGGTCTGCACAGGAGGAAGGTGGGTGAAGCCCTCAGGAGATTATGGCAGTGGCTGGGGGAGCTCTGGTGCTGGCCCCCGAGTGTCCCAGCTGGCGCAGGTCAACAGCTCAGCAGATAGAAACCCACAGAGCTTTAGTTCTTGGCTGCAGGAAGCCATCTCCTGTGTCCCACAGCAGTCCCCCATCCTCAGAGCCAGCTCCTTGACAGCAGACGTGGTTTCAACCCACCAGTTAAAAACCAGGGGCCAGCCCCCACACCCCACTAGTGCCACAGCTGGGACCCAGTGCAGGCACGGCAATAGGGCAGAACCAGCAACCTGAGTCACAGGCCCTGGCAACACTTGGAAAAAAGTCCCTAAACTCCCAGTGAGTTTTGTTATCTGTTCCCAGCAGAGCAGGAAGGTGGTGGGAACAGAAGTGTTATCTTGGAGATCTGGCAAGTTCAATACATTCCCAGCCTCCTGCTGGCATGAGGCCAGTGGCTGCATCCTCCCCACAGCAAACATGGGTGTCCAATGGGCAGTGACAAGCCAGAGGCAGCTCCCATGCCAGTACCCAGCTCTTCTGCCACCTTCCTGCTCCCACCAACACCAACCATCTTAGCTCTGGATGCTACAGGGTGAAAGAGGGAATGCAGATGGGTGCTTGGTCATCATCCACACAGTATCCTTCCCACGGCTGAGATGAAAGGAGGAACCATGACCCTACCCTGCAGCAGGGAAGACGATCAAGAAAAACCCAGGGCCGCATCTCCGTTTCCAGGGCTCTTATTTCGGTGTTTGGCACAACACTGCAATGTGGTTTCACCCAAAAGAAAACTCATGAGGATGCAGCACGATGCTGGGGTTTCCCATGGGGGAACACAGGCCACACAGCACCCACAGCCATGCCACCACTGTGGCCACTTCCCAAATCCCGAGCCAGGAGTTGCCTTGTAGCCCTCCACCGGACCCCAGCACCCTCAGGGAATACGACTCAAGTCTCCACATGCCGAAATATCACCGCTGGCCCTGGGATTGGGGACTTTGCCCCCACCCACTACCAAAATTGAGCCCAAGGCCACTTATACCAGCAGGAATTTGGCATGGCTCCTACCAGCATGGCCAGGAGGATGTCATGGAGTAATGCTGGGCCAGGGAAATGCCAGCACCAGCCCAACCTTCACTCCATCCCTTTTATTCCAGTGCCAAGAGCAATACCCAGTGAGGGCGGACCCGCGCCCTGGGGCGGGGCACCTGCTCTTGGCTGCTCTTGACGTACCATTACCGTCATCTGAAAGGGCACAGAGAGGAACAGCACTGGCCCCACTCCATACCTTGGATGAAACGTCCCCCTGAGCAGTCAGGGGACGCCATTGGACTCCAGGGAGGAACACAGAAAATTTGGGAGCATATAAAAGGGTTCCCCGCGGCAGAGCCCACCATCACCATGCCAGAGAGCAGCTTGGTTGCTGCCGGCATAGCCATGGCACCCAGAGCGGACCTGGCAGCCGGGAGTAGCCAGGAGACCTTCCATCCCCTCTTTCAGGATGCTGGGCTCCAGCCTCTCCTCCACAGCTCCCATAGCCCATCCTCGCTGCCAGCAAGGCTGCTCCAGGGTGCTGGCACTGCAGCTGGAAAACCCTTCTCCCCACAGCCTCCCCTGACACAGTGGCAGGAGGGAGCTGAACAACCCCCCAGCCCAAAGCTCAGCCCAGCAGGGCACTGCAAAGGGCTGGAGAGGGGCAGGGAAAGGGGACAAGCGTCTTTTTTTGGCTGCAATAGAAAGTTTTAAATATGCTCATTAAAATAATTCCTTTTTAAAAAATTCCTCCCCTGGCCCCGGCAGGAGGGGCCCCGATGTTGCTGTCCTTGGGAATGGCCAAGGTCCTGACAGGTGACCGAGCAAAGCCAGCATCCCTGGTGGCAATGTCCTCTCGTGGTTCCGCGGCTCCCCACCGCCTGCCCTTACTCCAGCCCGAGGATGTAGTTGATTCCCTGGACCAGTCCAATGATCACTGGCTGCCAGGCCACCAAGTAGCGCAGCCAGTCCAGCAGCTGCCCGTACATGACATGTGGCCTCTCCCAGCTGGGCAGGAAGGAGTTAAAGAGCTGTGGGGAAATGGATGAGAGGCGTATGGCCCACCCCAGAAGCGACCCAAAGGTGCCCTAAAGCAGGGAGAGAGAACAGAGGTGCCCAGGGAGGGATGGACAAGCACCCAGGGAAGGACAGACATAGGTCCTTATGAAGAGACAGCTGTGGTCAGGCTTGCCTTGGGTTTTGCATGATCTCTGCCACAGCCACACGCTGCAAAGACCTACTCAGGGTGCCAGGCAAGCCTCTCGCCCCTTGTGTGCTCTACCCACTGCTTCCCTTCACAAAGTGCTGGCTCCCAGCAGGAGAAAGGATACGGATTACTGAACATTCTCTTGAGATCCACCTTCTCTTTGCAGTATGGACACGTCTGCTTCTTCCCGACAATGCACCAGCCCCGGATGCAGAACTCATGAAACCTGAGGAGTGGCATGTTAAGGGGAACTGGAAGAAGAGGGGGATACACAGCTCAGTGTGGAGGAAACCACCAAGCCCAAGGAAGTCCCCCCCAGAGCCATTGGAAACATCCCACCATGTGAGGATGGGGCATTGCACAACCACAACCCTTTCCTAGAAGGTGCAACAGCTTCCAGGGACAGCGGAAGGAGCTCATGGGGCAGCAGGATGGAGTCAGGGTGGCAGCATGAAGGCTCTGACCAATGAAGGCCCTGACCAATCCCTGACCAGGGAGATTGAAACTCTTCAGTGATGGTGCCCAAGCACTGGGAAGGTTTGGATAGCCTGGGAGAGCTCTGGGAACTGTATGCATTTTGGAAACCTTCTTCAAAGGCTTCCTTGAGATTAACATTTAAGGAATTTCCCTGTAAGAATCTGACTTACAGGTGCCTGCTATGCTCTGTCACAAGTTTTTGCACAGCCTGGAGAAGTTACAGGAAAACATGAGGTGACTGCAGCTGACTCTGCCACGTACAGAGGTGAGTGAGCATATAAACTTTCCCCAGAATATCTCTGCTGCTCAAACCATGGAAGAATGCCAGGGAGCAGCAACAGCAGTCACCTTCTTGTCAGCCCTGGAGGCACTGGCACAGGAGTGCCCAGAATGCTGTCACCCCCAAGGACTACCAGTAGTACGAACCAGCTCCTCTGGCAGCCACACCACCCTAAGCTGCTGCAGACCCTTGCACAGTGTCAGCCATAAATCTCACCAACAGTTCCCAAGAGCTAAATTTAGGCTCCAAGTTTTGCCAGCATGACCTTTGCTCAGGCCCAGTTTGGAAATCACCTCACAGGCTGTAATGCATACAGTGCCAGAGGACATCCCATCTCCACACTGAATCACCACGGGGAAAAAACCCTGACTCGCCACCCCAGCTGGGGCTGAGCACCAACCAGGACTTCCAGCTTCAAAACCCACTTCCCATCAATCAGCTGACAGGAAGGGCTGAGTGACTCCAGTGTGCTGGAAACCCTGGAGGAGTTCGGGAAAAGGAGGAAGCTGCTGGGCTGTGGCAAGAGCAGGTAGCAACCAGCTATGCTGGACCAGGGGGCTGATTTCATAGGGGGCCAGCAGTGTTTCCCCACAATTCTTCCTTATGGACATTTGGGACCCACTGCAATGTGTTTCTGATGAGGGGCCAGTGTAGCACGGAGCAGGGATGACTCATGTCCTGACCTCACACCATCACTTCCCCCAGAACATCTGCCAGGGGCACTACCAGGCAGATGGGTCATAGCAGATTTGTCAAAAGCAGGCAAAAACTGAGGTGCAGCTCCATGGCTCAGCTGAAGTAGCTGGGGAGGAGAAGGAAGAGAAAACAACCACTCGTGAGTGGTGACAAAGTAATTTCAGGGACACCTCTTCCCATGCCAAGTTAGGGATGACACAGGCACAGATCACATGCAAGTTCAGCTGGACAGCCTCGAGTCCCAGAACAGGCATTTCTTCACCCAGTGCAGGAGAAGCCATGGGGCAGGAGCTCCCTGCTGCCCACCCCAGCATGGGGCCAGTGAGGCAGGGGGCTGGCACCTGCAGAGAAGGATACACGTGGTTGCAGGAGAGGCGGTAGGTGTTCTCAATGATCCCTTCCTCATTGACATCCACGAAGATCTGCTGGCCACAGACGGCACAGACACTGTCGGAGAGGTGCTTGGTGGGCATTCCTGAGGCGCTGTAGAACTGAGCGAGGGCAGAGCAGAGGGAGAGCGGTGACAGTGGCAGGGCACGTGTCCCACACCCGCGGTGGCACAGCTAAGCTCTAAGGAAGGCTGGGGTCAGCGCCCCAGGAGTCCAGCCTTGGCCTTTGGGGCTTAAAAACCTTGTTACAGGTCCGGCTGTGGGAAACAACTACAACAGGACAGCTGCTCAGTGATGTAGTGGCCCATCACACCCCAGCCCCATGCACCCCCGCCCCATGTTGAGGGGCCACCCCTCCTTGCTTCCCAACAGCCAGGTGGGTTTTCAGCTACCTGCCAGGGCTGTGCACCTTGGGCAGAGACTGGGGGAGAGAGCAGGACAAGCTACAGGTCACAGCTTTGACCCAAAATGGCAACTTGGGCTGCTAGTCAGATACAGCCCCCACCTCCAGCACTGTCAGTCCCCGACACTCACTCAGCAAAGTGCAGAGCAGCTACCCCTCTCCATTTCCAAGCCTGCTGGCTCAGCCCAGGCCTGACACAACATGGGGAGTATGGGCACAAAGCCAGGTTCCCACACACTGTAGCTGCAAGGGACACCTCAGGATCACTGCATCAATGAGTGCTCCACCATGCTACCTAAAGCTAAACCATATGAATAAGGGACTCTTTGAGCTCTGGAAGACTTGATGACATGATCATGTCCCTGGGGAGCCTGTTCCCTATGGGTAAATAAACTTTACCCCATGTCCAACCTGATCCCCTGATTCAGCTTCACTCCATTTCCTCATGGCTTATTGCTGAACAATCACCTCCCCTGGCCACACAGTGATGTTGGGTCTGATGCACCCCAGACACAGCTGGCCCCTTTTACCTGCCAGGACACACTACTGACTCATATTCAACTTGCTGTCAACCCAAACTCCCTAATCCCTTTTCAAAACTCTCTCCAGACTCTTGTTCCCAAATTTGTACCTATAACCAGGATTACACCATCCCAGGTGGGGAATCTGCCACATGCCCCTGTTAAATTTCACATAGCTGGTGCTTGCCCAGCTCTCATCTTTGCAGCTCTCTCACCAAGGAGGTCACAGCTCCTCCTGGTTTAGTATCATCACCAAAACATGTCTCTGGCAGAGCCCTGGCACAGCTTTGCTCTGAGCATCCAACAGAGCCCTGAGAATCTAAGAGAGACCTGAGCTGTGCCAAGGTGTCCTAGTGTGGCAGGCCAGGGGCTGGAGCAGAATCTCAAGGAGCAGCAGCAGAAAGGTCAGAAAGAAGGAAACATGAAATCCAAGACTGTAAACAGCTGCTGAAAAGAAGAAACATGACCTACTCCACTGGTGTCCTAGGTCATGTATTTTTGTTGGAGTGGGTTATTTTGATACCAGGTGAGTGCGTTGCAGATTTCAGGCCACAGATTTGTGTGTCCTCTGTCCACAGGAACAGCTAAAGTTGCAGCAGGTACAAGGAAGGAAGCAAGCCCACAGTGTGAATCCCTCCCTAGTGGCTGCAGGTCACAAGTAAATGCAAGCACAGCAGTGTCAGAAATGGGAGTGTTCACTGGCACTGGAGACTTTAAAGGCCCAGCAAAAGCAATTATTTGTCAGTTTAGCAGGGCTAAACAGATCATTCCACTTCTCCATAGAATCAGAGAATAGCTTGGGTTAGAAGGGACTTTGAAGATCACCCAGTTCCAACCTCCTTCCATGGTCCGGGACACCTTGCACTAATCGAAGTTGCTACAAACCCCATCCAATCTGGCCTGAAACACTTCTAGGGGATGGGGAGCCGCAGCTTCTCTGGGAAATCTGTGCCCTCACAGGCAAAGAACTTCTTGTCCTAGAGATGGGACTCCTCACAAGCTGTGCTCTTCAGGAAGGATTTCAGAGAAACTCTTGTTACATTATATCCACAGACCCTTCCTTGAGAGGGAAATTCCCATTTGAGGGAAGCTAAAGCTGCTGCTGAGACCAACATGTTTAAAGTCCCCTGATATGGGGCACAACTCTGGCCTGGAGGACAGTCCATCATGAACTCACCCCGATGGTTGAGGCCATGTAATCTGCACACATCTCAGCAAAGTCCCGTTCCAGCACTCCGTAGTAAAGACCATAGAAGAGGAGGGAAATGCCAAAGTCCATTGCATCTTCTGGTTTGATTCTACAACAGAAAAACCATCAACAAGGTTTTTTTGAGGGCAAAGCCACTCTAACAATATTCCAGATAACATATTATTCCAGAGAAGTAGTCAACCTCTCCAACGACGAAGGCAGTTTGGGCTAGAGTCCTCTGCCACCACCCATGGACTAGCTGCTTCCTGCAGTACAGCAAAAGAAAAAAAAGCCACTGCTGCCCCCAGGCTGGATACTATAGAGCTGCCAACAAGTGAGCTGGAAGGAGGGCTCTCCAGAAACCCACACCAGTTCAGGTACCAGTACCTCACCTGTGACCCTCCCAGGAGTGAAAGGGCCCAACATTCTCTTTGGCCCCATTAATCAGATTGCCAAGTAAACTGCTTTTCCAGAGTAACAGCCTGAGGTGTATTCCATCCCATCGCCCCAGGAGTGAGAGCTGAAATATTCACTCACCTGAATAATAAGTTAAGACCAAAAAGCGTAAACATGACAGCCATGTACCCCACAATCCCAGTAGCATAGCTGATCTTGTATATTAGCAGAAACCATTTATAAACCAGCCTGTAAAGAATGAAAACAATGAGTTTAATGACTTCATTTTTTCCTCAATGAAAGTGTGCAAATCATCTGAAGAGTTTTTGTACACCTATTGTACACCTATTGTGTAACAGGAGTTACACACCTATTGTGCTTTGGCAGATGCTTCACCTACCCCTACACATGGGCAAGATTTCTAATTTACATTTCTAATTCAACCTATCACAGGCTGCTCACAGTCTTGACTTCCAAACTAGAACCCTCATGATCTCCAAAGGCCTAAGGAAGCATGCTGCATGCTGGGAATGACTTGGGTGAGGACACCAGCCCCATCTGGAATCCACCCTTCCACCCTCCACCCAGGTAGCAGGTATATTGGGCTGGCTGCCAGCAGCCAGTTAAGTGATTTACGCCCTTTCACACATGCAGGGCTCTCACACTCTCAGGGTGTTTCCATGCTACACATCTGTAGCAGGGAAACTGGAAAGAGATCCTTGGAATGATTACCCTGAGGCTGGGGAATTTCCCCAAGAACAGCAGACTAACCTGGGTGTTGTCTGTACCAGAGGCTTTCGAGTTGCCCGGAAGGTGACAAAAGCTGTGACTGCTGAAAAGAGCACCCAGATCACCAGGAACCGCCACCAGTTCAGCTTGATAGTGAAATACAGAGGCACTACCCACATCTGGAAGAGGGTCACCATCTGAAGGAACAGAGGAAAGGCATTTGGAGCTGGTTCTCTGCTTCTCAGACATCAGAAACACCCTGTCAGCCATGGCAGCGATTCGCCTGCCTGCATCAAATGGTCCTGAATTGCACCAAGAACCTGGGGAGGTTTGACCTGTGGCACCTAGAGAAGAGCTCAAAGCTCAGCACACAAGTCAGATAGGGAGTAACTGAGGGAGCTGGGGAGGGTCAGCCTGGAGAAAAGGAAGCTCAGGGAGCACCTTCCTGCTCTCTGCATCTACCTGAAAAGAGGCTATAGAAAAAGAAAGAGGCTATAGAAAAGAGCCCCCCAAGTGGGGCTCGGTCTGTGCTCCCAGGTAACAAGTGACAGGACATTAGGGAAAGTTTTGTAAGAAAAGGTTAAGGTTGCATATTGGGAAAATTTCTTCCCAGAAAGGGTGGTGAAATCCTGGCACAGGCTGCCAGGGGCAGTGATGGAGTCACCATCACTGGAGGGATTTAAAAGCTACGTGGACATGACACTTGGGAACATGGTTTAGTGCAGGGCTAAGCAATGCAGAAGAAACAGTTGGACTCAATGTTCTCAGAGGGCTTTTCCAACCCAAACAGTTCTGTGATTTTGTGAGGGAGTCAGAGGCAGCAGCCATGTGATTTTTGGTACCACAGGGCACAGCTGGCAGGAGAACACAGAGGAGATCATCTCCAAAGGAATGTATAGAAGATGATCCACACAACTAATTGTTATAAGGCCGCTGCATAAACCTTCACCTTCCCAGGGTCCCAACACTGTAACCACAGACAGGTATTACACATGGCAAGAAGGTTTTGGCTCTCCTCTGCACTACAGCCCATTCTCAAAAGGATCTACAGCTGTGCAGCTGAGCTCCCACAGTGCTGCTGGAGGGAAACAGGCAAACAGGTTTGGTTTAAAGTTCACAGAGGACTACAGGTACTACCGGGAAACATTAAATCAATATTATTATTATTATTACAAGGAAGTCAGAGTGAAGCTGCCTCAGGTAACTAACAGACCCAGACAAGCTGGTGGCATCAGCAAGTGGCAGGGCTGCTTGGCAGAATGCTGCAGGAACCATCAAACCCAGGCTGCCAGCAACAAGAAACCTCTATTGCTTCCAAGGAAGCACCCACAAAATGCAGCTTCCCTCAGGACAACCCCCAGGATCTGCTTGTCCATCCCCGATACCAAAGCACTACGTCACACCGAGTTATTTGCATCACTTCCAACAGAAACCTGAGGCCTTCAGGTTCAGCCATCCTCATCCCCAGCTAGAATCCCCCATGTGCTGGGAGAAACAAGGATATGCTGGCAAAACAAAGCAATCACAACACTAGACAATAGGAAAACCAGGAACACTTTTCTCATCAGTGAAAGAAGGGCATTGCTCAACACTGACATCCAGCTGTGGGGGTAACTTACATTGTAGGAGCGAGGGTGCCGCTGCTTCCACTGAACCAGGAGGAGCTGTGCCACCACAAGTGTGGCAATGAGGATGAGGACCATTTCGGCGTGCATCGCCTCGTGCCCACGGTGCTTGGCATGCATCCGTACGTGCTCCACCCTGCAACAAGCAGGAAAAGGCGCCTGAAGAGCACACTGGCACAGACTGCAAACACCTCAGGAGAGCCAGGAAGACCAGATGGAAAAACAGCACTGTGTTTGTGAACAATCCAGAGTGGAAGGAACAAAAGGCTGCTCTAGGACCAGCTCATTTCTATGCTGTGAAAGCCAAGAACAACACTTTGCTCATCTGAGCATGAAGGAGGTGGAGAACTCCCACTGACGTACCTGGGCTAATGAACATGGAGTGCAGAGTCAACGTAACTCACAATCCCAGAATGGGCAAGGTTAGAAGGGACCACCTGTCGGGTCACCTCTCTCAATCTTCCTGATCAAGCAGCATCCTTCTAGAGCACATTGCAACTGTTTGACCCAGTGTGTGTGCTAATTCTTAATACCAAACCCTCAGCTCAGTGTTGGAACCACTAACACTGTTCTCCCTCTTGTCCAACAAGGGAAAGGCTGGAAGGGTCAGGGTGGAGAGTGGGGAGAACAGCTGACATCTGGCAAAACCCCCAAACCCCAGCAAATTGCTTCTCTCCACCCTGAACATTCTGGAACAAATGATTTCCAGACTGATACTTGCCAGATACCTGGGGTTTCTTTGCCCAGTTTGTGCTGTTTGAGCAAAAAACAAGGTGGAATTAAGAGCTGTGACATCCTTATGTCTTGGTCTCTAGGTGATAATACTGTCCAAGAAGTTAGAGGAATCAAAAAATCCAAACCTAACAAATATGCCAAAGTCTCTGACTTTAAGTTATTCTCTAGAAACTAACACAGAATCACAAAATCAGGTCGGAAGGCATCACAGTGAGTTATCTGTTCCAACCTCCCTGCTCAGGCAAGATTATCCTAGAGCACACAGAACAAGATTGCATCCAGATGGTTCTGCAATATCTCCAGTGAGGGGACTCCACACCCTTTCTGAGCAATCTGTTCTAGTGCTCAGTTGCTACACAGGAAAGAAGTTCTTCCTCATGTTCAGGTGAAGAAAGAAGTTCTTCCTCATGTTCAGAAGAATATGCATCCATTTCTAACTGTGGTCTCTTGTCCCATTGCTGGGCACCACAGAGCAGAGCCTGGTCCATGCTCTGACCCCTCCCTGCAGGCACTGACAGACATTGATGAGGTTCTCTCTCAGCTGTCTCTCCTTGAAGCTGAACAGCCCCAGCTCCCTCAGCCTTTCCTCTTAAGAGAAATGCTCCAGTCCTTTAATCATCTCTGTAACCTCCACTGGACCCACTCCAGGAGCTCCATGCCTCTCTTGTCCAGAGGAGCCCAAAACTGGAAACGGCACTCCAGAGGTGTCTCCCCAGGGATGAGCAGAGGGGCAGGATCACCTCCTTTGATTTGCTGGCAATGCTATTCCCAGTGCATCCCAGGATCCCATTGACCTCCTTGGCCCACAGGGCACTGCTGGCTCAGGGACAGCTTGTTGACCACCAGGACCCTGAGGCCCTTCTCCATAGAGCTGCTCTAGCAAGTCAGCCCCCAGCCTGTGCTGGTGCAATACTGAGAGTCCAGTCTGATTGTGATTTTCAATAAGCATCTGGATTCAACTGCTTTGGCTAAGGGAAAAAGAGGAATTTTTCAGACCCCTTACTGTAAGACAGACACTGAAGGGCTGGAGGGTGTCCAGAGAAGGGTAAAAGAGCTGGAGAAGGGTCAAGAACATAACTCTGGTGAGGAATGGCTGAGAGAGCTGGAGGTGCTCAGCTTGGACAAAAGAGGCTTGAGGAGGATCCTCTTGCTCTCTAGAAGGCCCTGACATGTGGGGCTGGGCTTGTCTTCCAGGTAACAAGTGACAGGACAAGAGAAAATGCCCTCAGGTTGTGCCAGGGGAAGTTTAGGATGGATACTGGGAAAATTTCTACACAGAAAGAGCTGTCCA